>NC_134358.1:248236336-248581336 GCF_048569485.1 Anomaloglossus baeobatrachus
GTGTGTGGAGCTAGCTCCTCCTACTGCCGTCTGTCAGCGTCAGTGTGCAGAGTGCCACGGAGGAAGACAGAGGAGAAGCCGCCGGTGCTTGGAGCAGGTAAGCGGTCAGTGAGCCGAAGATGCAGGGAGAGGGGCCGCAATAAGATGGCAGCTATATGGGAAAAGGAGGCCGCATAAGATGGGAGATATATGGGGAGGGGGCTGCAAAAGATGGGAGCTATATGGGAGAGGAGGCCACATAGATGGGAACTAGATGGGGAGAGGAGGCTGCATAGATGGGGGCTATATGGGGAGAGGAGGCTGTAAAAGATGCCTGCTATATGGGGACAGGGGCAGCAAAAGATGGCAGCTATATGGGGAGAGGAGGCCGCATAAGATGGGAGTTATATGGTCAGAGGAGGCCACATAAAGATGGGAGCTATATGGGGAGAGGAGCCACATAAAGATGGGAGCTATATGGGGAGAGGGGCCGCAAAAGATAGGAGCTATATGGGGAGAGGAGGCCACATAGATGGAACTAGATGGGGAGAGGAGGCTGCATAGATGGGAGCTATATGGGGAGAGGAGGCCACATAGATGGGAACTAGATGGGGAGAGGAAGTCACATAGATGGGAACTAGATGGGGAGAGGAGGCCACATAGATGGGAACTATATGGGGAGAGGAGGCCACATAGATGGGAACTATATGTGGAGATGAGGCCACATAGATGGGAACTATATGGGGAGAGGAGGCTGTATAAGATGGGAGCTATATGGGGAGAGGAGGCTGCATAGATGGGAACTATATGGGGAGAGGAGGCCACATAAGATGGGAGCTATATGGGGAGAGGAGGCTGCATAGATGGGAACTATATGGGGAGAGGAGGCCACATAGATGGGAGCTATATGGGGAGAGGAGGCTGCATAGATGGGAACTATATGGGAAAAGGAGCACATGGGATAAGATCTGCTGGGAAAAGAAGCCATGATGGGATCTGCAGAGGAAAGAGGCCATAATGGGATGGGATCTGTAGGGGGAAAGAGGCCATAATGGGATGGTATCTGCAGGGGAAAGGGGCCATAATGGAATGGGATCTGTAGGGGGAAAGGGGCAAAAATGGGATGGGATCTGTAGGGGGAAAGATTCCATAATGGGATGGGATCTGCAGGGGAAAGAGACCACATGGGATGAGATCTGTATGGGGAAGGTCGTCCGTTCCAATTTTAGCAGGGCTCGTTTAGTCATAATTTTTAAAAATTGTAGAAAAATCGTTTAGTACAAAATGACTGACAGTGACTGGAACAACTGGTACTGGACAGGAGAGTGAAGCTATTGGAGGGGAAGATGGGGAAAGAGATTTTACTTTAAATTACTTGTATTTTTTGGTTGAGGAAAATGCGTGTAAATGGGTGTGGCTAACAAAATGGGTGTGGTTATAGAATGGGTGTGGTTTTCAACTGGGCGGGGTTTACAGAGAACCTGTAAAAAATTTGAATCCCACCCCTGGTTATGCTTCCCCATGTGCACGTTGCTTGTTTAAACACAGCGTTTTGGATGCCAAATATTTGACAAAATTGATGCATTTAAAAAAGCAGCATGTCACTTCTTTTGTGCGTTTTGGTTGCATTTTCCACCCATTGAAATCGATGTCAGTCTTTCTCTCTTTGTCTGTCGGTCGGTCTCTCTCTCTCGCTCTCGGTCAGTCTCTCTCTCTAGGTCTCTCTCTCTGTTGGTCAGTCGGTATCTCCCTCTCTCTTTCATACTCACCGATCACCGACGCAGCGCTGCACAGCTGTCACACTGCTCCGGCGGCTTCTCCTGCTTTTCAAAATGTCGACCGCTCATTATTCCATCTCGTATTCACTCCTTCCCCTGCCCACTGGCGCCTATGAATGGTTGCATTCAGACGCGCCTCCACGCTGAGTGACAGCTGTCTCACTGCAACCAATCACAGCCGCCAGTGGGTGGGTCTATATCGTGCAGTGAAATAAATAAATAATTTTAAAAAAACAACGTGCGGTCTCCCCCAATTTTGATACCAGCCAAGGGATAGACACGGCTGAAGGCTGGTATTCTCAGGATGGGGAGCCCCATGTTATGGGGAACCCCCCAGCCTAAAAATATCAGCCAGCAGCTGCCCAGAATTGCCGCATCCATTAGATGCGACAATCTCGGGACTCACCTGGCTCATCCAGAATTGCCCTGGTGCGGTGGCAATCGGGGTAATAAGGAGTTAATGGCAGCCCATAGCTGTCACTAAGTCCTAGGTTAATGATGGCAGACGTCTATGAGACACCCCCCATGATTAACCTGTAAGTTAAAGAAAATAAAAACATACTCCCAAAAAATCCTTTATTTGGAATAAAAGACAAAAAAAAATAACCCTCTTTCACCACTTTATTAATCTCCAAACAGTCTTCCAGGTCCGACGTAATCCACACAAGGGCCCACAACACTTTCAGCTCTGATAGCGAGCGGCCATAGACCACGACCGCTCTCTGTGAGCTCCACGGAGCAACTGAAGTGACTCGCGCTATCAGCAATGACGTCACTCAAGTTACCCGTGGCCACCGCTGGATACACGTACTACGGTCATGGTATTGGACGTCTGTAGAGTCATAAGAACTATAGTTGCTGTAAGACGACCGTGTATGGAAGAAATAAAATATGTAGCATTGTTAACCTACCTAGATGAGTAATACAACCCACAACCTCTTATTTTCACACACTCATGATGCCCCTGAAAAAAATGTATTTATTTCAGCTGTATATGCGACCTACATTTTTGATTTTTTTCCTTTGTAGTTGTAAACCATATACGGGGTGGGCTCTTTAGGATATAGCGAAGTCACAAACGGGAAATAAACAGCTCCAACACAAGATCAACCAACCAAAGTATTTTAGTTCAATATGTAAAAGAACAAAACTACAATAAAGGAAAACACTAAGGGAAAATCCACAGACATTCAACCAAGAAGCTGAAACCCTTGTGCTGTACAGCGTGGCACCCTACAACATGGATCAACTACGGTATATACACTATGCATGACCTACAGGCATGCCTGGATAATCCAAGTGCAAATTATTTATTAATACCCTTGAACATGAAACATTTGGATGGGTGTGTAAAACGAGCCGCCTGCAGTACAGCACAACAGCTTACAAACTTAAGATAAATTCACAGTAATCCCGAACTGACTATTCCCCTGCCCCAGTATAAATACAGTGCACATTAATGGAGGATCCTTCGCAAGATTCTCTTGGAATGACCAAACAACTTATTATATGCCACAGCTGCTTAGCCGGAGTATAAAAAAGTTAAACAAATGACCTTGTGGATGTTTGCTGTGCTGTGATTGGCTGCAGCAACATCCACAACATCACAACATCCAAAAAAAAAGAAAAACACATGGAGCCGTGCGCATCTGGCTTCTCTCAGTCCAGAGTCCCCGCCTCCTCCACTGATTTTACACATCCCCACATCAAACAGCACAATCCTATCCAAAAGTAGAAAATGCTATTAAAAATGCATTTTTGGAAATGCGGCTAGCAATTGGGGTCAGAATATGAACAAAAACAAACATTACCGACTTTTGGGAGAGGAGCTCGGGCTTGCCGAGCACAAACTAACAAGTTCTGGCTGAAACCAAATATGAAATCGATGAACCTGTACCGAACAGGTTCACTCATTACCCCACTCCTACTAAGTGTATATCGTGCTTATATACAGTATATACAGTAAATATTGTATATATATATATATATATATATATATATATATATATAGCTCAAAAAAATAAGGAGAACACTAAAATACCATTGAGTATTTTTTCAAGCAGTATATACACTACAATTCAAAAGCTTGGGGTCACCCAGACAATTTTGTCTTTTCCATGAAAAGTCATACTTTTATTTATCAAATGAGTTGCATAATGAATAGAAAATATAGTCCAGACATTGACTAGGTTAGAAATAATGATTTTTACTTGAAATAATAATTTTCTCCTTCAAACTTTGCTTTCGTCAAAGAATGCTCCCTTTGCATCAATTCCAGCTTTGCAGACCTTTGGCATTCTAGCTGTTAATTTACTGAGGTAATGTGGAGATATTTCACCCCATGCTTCCAGACGCCTCTCCCACAAGTTGGATTGGCTTGATGGGTACTTTTTGCGTAACATACGGTCAAGCTGCTCCCACAACAGCTCAATAGGGTTGAGATCTGGTGACTGGGCTGGCCACTCCCATTACATATAGAATACCAGCTGCCTGCTTCTTCCCTAAATAGTTCATGCATAATTTGAAGGTCTGCTTTGGGTCATTGTCCTGTTGTAGGATGAAATTGGCTCCAATCAAGCGCTGTCCACAGGGTATGTCATGGTATTGCAAAATGGAGTGATAGCCTTCCTTATTCAAAATCCCTTTTACATTGTACAAATCTCCTACTTTACCAGCACCAAAGCAGCCCCAGACCATCACATTACCTCCACCATGATTGACAGATGGCATCAGGCAGTCTTCCAGCATCTTTTCAGTTGTTCTGAGTCTCACAAATGTTCTTCTGTGTGATCCAAACACCTCAAACTTCGATTAGTCTGTCTATAATACTTTTTTCCAATCTTCCTCTGTCCAATGTCTGTGTTCTTTTGCCCATATTAATCTTTGACTTTTATTAGCCAGTCTCAGATATGGCTTTTCTTTGCCCCTCTGCCCTGAAGGCCAGCATCCCGGAGTCGTCTCTTCACTGTAGACGTTGACACTGGCGTTTTGCGGGTACTATTTAATGGAGCTGCCAGTTGAGGACCTGTGAGGCATTGATTTCTCAAACTAGAGACTCTAATGTACTTGTCTTGTTGCTCAGTTGTGCAGCGGGGCCTCCTACTTCTCTTTCTACTCTGGTTAGAGCCAGTTTGTGCTCTCCTCTGAAGGGAGTGGTACACACCGTTGTCGGAAATCTTCAGTTTCTTGGCAATTTCTCACATGGACTATCCTTCATTTCTAAGAACAAGAATAGACTGTCGAGTTTCACATGAAAGTTCTCTTTTTCTGGCCATTTTGAGAGTTTAATGGAACCAACAAATGTAATGCTCCAGATTCTCAACTAGCTCAAAAGAAGGTCAGTTTTATAGCTGCTTTAATCAGCAAAACAGTTTTCAGCTGTGCTATCATACAGTGCCTACAAGTAGTATTCAACCCCCTGCAGATTTAGCAAGTTTACACATTCGGAATTAACTTGGCATTGTGACATTTGGACTGTAGATCAGCCTGGAAGTGTGAAATGCACTGCAGCAAAAAAGAGTGTTATTTATTTTTTTATTTTTTTTTTAAATTGTGAAAAGTTTATTCAGAGGGTCATTTATTATTCAACCCCTCAAACCACAAGAATTCTGTTTGGTTCCCCTAAAGTATTAAGAAGTATTTCAGGCACAAAGAACAATGAGCTTCACATGTTTGGATTAATTATCTCTTTTTCCAGCCTTTTCTGACTAATTAAGACCCTCCCCAAACTTGTGAACAGCACTCATACTTGGTCAACATGGGAAAGACAAAGGAGCATTCCAAGGCCATCAGAGACAAGATCGTGGAGGGTCACAAGGCTGGCAAGGGGTACAAAACCCTCTCCAAGGAGTTGGGCCTACCTGTCTTCACTGTTGGGAGCATCATCCGGAAGTGGAAGGCTTATGGAACTACTGTTAGCCTTCCACGGCCTGGACAGCCTTTGAAAGTTTCCACCCGTGCCGAGGCCAGGCTTGTCCGAAGAGTCAAGGCTAACCCAAGGACAACAAGGAAGGAGCTCCGGGAAGATCTCATGGCAGTGGGGACATTGGTTTCAGTCAATACCATAAGTAACGTACTCCACCGCAATGGTCTCCGTTCCAGACGAGCCCGTAAGGTACCTTTACTTTCAAAGCGTCATGTCAAGGCTCGTCTACAGTTTGCTCATGATCACTTGGAGGACTCTGAGACAGACTGGTTCAAGGTTCTCTGGTCTGATGAGACCAAGATCGAGATCTTTGGTGCTAACCACACACGTGACGTTTGGAGACTGAATGGCACTGCATACGATCCCAAGAATACCATCCCTACAGTCAAGCATGGTGGTGGCAGCATCATGCTGTGGGGCTGTTTCTCAGCCAAGGGGCCTGGCCATCTGGTCCGCATCCATGGGAAGATGAATAGCACGGCCTACCTGGAGATTTTGGCCAAGAACCTCCGCTCCTCCATCAAGGATCTTAAGATGGGTCATCATTTCATCTTCCAACAAGACAATGACCTAAAGCACACAGCCAAGAAAACCAAGGCCTGGTTCAAGAGGGAAAAAAATCAAGGTGTTGCAGTGGCCTAGTCAGTCTCCTGACCTTAACCCAATTGAAAACTTGTGGAAGGAGCTCAAGATTAAAATCCACATGAGACACCCAAAGAACCTAGATAACTTGGAGAAGATCTGCATGGAGGAGTGGGCCAAGATAACTCCAGAGACCTGTGCCGGCCTGATCAGGTCTTAT
This sequence comes from Anomaloglossus baeobatrachus, assembly GCF_048569485.1. Lineage (NCBI taxonomy): Eukaryota > Metazoa > Chordata > Amphibia > Anura > Aromobatidae > Anomaloglossus > Anomaloglossus baeobatrachus. The sequence continues at coordinate 248,242,821 of NC_134358.1, forward strand.
AAAAGACGATTATTAGCTGTAATTGCAAACAAGGGCTATTCCACAAAATATTAAACCTAGGGGTTGAATAATAATTGACCCACACTTTTATGTTGAAAATTTATTAAAATTTAACTGAGCAACATAGCTTGTTGGTTTGTAAAATTTATGCATCTGCTAATAAATCCTGCTCTTGTTTGAAGTTTGCAGGCTCTAACTTATTTGCATCTTATCAAACCTGCTAAATCTGCAGGGGGTTGAATACTACTTGTAGGCACTGTACTTGCACAAGGGTTTTCAAGGGATTTCTAAACATCCATAAACCTAGCACAGTTAGCAAACACAATGTTCCATTACAACAATGGAGTGGTGGTTGTTGGAAATGGGCCTCTGCACACCTATGTAGATATTGCATTAAAAACCAGACGTTTGAAGCTGGAATAGTCATTCACCACATTAACAATATATAGAGTGTATCTCTGTTTAATTTAATGTTAGCTTCATTGAAAAAAAAGTGCTTTTCTTTCAAAAATAAGAAAATATCTAAGTGACCCTAAACTTTTGAACTGTATATATATATATACAGTACAGACCAAAAGTTTGAACACACCTTCTCATCTCTAGAGCAACTATTAAGAGGAGACTTTATGCAGCAGGCCTTCATGGTAAAATAGCTGCTACGAAACCACTGCTAAGGACAGGCAACAAGCAGAAGAGACTTGTTTGGGCTAAAGAATACAAGGAATGGACATTAGACCAGTGGAAATCTGGCTTTGGTCTGATGAGTCCAAATTTGAGATCTTTGGATCCAACCACCATATCTTTGTAGAAAAGGTGAACGGATGGACTCTACGTGACTGGTTCCCACCATGTAACATGGAGGAGGAGGTGTGATAGTGTGGGGGTGCTTTGCTGGTGACACTGTTGGGAATTTATTCAAAATTGAAGGCATACAGAACCAGAATGCTTACCACAGTATCTTGCAGCGGCATGCTATTCCATCCGGTTTGCGTTTAGTTGGACCATCATTTATTTTTCAACAGGACAATGACCCCAAACACACCTCCAGGCTGTGTAAGGGCTATTTGACTAAGAAGGAGAGTGATGGGGTGCTACGCCAGATGACCTGGCCCTCCACAGTCACCAGACCTGAACCCAATCGAGATGGTTTGGGGGTGAGCTGGACCGCAGAGTGAAGGCAAAAGGGCCAACAAGTGCTAAGCATCTCTGGGAACTCCTTCAAGACTGTTGGAAAACCATATCCGGTGGCTACCTTTTGAAGCTCATCAAGAGAATGCCAAGAGTGTGCAAAGCAGTAATCAAAGCAAAAGGTGGCTACTTTGAAGAACCTAGAATATAAGACATATTTTCAGTTGTTTCACACTTTTTTAAGTATTTCATTCCACATGTTTTAATTCATAGTTTTGATGCTTTCAATGGAATCCACAATTTTTAGAGTCATGGAAATAAAGAAAACTCTTTGAATGAGAAGGTGTGTCCAAACTTTTGGTCTGTACTGTATATATATATATATATATATATATATATATATATATACAGTTAGGTCCAGAAATATTTGGACAGTGACACAAGTTTTGTTATTTTAGCTGTTTACAAAAACATGTTCAGAAATACAATTATATATATAATATGGGCTGAAAGTGCACACTTCCAGCTGCAATATGAGAGTTTTCACATCCAAATCGGAGAAAGGGTTTAGGAATCATAGCTCCGTAATGCATAGCCTCCTGTTTTTCAAGGGACCAAAAGTAATTGGACAAGGGACTCTAAGGGCTGCAATTAACTCTGAAGGCGTCTCCCTCGTTAACCTGTAATCAATGAAGTAGTTAAAAGGTCTGGGGTTGATTACAGGTGTGTGGTTTTGCATTTGGAAGCTGTTGCTGTGACCAGACAACATGCGGTCTAAGGAACTCTCAATTGAGGTGAAGCAGAACATCCTGAGGCTGAAAAAAAAGAAAAAATCCATCAGAGAGATAGCAGACATGCTTGGAGTAGCAAAATCAACAGTCGGGTACATTCTGAGAAAAAAGGAATTGACTGGTGAGCTTGGGAACTCAAAAAGGCCTGGGCGTCCACGGATGACAACAGTGGTGGATGATCGCCGCATACTTTCTTTGGTGAAGAAGAACCCGTTCACAACATCAACTGAAGTCCAGAACACTCTCAGTGAAGTAGGTGTATCTGTCTCTAAGTCAACAGTAAAGAGAAGACTCCATGAAAGTAAATACAAAGGGTTCACATCTAGATGCAAACCATTCATCAATTCCAAAAATAGACAGGCCAGAGTTAAATTTGCTGAAAAACACCTCCGATTTGGATGTGAAAACTCTCATAATGCAGCTGGGAGTGTGCACTTTCAGCCCATATTATATATATAATTGTATTTCTGAACATGTTTTTGTAAACAGCTAAAATAACAAAACTTGTGTCACTGTCCAAATATTTCTGGACCTAACTGTATATATATATATATATATATATATATATATATATATATATATGGTATTCATGTTTTGCATTTTTAAATTAACAGAAATGGAAAATAGGTTGATTCAAAAGTTTGGGCACCCTACACAGTTAGTACCTAGTAGCACCCCCTTTGGCAAGTATCATACAGTAGCTTATAGACGCTTTTTGTAGCCAACCAAGAGTGTTTGAATTCTGATTTGAGAGATTTTCATCAATTCTTACTTGGAAAAGTCTTCCAGTTCTGTGAGATTCCTGAGTCGTCTTGCATGCACTGCTCTTTTGAGGTTTAGCCATAGATTTTCAATGATGTTTAGATCAGGGGCCATTGTAAAACCTTCAGCTTGCACCTTTTGAGGTCGTCTATTATGGATTTTCACATGTGTTTAGGATAATATCCATTTGTGGAAGCCATCCTCTTTTCAACTTCAGCTTTTTTACATATAGCGTTATGTTTGCATCAAGAATTTGTTTAAATTTCATTGAATCCATTCTTTCTTCTACCCGTAAAATGTTCTCCATGCCATTGGCTGCAGCAGAACCCCACCACATGATTGATCCACCCCCATGGTTAATGGTTGATGAGATACTCTTTTCTTGAAATTCTGTGTCCTTTTTACTCCACATCAATCATTGTGGCCAAAGAGTTCTTTTTTAACCTCATCGCTTCACAGGACTTGTTTCCAAAATACATCATCTTCTTTAGATGTTCTTTTGCATACTTCTGACGCTGAATTTTATGGTAAAAATGCAGGAGAGGTTTTCTTCTGATGACTCTTCCATGAAGGCCATATTTGTGCAGATGTCTCTGAACAGTAGAACAATGTACCACAACTCCAGAGTCTGCTCAATCTTCCTGAAGGTCTTTTGCAGTCAATCAGGGATTCTGATTTGCCGCGCTAGCAATTCTACGAGCAGCTCTCACAGAAATTTTGCTTGGTTTTCCAGACCTTATCTTGACCTCTACTCTTCCTGGTAACTGACATTTCTTAATTACATTTCAAACTGAGGAAAGGGCAACTTGAAAACACTTTGCTATCTTCTTATAGCCTTCTCCTGCTTTGTGGGCCTTCGCCATTTTCATTTTCAGAGTGCTAGGCAGCTGCTTAGAAGAAGCCATGGCTGCTGTTTTTTTGGCACAAGGTTAAAGGAGGCTTGGTTTTTATAAAGCTATGAAATTTGCATCACCTGGCATTTCCTAATGATGATAGTGAACAAGCTATAACCCTAACAGGCTAAATAAGGTCTGAAATCTTGGTCAAAGTTATCTGAGCACACAAATCTCCAAGGATGCCCAAACTTTTGCATCGGCCCATTTTCCTTTTTGTAATTTTTAAAATGTAAAAGATGAAAATACATTTTTTTCTTGCTTAAAATGCAAAGGAAATGTGTGATCTTTAACTTTATGCCATTTAGAGATCATTTCATCTTCAACTAGGCTTAACTGTTCACAATAACACTAATTATGACCAGGGGTGCACAAACGTTTTTTTATATATATATATATATATATATATATATACACCTTTAAGTGTGTTTTTGCAGCTTCTTCTACTCAGACATCTGCAACGCAAACATCTGCATGAGGCCTAAGGGGTACTTTACACGTTGCGACATTGCTAGTATCGGCTAGCGATGTCCAGTGCGATAGTACCTGGCTCCGTTGCACATGCGATATATGGTGACTGCTGCCGTAGCGAACATTATCGCTACGACAGCGTCACACGCACATACCTGCTCGGTGACGTCGCTGTGACTGCCAAAATATCCCTCCTTAAAGGGGGAGGTGCGTTCGACATAACAGCGACGTCACCGCGACGTCACTAATCGGCCGGCCAATAGAAGCAGAGGGGCGGAGATGAGCGGGACATATCATCCCACCTTCTCCCTTCCGCATTGCCGGTGGACGCAGGTATGGAGATGTTTGTCCCTCCTGCGGGTTTACACACAGCGATGTGTGGACCTGCAGGAATGACAAACAACATTGTACCTGCGGTCGACCCGACATTTTGAAAATGACCGACGCTACACAGATCACCGATTTTCGATGCATTTGCGAATGTTTATCATCGCACATAGGATTTACACATTGCGATGTTGTTACCGGCGCCGGATGTGCGTCACTAACGACGTGATCCTGACGATATTTTGGATGCGATGTCGCAACGTGTTAAGTACCCCTTAGTCTGACTAACTAGTAGAGGGTGTGACCACTATAATTGTTTAGGGCAGCATGAACACCAAATACGGCCCTGCTGCTACCCTTCACTGTAGTAGCGTGCACATCCATGCTGTGAATTTCTTTTTGTCCGACCACTCGGTCAAAATTGGACATGTGCACAGCTTCATTGGCTAACATTAGTCTGCGCATCATACTCGGACCAAAAATACAGTCGTCTGCAGAAGCTCTTAGGGTGTGACACCATAGTTGTAAATATGGTTTCTTGGAGGCCCACTGAGAAGTTTCGCCTCCTACCGAGCTGAACCCCTAGCTACGCCTCTGATTCATTGTGTAAAATATACTGTACTACATTCCTATAATTTATTACCTTTCTGAACATCATACCCTAGCTACCTAAATTATTTCTGTTAAATACTAAAATAATCTTTGGTTCAACTTACCACTGCGTTGTTATTTTCTGCGCCATTGTAGTCTCGCACCTGTTTACAGATACATAATTCTACAGATAGTCACCATTCCCTGGCCCTGTTTCTGACTATGCTTTCTCTAAAATACCAACTTTTCGAAGTATAACATATGTTTGTAATGCGGAAACCGGTCTCTGTTTCAAGCTGCCTGTGGTTAAGCAGCGTGAATCACGCTACACGTTCCCTTTACACAGAAATCTATGCTCACTATTCATTCCGATTATGTTTGGACCTAGAGCCCAAAAATTACTTCGCTCACAAGTTGTCAAAGCTGTAATTCTAAGCACACATAAGTATTCTTAGATTTGCCTGCTTTGAATGTATTCAACGTTTGCATGTAATAAAATAATGTGTTATTGCATAAAGCTAGATGACTACCAATATTTAACATGCTGGAAAGATCCCTTTATCTTCCTGCCCTCTATTTGATCTTTGTCAACAGTATTGTCCCATAAGACAGATCATCAGTCTTGCAGTACCGTCTGCTTTTAGTCCTTTCCAATCTAGAACTCTTGAGAATAATTTGATGCTAGACAGTACAAATGAACTTAGTGACAGAGCTGACATTTTTATTGTACTGCTCTGTACATGTGCAATTATAAATCAAACAGGCTCATAATATCTATATAATTAACAGTAGCAATAGAAATTATGACAAAAGACTGATATTAACTCCTTTATAAAAGAGTGATCCACAATAATTGCTGGGCACCTCTGTCCCCATGGATGTTATAACCTGACACATTCAGCCATGTTTTCAGTGTTTCAGTTGTTTTAATTGAAACCTCCTCCCCCCGAAACAAGAAAATATTAATCTGTGGAGTAGGTTGCATCACGGTGCATAGTCACAGTCAAAGATCGGCATATCTCCCAACTTTTAAAGACAGGGAGAGTGACATGTTTTGCGATGTGTAATTATTACCCTAGTGAAGCCCTTTAATGTTCTTACCCATACTAGAGTGAGATCAACCAAAAATGGCCCCCACACCATTTCATAGTGGATATACCCCTATAGAAGATTCTTCTACACAATTTGCCCCATAGCAAACCCAAGTACTCAGTATGATTATCTCACAGTGAGTCTGTGACGCCCCTGGACTATCAGGTCGTTACAGGGTACTGCACAAACTGTCCTTCCGTGGCGTATTCCACCTCCCTCTTGGTTCTTGGTCCTTATCTTAATGGTGTTGCCTCCAACAGCAAATCAAATCCTTGATACACCCTGCACCACACCCACCAGGCACACCAGTGGATGGCTTGAGTGGAATAGAGTCGCCCACCGGAAGGGGTCAGGGAGGGGAGGTGAGGAGTGTAGTCAGTAGAGAGTGAGAGAGCAGTCAGAGAGGGTGAGAGAGAGGAAATCGGGAGCGGTGACTCCTGGAGAAGCTATCTAGGTTGCAGACGGTGGTCTGGGCCTAGAGGAGTCGGACCTCCGGTCGCAGGGGATTGTGGCAAGGTGTCTGGACCTGTTGAGGAGGACAGCCGACAGCCTAGCACTGTCACCGGTTCAGAACCGAAGGCACGATGGGGTACACGGACCCTAGGTCGTTGAGTAGCTTCAGGCAACCCTGAGGAGAATGAAGCCTTTATGATCTGTTCCCACCCGCTTCAGAATTGGGGCATTAGCGCAACGAGGGGGATAGGATTTTACAATCCAACACGGTCCAGAAAATCCCAAGCGTGAGCCCTGAGAGCAAGCTCCCACACTTAGCCACAGTGAGGAGTGGGGCCCGGCAAATTCCATACTACTGGGCCACCATATTGCAGTCAAACTTAGTGCCAGGAGGCAGGTCACAGATCACCAGGCAAAACTATAGGGGACGAGATCCGAACAAGCTACCCTCAGCGGCAGCGGTACCCAGAGAATTGGTTTACCCGGTTGTCAGCATCTGCTTATGAACTGAGTGAGTACAAGAGTGACCCCTGCATCCCACGGCATCCCACACCAAGTCCTGGGGCATTCCCCCTACCTGTGGAGGGCTACGACACCTTGCTGCCCCACTTCATCACCCCAGGTACTCCCAACGGCAGCGGCGGTACTCACAAATTACCATACACCACGGGTGGCGTCATGAACTATACATCAACTTCCCTGTAAATACCCTCTTTCATTTGAGTTGCCGCACGACCGCGGGTCGGGAGACCCTTGAGCTACAGCGAACCCGAATCTGAGCAGATCGGCTGCTTCCACGGGAGCGGCACAACCCCAACACAGTATAATGCCCCCAATAGTATGATAACCCTAACGCATCCCAACACAGTATGATGTACCCACAGATCCCTCACACATATGATATCCCCACAGGGACTCCTCATTACACAGCATGATGCAACCACAATCCCCCCACTCTCTGCATGCCAATGACAATATGATGCCAACAGAGCATGATACTCCCATAGTAACCAATGTAGTATGATGCCCAACAGTGATCCCTCTACACTGTATGATGCCACTACAGTACAATGAAACCCTCAAGTACCATAACAAAAAATATTAATTATTCAAAAACTTCTCATCCTGCCCCTTTTCTCCGACACACTGCTCCAGTATTAGCTATTCATTTAACAATGTGCCACCTCAGGCTACATTACTGTGAAGGCTGCAAATATGACTGGCTGCCAACAAGAGAAAGGAAGCTACCTCTGTGAGTGACTGAGAATGATGAAGCCAAGGCCGCAGTAATGATTGTCTCTTGGCATATTTGGGTGTAAGATTGAATGAGACCATTAAACAAACTAAAGATGCTGATCAGAAGTGTCACGCCCATAAAGTCACGTTCAAGTGGGTCTCTGATGCTGTGAAAGGCATGAAGATCCAATTGTGGAAAAGGCCATGATGCCCATGTATAAACCAATCTGTTAGAAACAAATCCTTTTGGTGAAGTCTTGCCTCGTGAAGGCAGGAGAGCTGTTTCAATGAGTGTGTCTGGTGGAACAGTGTAGTATCTGGCAAAGCTGATGTAAAAGCTTGAAAGTGCCATGTCAGAGGAGTGACAAAAGAGCGAATATACATCTAAATGAGAGTAAAAGAGACTAATAATTTTGTATAAAATAAGATTCCTACATTAAAGCACTACACCTGCAGTTTTTGTAATTGCATCGTTGGATTGGTGCTTTAAATGTAAGTTCTCTGACCCCTGTCGTATACTCACCTTGTATTGTCGCCGCTTATGGTCGGTCTCCGGTGATTTGTGACCTGCCAGCAGTTCAAGTGTTTCATGAACCACTGGAGTGCTCTGGAGACCACAAGTCAATGCAACTCTATGAGAGCCTCGTTCTGGCCTCGTTATGGCTCTTGTAAATATGCATTGTGACTTGTGATGTAACTTCTGATTTTCGACAGTTGGAAGTTATTCACAAGATGGCGCCATGGGAATGGAGCGGTGTCAGTAAAAAATGAAGCCGTCGGCAGGTGAGTATATGTCAGGCAGCTCAGATTTAAAGCCACTCCAGCTATGAAAAAAAAATCCTAGAGTGGTGCTTTAAAGGTAGTGCCTCCTGCTAGAATTACTATAGTAGAGATTGTTGAACTGTTTCCTTTGTAGAGGCTTCCTGTTGGAGTATGCCACTTACATCCATTCCTCAACATTTAAAATTTAACTCTAAGAGAAAAAGTCGTAAATTTATGGATATCACAGGATCAATAGACATTGATATCCAAATGATGAAAAAATGGAAACAACACTTTCAAAACATCTCAAACTCCGTATCAAGTATGATCACTATGCGGAGAAGTACAAGCACTTACATGCTTTAGCATGGTATCAATGAGATTTCTAATGATTGCTGAGGAAAGTGCTGGCTGCTAAATGCACTTCAGAACAGAAATAATCAAGATCTGTTGCTGGCAACTCCCTTTGCAATTGCTAATCAATACCACAGTAGCACATTCAGGCCAAGCAGACGGCTCACAGTAATATGGGCAATATGCGTCCCGGCATTGTCGATTTGAAAATGGTTCCTGGGCACTGTGGAGAAATGTCCATACCACTGGTTCCATGATTGATTCATTGGGTACCTCAGGTCTAAAGGCCACTTTACACACAGAGATAAATCTTTGGTAGATCTGTGGTTGCAGTAAAATCATGGACATATTGTTCCATTTGTACACGGCCACAAACCTGGCACTGATTGTCTACAATTTCACTGCAACCACAGATCTGCCGCAGATTTATCTCTGTGTGTAAAGTGGCCTTAAAGGGTGCTTTACACGAGACGATCTATCGTGCGATAGATCGTCGGGGTCACGGTTTTTGTGACGCACATCCAGCATCAATGCGACGTCGGGCTGTGTGACACTTCCGAGCGATGCAGTATCGCTCACAAATCGTGAGTCGTGTACTCGTCGCTCGGTTTCATAATCTCGTTTAATTAAAATGGTGCTGGTTGCTCATCGTTCCCGGGGTAGCACACGCCGCTCCGGGGGGCCCCCCCGGGAACGATGAACAGCAGCTTACCTCCATCCCGCGGCACCCGCCGGATATGCGGAAGGAAGGAGGTGGACGGGATGTTTACGTCCCGCTCATCTCCGCCCCTCCGCTTCTATTGGCCGGCGGCTGTGTGATGTCGCTGTGACGCCGCACGACCCTCCCCCTTCAGGAAGAGGATGTTCGCCGCCCACAGCAATGTCGCACAGCAGGTAAGTGCGTGTGACGCGGTTAACGACTTTGTGCGCTACGGGCAACTAATTGCCCGTGACGCACAAACGACGGGGGCGGGTACGATCGATCGTGAAATTGCACAATAGATCATACCGTGTAAAGCAGGCTTAAGGCATTGTCGTCTACACATAACATTAATATGCATTTGCACAACATTGGGCTAGGAGCAAGAAGACTAGCTACAGATGTTCCATTGATGCTACACCACTCTCAAAGGCTATTGTGCAGATTAAGATGGCAATGGACACTGGCATAGAGATCATCCTCTTCAGTAATGAGTCTTGCTTTGGTCTTGGACTTAATGAGGGAAGATCACAACTGCCTGTCCTATGCTTTGGATTTTGGTGAGGGACAGTAGGCGAACCCCACTAATCTTCATTCCATGTACAATAATAGATCAGCATCACATTGATTTAGTCGTGTATCAAGTGGTACGATCATTTCTCCAAAATATTCTAGGAGCTGTTTTTAACAGGACAATATCTAGCTGCATGTTGCTTGTGCTGCTGTGCTGCGAGCAGCCTGTGTCGCGGGCGGGGAGGAGGGTGTCAGCACACTACGCTCACCCCTTCTGCTCGGGTCCGGCGGTTGCTGCTCAGTGGTGGCTCGAGCTGTGGGCCGGATCCCGGGGGTTTCTCGAGCGGCACTCCTCGCCCGTGAGTGAAAGGGGGTTGTTGGGTGTGGGGATTGTTTATTGTCCGTGACGCCACCCACGGTTGTGGTGATTTCACCACCGCTGCTCAATATGGGGTTCCCGGGGATGGTGATGCGGAGCAGCCAGGTGTTGTGTTGCCCCTCCGTGGGTAGGGGTTGGTGATCCCGGGGCCCGGTGATGAGATGGGAGATGCAGGGCCTGGTGGGCGCAGGGACGCGGGGGCAGCGCTGTGCCTTGCGGCACTGTGGTACTCACTCAGCCTGAGACGTTGGCACAGTTTTACGGTAAACCACACGGCTGGAAAGACGGTTCCCACGGACGGCTGCACTTGCTCTCCCAGTAGGTGACGGTGATGTCCCTTTTCCTTGCACCTTTGTTTCTATGTTGGTTGCGATGGGTCCCCACCGGTAACCCGCTCCCCGGCTTCAAGCTGGACCGGAGGAGCTCTACTCTTTGCCCGCAGGCGCTGGCCCTGAGAAACTGGTGCCCTGGCGGTGGCGGTGCTTCTCCTAAAATGGTTGGACTGTTGCCTTCAATCGGGACTTGGTTGTTGGGGGATCTACGTCCCCTTCACTGATGGATTTGGCAAATTATGGCAACTCCTAGCCTTGCCGGGGTCCGAGAGGCCCCTGCCCTGGTGCTGACTGTCCTTTGGTACACTGCTCCAGACCGCCGGGCCACTACCCGTATGCGGTCCTTCCAGGAACTTCCAAACAGTCCCCCTCCAGACAGTCACCGCCGTTGCTGACCTTGCTGACTCTGTCCTGCACACAGCTGGACTACTTCAGGCTTTCTTTCTGTCACCTTTCACCTTCCTTCAACTTCTCCTACTCCTCCTTTACCACTTCCACTTCTACTTCCACTGTCACTTCCTTAGCTCATCTTAGCTGTTTACTCCTTCACTCCCCTAGCTTGTCTGCCTGGTTTCCTCCCGCCTCCAGAACTGTGTCCTCCTCGGTGGGCGGAGCCTACCGCCTGGCCCACCCCCTGGTGTGAACATCAGCCTCTGGAGGAAGGCAACAAGGATTTTAGTTTAGCTTTGGTGTGCCTAACTGGGGTGTAGAGTGTGGTGGTGTGTGACCTGTGACCCCTGGCTTGCCCAGGGCGTCACATTCCCCCTTAGCAAAATGCAGACCGTCCGCGGGCTGCCCGTCCAACACCGGATTTATTTTTCTGCAAAATATAACATTGTAAACGGTAACATATGTACATTTTTAATAAATCTTCCCTTAACGGGAGGCACATTTCTTAAACGTTGCAAACGGTTTACGGTTACGGTTTCCGCGCTCTCCCACCCAAGCAACCTGGCCCTGATGCTGCCCCTAAAGTCCAGGCAGCACCCCTTGACCCACAGTCCAGCACACGGTAGCCGAGCGGGATCTGTCCTTCCACTCCAGAGGGTAGCCACCGGTTCCTTTGGTGGCTGGGCCCCAGCCTGCTCTGCTGAGGGCCCTCCCTCCAACCTGCCTCTCCGGAGGCGGCATTGCGGAAACGGTAACGGCAAACAACATATTTACAAGCCACTTAACGTTTGTGGTTGCCCTGCAAGTTCACGGGCTTGTCCATGGATAGTTCCCATGCAAACTTTTTAAACGGTCCCCACAGGGACAACGGTGCCGGCTCCGGCCGGTTGCAAATCACAAAGATAATCAGGTAAACTTCGGTTCATTTCACTTATCATTTTCTCTAACTTTCAAACAAACAGCACTTCACACAGACTTCCTGACGGTCCCAACGGGGACGGTGCAACGGGCATCCGCTGCCCTACTCGTACTTTTCTGCCGAGGCGGACCCATCCTCTGCCACCAGCACATCAAACATGCACTGACATGCCTGCGGTGACAGGGGCACCCGGTACCCATTTCCACCGGTACGCGGGGTACGGACAACCACGGGGTCTCCTACATAGCGGGAACGCTCGCTTGCTCCTTCAACCGCAACAGCGGACCCGGAGCTGGGGCAGAAGTCGTCATCTCTTGTTCCTGCGTCAGGCGGGTTGCCGCCAGCTGCCGCAGCCTCCTGGTCTCCAGCATCCAACACTTCAGCCCCTTCTGCGGTAGCACAGAGCAGCAGAGTAGGCGAGCTTATACTGAGGCGCCCCATAAGTAACGGCAAGGGCGATGCATAGGCCGAAACTAGGCCGGGCCCCTCAGCCGCAGCGGCCGGTCCTGGTAGGACATAGGGACGTGGGTCACCAGTCGGTTCTGCTACATCTATTCCCCTGTCGTACATCGGGGTAGTAGTAATCAGCATCTCCACCTCGTTGGTCCACTGCTCCATCATCCGGAGGATCTGTTCCTGCTGACGCTGGTGGAACTGCATCACCCGGGCCTTCATCCAGGCCACGGTCCCGGGCTCAGGGTCTGGCACAGTCTCTACTGGGAGTTCGGGCACCACGCTGTTAAGGGGCCACGGTTCTAGCGGTTCCCCTTGGTGCACTTCAGGACCGTCTGGGACGTCTGCAGCCGGCTGGTCCGCCGGAGCGGCTGGGCAGGGTATCGCTACCGGTTGGGCAGGTAGCGGGCCTAATGGCGGGGCGGCAGCAACTATCACGGGTAGCGGGGAGAGAGGCAGGGTGAGCGGAAGCCGGCCGGGCCCCTCAGCTCCAACGGCCGATCCCTCAGGAATACAGGGGCGTGGGTCGCTTACCCGCTCCTCCAACTCCTCTTCAACCTCGCGTCTCCACATAGCAGCCACCACGTCCGCCATGTCGGTCTCCCACTCCTCCAGGAGGAGTTGCATATGAGCCTGCAGACGGTTACTCAGCAGGACGGTCCGGTCCCTCAACCACGTCGCCGTGCCGGGCGCGGGGACTTCCTCGTTGGGAGTTGGATTGTACATCTTGGCAATCGTGCCTTCCAGGAACCCAGTATGTCTGCAGAGTCCTGGCGTCCCTGCTTTTATAGCTGCAGCTACATGCAGCCAGCCGCCATCGCGTCCCCCTTAGCTCTTTCCGGCCCCTCCTCTCTCGGGGCAGGGTTCTGGCCTTCGCGCCTCTGCTACTCGAGAAGACGCTCGAGCGGGAACTTTTCGCGCCAAAGATGGCGGCTTCTGAAATTTTTCTGCCGGATATCTCCGGCGGTAACAAGGCGCACCTCTACCAAACGGCAGAGCGGTAAGATCCTGTTCGTGACGCCAAATTGTCGCGGGCGGGGAGGAGGGTGTCAGCACACTACACTCACCCCTTCTGCTCGGGTCCGGCGGTTGCTGCTCAGTGGTGGCTCGAGCTGTGGGCCGGATCCCGGGGGTTTCTCGAGCGGCACTCCTCGCCCGTGAGTGAAAGGGGGTTGTTGGGTGTGGGGATTGTTTATTGTCCGTGACGCCACCCACGGTTGTGGTGAGTTCACCACCGCTGCTCAATATGGGGTTCCCGGGGATGGTGATGCGGAGCAGCCAGGTGTTGTGTTGCCCCTCCGTGGGTAGGGGTTGGTGATCCCGGGGCCCGGTGATGAGATGGGAGATGCAGGGCCTGGTGGGCGCAGGGACGCGGGGGCAGCGCTGTGCCTTGCGGCACTGTGGTACTCACTCAGCCTGAGACGTTGACACAGTTTTACGGTAAACCACACGGCTGGAAAGACGGTTCCCACGGACGGCTGCACTTGCTCTCCCAGTAGGTAACGGTGATGTCCCGTTTCCTTGCACCTTTGTTTCTATGTTGGTTGCGATGGGTCCCCACCAGTAACCCGCTCCCCGGCTTCAAGCTGGACCGGAGGAGCTCTACTCTTTGCCCGCAGGCGCTGGCCCTGAGAAACTGGTGCCCTGCCGGTGGCGGTGCTTCTCCTAAAATGGTTGGACTGTTGCCTTCAATCGGGACTTGGTTGTTGGGGGATCTACGTCCCCTTCACTGACGGATTTGGCAAATGATGGCGACTCCTAGCCTTGCCGGGGTCCGAGAGGCCCCTGCCCTGGTGCTGACTGTCCTTTGGTACACTGCTCCAGACCGCCAAGCCACTACCCGTCCGCGGTCCTTCCAGGAACTTCCAAACAGTCCCCCTCCAGACAGTCACCGCCGTTGCTGACCTTGCTGACTCTGTCCTGCACACAGCTGGACTACTTCAGGCTTTCTTTCTGTCACCTTTCACCTTCCTTCAACTTCTCCTACTCCTCCTTTACCACTTCCACTTCTACTTCCACTGTCACTTCCTTAGCTCATCTTAGCTGTTTACTCCTTCACTCCCCTAGCTTGTCTGCCTGGTTTCCTCCCGCCTCCAGAACTGTGTCCTCCTCGGTGGGCGGAGCCAACCACCTGGCCCACCCCCTGGTGTGAACATCAGCCTCTGGAGGAAGGCAACAAGGATTTTAGTTTAGCTTTGGTGTGCCTAACTGGGGTGTAGGGTGTGGTGGTGTGTGACCTGTGACCCCTGGCTTGCCCAGGGCGTCACACCTGCATGGCCAAAACATGCTAGGATGACCTTCAGCGTCACCAGACTTGTCCTCCATGAAGATCATCTGGGACATCTTTGGCTTACAATTGCAAAGGGAGCTGTCAGTAGCAGATCTTGGGGATGTGCATGATCAAGTGCATTCAGCATGGCGGAACTTTCCTCAGACAACCAATAATCACACTGATACCTTGCCAGAGATTGTAAGTGCACATATTTCTGCACATTACGCTCATACTCCATGGTGAATAAATCAAAATGTTTTGTAACGTTTGTTTCCATTTTGTCAATGTTTGCAGTATCAAACACGTCTATTAATGTTGAGATTTCCAGAATTCGACACTCTTCACTTCCTTGGAGTTGCGATTTTAATGTACTAATCTTGAGGTGTGTGTGTGTGTATGTATATATATATATATATATATATATATATATATATATATATTATTGTAAGATGACAGCTCGACAGGTCCTAGATGACTGGTCTGTGTCACTGAGGTGCCTAGCATCGGTACTGTGAGACTTGCAAAGAAGGCTCCAGCAGTAATAGTGCTGAAAGGTTTAATGGGCCTGGATTTTGGGTTGCAGGTTTTAAAATCGAATGGAAGAGCTGGGTGGGACTGGCTGTTCCCTTACTTTCAAGCTAGGCTTATTTAAGAGGAAGCAGAGCTCCCTCAGTTGGGATCTGCAAGAAAGAGGAGAGTTTTATTTTGTGGTGGCACTATAGTGAATTATAGGTATAGTGGTGTGTAGATATAAACCACAATTAAACTGGAGCAGCACCAAGGAAGTCTGTTCAGGTGCTTAGCGGGTTAAATGGAAGTTCTATACAAAAAGGTACTGGGGTGCTGTCAGAAGCATGGGGAAAGGTCAACATATGGACAAAATATCAGTATTAATGGTCTTCAAAATCACAAACCCATTTTTGGCTCCAGACCAGAGCCTTTATCAGGTGTTACACAGTGAGTGCGCTGAGTGCTTATTTAACCCCTTCCCAACATTCGACGTACCCGCAAATGGATGTATTGTTACGTGCTGGCGATCGTGCGGGGACAAGTGCTGTACCGACATGATTGCCATCAGGAGCTCAGCTTACAAAACACCTGAGACACCGTCCAATAGTATAAAATTTTGTGAGACACCTGTGTTGTCACTATATCCCTACAAGGGCTTATTTTCAGGGTAAGTCTTATTTTCAGGGAAACAGGATACACAGTATATATACACACACACAATGGGGAGAATAAGTGTTTGATACACTGCCGAATTTGCAAGTTCTCCCACCTACAAAGAATGCAGAAGTCTGTAATTTTTATTATAGGTATACTTCATCTGTGACAGAGTTCAAACCCACATGCAGCCAGCCATAAACAGATCACTTTCGGGGGTTGGTGGGCGGTGTTTTCCATTTTTGGGAATGCACACTACATCGTGCTGTTCTTACCCCCAGTGCGAGCCAATCAAACACTTCAGGCGGCTGACATGGGGTGGAGCATAGAGATGCTCACTGAGTGGTTTGCATACATAAAGCACCCGTTCTCAGAACTCCAATTCTGATTATTTTTTTTTTTTTATAGTCTATGTTCAGCACGACACCGAACCTCAGGTTTGCTCATCTCTAGTTATTTTATCTTTAAGAAGCCCTAATACTCTGCACTGTTTACCTGTATTAATTGCACCTTTTTGAACTCATTACCTGTAAAAAAGACACCTGTGCACATAATCAATCACACGCCAACCCCTCCACCATGGCCAAGACCAACGAACTGTCAAAGGACACTATGGACATAAGTGTAGAACTGTACAAGGCTGGGATGGGATACAGGACAATAGACAAGCAGTTTGGTGAGAATGCAACAACTGTTGGCACAATTATTAGAAAATGGAAGAAACACAAGATGACTGTCAATCTTACTCATTCTGTGGCAAAATGCATGATCTCGCCTCATGGGGCAAGGATGATTCTGAGAAAGGTTAGGAATCAGCTCAGAACTACACGGAAGGACCTGGTCAAAAACCTGACGAGAGCTGGGACCAGAATCTCAAGCATTACTGTTAGTAACACACAATGCCATTATGGATTAAAGTTCTGCAGGTCCTCTTGCTCACACCAGCACATGTCCAGGCCCATATAAAGTTCACCAATCACCACCTGGATGATCCACAGGAGGCATGGGAGAAGGTCATTTAGTCAGATGAGACCAAAATAGAACTTTTGGTATCAATTCCACTCGCCGTGTTTGGAGGATGAAGGATGAGTACAACCTCAAGAACACTGTTGTGAATACATTTTCCAGTTTGGGCTCCCTCTTGTGGTCAGTGCTGGTGGTGCAGTTGATTTGTGGAATGAAAGCCACACACCTGTAGAGGACTGGCAGTCAGGGTCAGATTGTGACTATATAACTGAGTAGTTTTCTCTTGTTACTTGCCGGTGGTCAGTGGTCTCCTGTGTGTTAAGGACATGCTGTAACCAACTCTACTTACTACCAGAACTCCTCTCAGATAAGTGGTCTTTGTACCTCTGCTGTTTGTTTTCCACTTTCTTGTTGTTTTTTCTTCTTTGATACTAATGCTTGATTCTTATTTTGTCTGTGTGGAGTTCTTGGTGGAATGGGATCATTCCCTGCTGGGAGTGTCTGTATACTTAGCTCCATGATTCTGCAAGGTATTGTGTTTGGCATGCTTGGTATTAATTCAGTCCCTGATCTATATTAGTTTTTTTGGATCCCAGTAACATCAGAGTGCTGATACAGTGTGGGAGAGGTTGTGTTACCTCAGGATTTTTCATCTTCATCTTTGGGTGCCGTTTTTTTTGTGGCCAACAAGGATGGCTTATTGCGGCTCTGTATTGATTATCGTCTCCTTAATAAAATCATAGTTAAATATCAGTATCCATTGCCTCTGATTTCCGACCTGTTTTCTAGAGTGAGGGATGCTAGTTGGTTTACTAAACTCGATCTTCGGGGAGAATATAATCTCAGTCGTATTAAGCAGGGTGATGAATGGAAGATGGCGTTTAATACCCCTGAGGGGCATTTTGAGTACCTAGTGATGCCCTTTGCCCCTTCCGTCTTTCAATATTTCATGAATGATATTTTCCGGGACTTTGTGGACCAGTTTTTGATTGTCTATTTAGATGACATTTTGATTTTTTTTCACGACTGGGATTCTCATGTTGAACAGGTTCGGACAGTATTTCAGGTTCACAGGGACAATGCATTATATGTCAAGAGATCGAAATGTCTGTTTGGCGTACAAAAGGTCTCTTTTTTGGATTTATTTTGTCCCCATCTTCTATTGAGATGGATCCGGTCAAGGTCCAGGCCATTCATAATTGGGTACAACCTACTTCTTTGAAAAGTCTTCAGAAGTTTTGGGGTTTTGCTAATTTCTATCGTAAATTTATAGGCAATTTTTACAGTATTGTCAAGCTATTGACTGATTTGACCAAGAAAGGAGCTGATGTTGTAAATTGGTCTTCAGAGGCAGTTTTGGATTTTCAGGAGCTGAAAAGGAGGTTTACTTCTGCTCCGGTCTTGCGGCAGCCTGATGTGTCTATTCCTTTTCAGGTGGAGATCAATGCCTCGGAGATCAGAACTGGGGCTGTCTTGTCTCAAAGAGACCCTGTGACTTCTAAAATTAGACCCTGTGCTTTTTTTTCCCGGAAATTTTCACCACCGGAGCAAAATTATGATGTGGAGAATCGGGAATTATTGGCTATGAAGTGGGCTTTTGAAGAATGGTGACATTGGCTGGAGGGGGCGAGACATTAAATTGTAGTACTTATTGATCATAAGAATTTGATCTATCTTGAATCTGCCAGGAGGTTGAATCCTAGGCAGGCTAGATGGGCCTTGTGTTTCACGCGCTTTAATTTTGTGGTCTCTTATATTCCAGGTACTAAGAATATTAAGTCGGATGCCCTTTCTAGGAGTTGCTTTGCTGATTCTCTGGATGAGACTGAGTCTGCTACCATCCTGCATGAGGGAGTGATTCTCTCTGTGATTTCACCCGATTTGAGATTTGCTCTTGAGGAATTTCAGGTTATTTGGGTAATCTGTGATAGATTTTCCAAAATGATTCATTTAGTGCCACTGCCTAAGTTGCCATCAGCTTCGGAGTTACATAGTTACATAGTTACATAGTTGGTACCTTTGTTTCTTTGTCAGGTGGTTCGTTTGCATGGTATTCCTGAGAATGTTGTGTCCAATAGGGGAGTCCAGTTTGTATCTAGATTTTGGAGAGCTTTTTGTTCTAGGCTGGGAGTTGAGTTGTCCTTCTCCTCTGCGTTTCATCCTCAGATCAATGGACAGACTGAAAGGACAAATCAGACTTTGGAAACCTCTTTTCGATGTTTTGTGTCGGCTGATCAGGACGATTGGGTTTCTTTTTGTCCTTGGCTGAGTTTACTCTTAAAATAATAGAGCTAGTTCGGCCACTTTGATGTTTCCTTTTTTTTTGCAATTTCGGGTTTCATCCTCGGTTTTCTTCGTGGCAGATGAAGGCATCCGCCTGCCCGGGTGTTGATTTGGCAGTGGAGAAAATGCAGCATATTTGGGATCAAGTGGTGGATAAATGGTCCCACTCCCAGGAAAATGCCCAACAGTTTGCCAACCGACGTAGGACTGTGGGTCCCCGGTTTAAGGTAGGGGACTTGGTCTGGTTGTCTTCCAGACATGTTCTTATGAAAGTTACTTCTCTGAAATTTAAGCCAAGGTTTATTGGACCTTATAGAATTTTGAGGGTACTTAATCCTGTTTCTTTCTGTTTAGCTTTTCCAGAGACTTTCAAGATTCACAATGTCTTACATAAGTCTTTGTTGAAAAAATATGTTGAACCGGTAGTGCCCATGGCTGCGCCTCCTGATCCTGAGTTGGTCGAAGGGGATCTGGAATATGTAGTGGAACAAATTTTGGATTCCTGCATTGCTAGACAGAAGCTCCAGTATCTGGTCAACTGGAAAGGTTATGGTCAGGAGGATAATTCTTGGGTGGTTGCTTCCGACATACATACTGATTGCTTGATCCGTGCTTTTCATCGAGCCCATCCTGACAAACCCGGGGATTCCGGTGAGGGTTCGGTGACACCTCCTCAAGGGTGGGGTACTGTTGTGAATACATTTTCCAGTTTGGGGCTCCCTCTTGTGGTCAGTGCTGGTGGTGCAGTTGATTTGTGGAATGAAAGCCACACACCTGTAGAGGACTGGTAATCAGAGTCAGATTGGGACTATATAACTGAGTAGTTTTCTCTTGTTACTTGCCAGTGCTCAATGGTCTCCTGTGTGTTAAGGACATTCTATAACCAGCTCTGCTTACTACCAGAACTCCTCTCAGATAAGTGGTCTTTGTTAGAGATGAGCCACCACCCTAGTGTTCGAGTTCGGTTTGGTTCGTCGAACGGTGGGTGTATTTGTCGAACATTCGACGAACGTTCGTCGAACACTTTCGAACACCTTCGGACACAATTAAAAACAATGGCAGGTAAACACATACAAACATGCACAAACTCGAACGCACACACACATCGGTCGCATGGTTACCCGATACACATCCTGTACAAACAAACTGCAAGTCCCAGGAGGCCGGCGATGGAACGGAAGGTAAGGTGAGCATAATATGTGTGTGCGCGTGTATGTTTGTGTATGTTTGGGTGTGTTTGCGTGTGTTTGTACGTGTTTGTACGTGTTTGTGTGTGTTTGTGCATGTGTGGAATGGCACAATAGGGGACCAGGATGGGACGTTTAACAAGTTGTGGAAGGAATTGTCTGCATTGCAATGATTTCCTATGGGAAATCTTGCTTTGCTGAACGAGCAACTTGGTTAACAAGCACACTCCCAGAACGGATTGTTCTCGTTAACCAAGGTTCCACTGTATTAACATTGAATGACAGTATTACTGTGAAAAGCCAGTTACGCTTTGGTGATCGAACCGTTATCGAACATAATCTCGAACTGTCAAACTTGAAGCTAATTGTTCGTGTTCGTCAAATGACTCGAACATTGCCTAAAACAGGTCGAATTTGAGATTGGCGAACAGTTCGATTCGAACACCGTTCATCTCTAGTCTTTATACCTCTGCTGTTTGTTTTCCACTTTCTTGTTGTTTTTTCTGCTTTGATACTAATTCTTTATTCCTATTTTGTCTGTGTGGAGTTCTTGGTGGAATGGGATCATTACCTGCTGGGCGTGTCTGTATACATAGCTCCATGATTCTGCAAGGTATTGTGTTTGTCATGCTTGGTATTAATTCAGTCCCTCATCTATATTAGTGTTTTTGGATCCCAGTAACATCAGAGTGCTGATACAGTGGGGGAGAGGTTGTGTGACCTCAGGATTTTTCCATATCAGAAGTGCTGTTATGTATTAGGGTTTTTTATGGTGGCAGACAGTGCTCCTTTCTATCCTTTCCTATAAAGATAGTTTGGGCCTCACCTTTGCTGAATCTGTCTTTTCTATCTTTGTATTGTGCTTTTCTATCTCACCGCAGCCTTTACATGTGGGGGGCTATTTATTTATCTTTGGGAACTGCTCTGAGGCAGATTAGCTGTCTTATATCTCTATCTGTGAGAATATTTAGTTCTCTGGCTCTGTCGAGAAGACTAGATTGTCGTAGGCTTGTCCCACGGCTACTTCTAGTTGTGTGTCAGGATTAGGTCTGCAATCCGTCAAGGTTCCAGCCACTCTGTTACCATTTTTTGATCCTTCTCAGTCCCTGAATTATAACAGAACACCATCCCAACTGTGAAGCATAAGGGTGGAAATAACATTCTTTGAGGGTTCTTTTCTGCAAAGGGGACAGGACGACTGCACCATATTGAAGGGAGGATGAATGGAGTCATGTATTGCAAGATATTGGCCAACAACCTCTTTCTCTCAGTAAGAGCATTGAACATAGGTTGTGGCTGGGTCTTCCAGCATGACAATGATCCAAAACACACAGCCAAGCAACTAAGGAGTGGGTCTGTATGAAGCCAGTTTGTAGACCTGAATCCAATAGAAAATCTTTGGAGGGAGTTGAAACTCAACGTTCTCCAACGAAAGCCCCGAAATCTGAAAGATCTTGAGATCTGCATGGAGGAGTAGGCCAAAATCCCTGCTGCAGTGTGTGCAAAATTGTCAAGAACTACAGAAAAATGACTGACCTCTGTAATTGCAAACAAGGTTTTCTGTACCAAATATTAAGTTTTGTTTTTCTATTGTATGAAATACTTCATGAGTTAATTAAATGCAATTTAATTATTTAAGAATAATATAATGTGATTTTCTTGATTTTGGTTTGGATTCTGTCTGTCACAGTTGAAGTGTATCTAAGATAAAAATTACAGACCTGTCCATTCTTTGTATTATTAAATACTCATTTTCCTGAATGTGTGTGTATATATATATATATATATATATATATATATATATATATATAAAAAAAAAGCTGAGTGTATGTGTGTATGTGTGTGTGTATGTGTGTATGTCCACTGAAGGAATCCGCACTGTCGCATTTACAATCACGAAATATTGCACAGATTCCTCATGTGACCCATGGAGCGTCGTAGACTATGTGTTGACAGATAAATGTAACCCCATGCTTTACAGTTAGTCTCTAAAATCCTGCCGCCATTAAACTGAATGGAGGGGGGAGCTATAGGTTATTAATAGCAACTGTCAGTGGTTGCTATAGGAACAAAATAAACTGTTAATTGAAGCTTATGCGTAAGGTTATATGATGTCAGTGGAGAGATGGATAGAGAGACAGAAAAATACAGACAGAGACACAGACAGAGACAGATGGGGAAAGAGACAGCCCTGGAAAGAGACAGACGGGCAAAGAGACAGATGGGCAAAGAGACAGATGGGCAAAGAGACAGCCCTGGAAAGAGACAGCCCTGGAAAGAGACAGCCCTGGAAAGAGACAGACGGGCAAAGAGACAGACGGGGAAAGAGACAGCCCTGGAAAGAGAGAGACGGGCAAAGAGAGAGATGGGCAAAGAGACAGACGGGCAAAGAGGCAGACCTGGAAAAGAGACAGACGGGCAAAGAGACAGACGGGCAAAGAGACAGACGGGCAAAGAGACAGACGGGGAAAGAGACAGACGGGCAAAGAAACAGACGGGCAAGGAGACAGCCCTGGAAAGAGAGAGATGGGCATAGAGAGAGACGGGCAAAGAGAAAGACGGGCAAAGAGACAAACGGGCAAAGAGACAGACGGGCAAAGAGGCAGACCTGGAAAAGAGACAGATGGTCAAAGAGACAGACGGGCAAAGAGACAGATGGACAAAGAGACAGACGGCCCAAGAGACAGATGGGGAAAGAGACAGATGGGCAAAGAGACAGATGGGCAAGGAGACAGCCCTGAAAAGAGACAGCCCTGGAAAGAGACAAACGGGCAAAGAGACAGACAGGCAAAGACACAGCCCTGGAAAGAGACAGATGAGCAAAGAGACAGACGGGCAAAGAGACAGACAGGCAAAGAGACAGATGGGCAAAGAGACAGACCTGGAAAAGAGAAAGATCTGGAAAAGAGAAAGATGGTCAAAGAGAAAGATGGTCAAAGAGACAGACGGGCAAAGAGACAGACGGGGAAAGATACAGACGGGGAAAGAGACAGACGGGGAAAGAGACAGACGGGGAAAGAGACAGACGGGCAAAGAGACAGACGGGCAAAGAGACAGCCCTGGAAAGAGACAGACGGGTAAAGAGACAGACAGGCAAAGAGACAAACAGACAAAGAGGTAGACAGGCAAAAAGACAGCCTTGGAAAGAGACAGCCCTGGAAAGAGACAGACGGGCAAAGAAACAGACAGGCAAAGAGACAGACGGGCAAAGAGACAGACGGGCAAAGAGATAGACCTGGAAAAGAGACAGATGGGCAAAGATACAGACGGGGAAAGAGACAAATGGGGAAAGAGACAGATGGGCAAAGAGACAGATGGGCAAAGAGACAGACGGGCAAAGAGACAGCCCTGGAAAGAGACAGACGGGCAAAGAGACAGACAGGCAAAGAGACAAATGGGCAAAGAGACAGCCCTAGAAAGAGACAGCCCTGGAAAGAGACAGCCCTGGAAAGAGACAGACGGGGAAATATACAGACGGGGAAATATACAGACGGGGAAAGAGACAGACGGGGAAAGAGACAGCCCTGAAAAAAGAGACAGATGGGCAAAGAGACAGACGGGCAAAGAGACAGATGGGCAAAGAGACAGACGGGCAAAGAGACAGACGGGCAAAGAGACAGATGGGCAAAGAGACAGACCTGGTAAAAATACAGATGGTCAAGAGACAGATGGTCAAAGAGACAGACGGGCAAAGAGACAGACAGGGAAAGAGACAGACCTGGAGAAAGACAACCCTGGAAAGAGACAGCCCTGGAAATAGACAGATGGGCAAAGAGACAGACAGGCAAAGAGACTGACCGGCAAAGAGACAGACCGGCAAAGAGACAGACCAGCAAAGAGACAGACGGGGAAAGAGACAGACGGGGAAAGAGACAGACGGGGAAAGAGACAGACGGGGAAAGAGACAGACGGGGAAAGAGACAGACGGGGAAAGAGACAGACCTGGAAAGAGACAGTCCTGGAAAGAGTCAGCCAGGCAAAGAGACAGACCTGGAAAGAGACAGACCAAAACAGATGGAATAGAGACAGACGGGGAAAGAGACAGACAGACACACACATAGAGACAGACACAGAGATAGAGACAGACAGACATAGAGATGGAGACCGATAGACTGGTACAAATACAGACAGAGATAGAAATAGTCAGACAGAGACATAGACACAGACAGACAAGGAAAGAGACAGACAGAGAGACAGACAGACAGCGACACACAGACAGAGACTGGGAGAGAGACAGAGAGACAGTTACTATCCCGGGCAACGCCCGGGAAATACAGCTAGTATATATATAATCAAAAAAAGCAGGAGCAGCACTTAACTAGTTGTGGTGCAAAATCCTTCTAATCAGTCTCGCCCCATTCCAATATGCAAAATGAAAATGAAGGCAGCACTCAGCATGAACTTAAAAAAAATGCCTTTCAACGTTTCAGTACTGCTTGAACTAAGTCACTTGTGACTTAAACGTTGCTGTATCCTATGGGCCAATAAAAGGTCTTTTTTTCAAGTTCATGCTGAGTGCTGCCTTCATTTTCATTTTGTATATGTATATATATATATATATATATATATATATATATATATATATATATATAATGTAGGATTGTATTAAGTATAAAAAAATTTTATTTGCTATTTTAGCAGTGGCAACAACCATCAAACACTACAAAGAAACTGGCTCACATGAGGACCGCCCCTGGAAAGGAAGACCAAGAGTCACCTCTGCTGCGGAGGATATGTTTATCCGAGTCACCAGCCTCAGAAGTCGTAGGTTAACGGCAGCTCAGATTAGAGACCAGGTCAATGCCACACAGAGTTCTAGCAGCAGACACATCTCTAGAACAACTGTTAAGAGGAGACTTTGTGCAGCAGGCCTTCATGGTAAAATAGCTGCTAGGAAACCAGGCTAAGGACAGGCAACAAGCAGAAGAGACTTGGTTGGGCTAAAGAACACAAGGAATGCACATTAGACCAGTGGAATTCTGTGCTTTGGTCTGATTAGTCCAAATTTGAGATCTTTGGATCCAACCACCGTGTCTTTGTAGAAAAGGTGAACGGAATGACTCTACATGCCTGGTTCCCACCGTGAAGCATGGAGGATGAGGTGTGATGGTGTGGGGGTGCTTTGCTGCTGACACTGTTGGGGATTTATTCAAAATTGAAGGCATACAGAACCAGCATGGCTACCACAGCATCTTGCAGCAGCATGCTATTTTATCCAGTTTACGTTTAGTTGGACCATCATTTATTTTTCAACAGGACAATGACCCCAAACACACCTCCAGGCTGTGTAAGGGCTATTTGACTAAGAAGGAGAGTGATGGGGTGCTATGCCAGATGACCTGGTCTCCACAGTCACCAGAACTGAACCCAATCGAGATGGTTTGGATTGAGCTGGACCACAGAGTGAAGGCAAAAGGGCCAACAAGTGCTAAGCCAAGTGGGAACTCCTTCAAGACTGTTGGAAGACCATTTCCGGTGACTACCTCTTGAAGCTTATCAAGAGAATGCCAAGAGTGTGCAAAGTAGTAATGAAAGCAAAAGGTGGCTACTTTGAAGAACCTAGAATATAAGACATATTTTCAGTTATTTCACACTTTTTGAAGTATTTCATTCCACATGTTTTAATTCATAGTTTTGATTCTTTCAATGTGAATCTACAATTTTCAGTCATGAAAATAAAGAAAACTCTTTGAATGAGGAGGTGTGTCCAAACTTTTGGTCTGTACTGTATATATAATAGGCTCAATCATGAATTTATCTAGTCATTTAGTCCAATCAGGAATCACTTAAAGGGAATCTGTCAGCAGGTTTTGGCTACCTCATCTGAGAGGGGCATTATGTAGGCAAGCGGATCCTGAATCCAACAATGCATCACTTAGGTTATTGTGTGTAGCCATTCTGACACTATCAGAATTTTTGGATTTGGCCATCTAGCAGAACTCAGAGAGCTGCCCCCGTCAACACCTGGTTCTTTATCGAGATTGTACATTAACAGTGAGTTGTCAATCAGAGGAGGGGACATCTCGGACCGCCGTGCATGTGACATTGTAGTCCGAGCAATGAGAAGTCCTGCTGGTTAAATAAACATAGCAAATAAACAACAGATTGGACCTTAACAAGACAGGCATCCCTTCATTCTATGTTTTAACATTTGCACTTGGCTTCAGATTACATAGAAAAAACCTGCTGACAAGATTCAAAAGAGAAAGAAAGAATAGTATGTGTATAAATGTTCAGATTATTATATTGCTATTGCAATGAGCTCACTGCAGTTCTACCTGTGTTTCCAATTAAACTATATTTTTACTATTTACCAAAATGCACAAAAACTAAGATCACTCACTGGAAATACAGATATTCTAATGTAAATTCAGCTACAAGTAATTTATATTACCTCTTGTATCTTCATGTAGTGGCAGAGGTGTAGCATGGCTGTCCTGTCACCTGGATGGGCAGGGAGAGAGTAGTAAGAGGAGAGTAGGGGATATAAAAGGGAGAGACAGAGGAAAGAAGGACAGGAGTGTCCCAGTGGAGAAACAGTGAGAATACCCCATTTGAAGATTCTGACCCTAAAGGTCACCCCTGCGGCCGTGACATGCAGGATCTGTTCTGGATTGTTTAACTACGTCCCCAAGAAGAGGAGTTTAGTCCTTATGGTTGGGGGTCTGGCATCCGTATTGCCTGGGTCGTAATACTCAACGACTTCCTCTGTGCGCCTTCAAGGAGTACGGTATGGCTGGTTGGCCTGGGCAGGGATGGGAGAGCCCTGTCAGTTGCGGTCCTTCATATGCGTTAGCATCCCCTGTGGGTGGGGTGAAGAGGCTCAACAGACTTAATGAACCGGTCGGTGCCATTGTGAAGTGTAGTGAATGAATGAGAGGCCTATAGGTGTCAGACAGAACCCAGGTGCCTGGAAAACGGACAGCTTCTAAATTGTGTTTCAGAAGGAGTAGAAGGAACCCCTATGGAATGAGTACTGGTGACGGCGAAACGCAGACCAAAGTGATCCAGCAATTGAAGGAAAATAAAGTTTGCATGTTTGAGAGAAAAAACCTTGTCGGGACTTTATTTACTGAGAGAGAGAAAGTGATGTTATCTGAATGGTTGCGGAGTTCTCCTGTGTGTGGTGCGGGGAGGCGAGGGGTTAACGAATGACTACAACCACCACGACTACAACCACTGCCTGCCCCGTGCCCTCCACCACATTCATCTTCAAGAATTTCTCACCAATCTCCAATCCTATTTATATGATTCCACACAACTAATACGAGAACCTCATGAGTGTGAGGAGCTGGCTGCGGACTAATGAATATTGGTCCAATGGATGTAGAGCAAAGCCCACAGCTTTAATGGGTTTTGGCATTTTCCAGCACAGAGCACTGGTTACATCAATCTTATTCTTGTATTTTATTAGAGATTGCTTGCTCTCAGTTTAAAATGCTCTGACTGAGTGTCTCAGGGGTCCCTATTAAGCCATTGTTCTCCCTGTAACAGAGTGTCAACTGCAGCCTGTCTCCATGGAATCTAATATAATCAGGCCTACAATAGGATTCATTGTCCTGCATCTTTTGGGGGGGCTGTGGGTTTTTGTTCATCTCTGCAAGGCACTTGCCCAATACACATGTTTTCACACAGGACTTCAAAAACCTTCTGCATACTTTCAGTTCATCTAACAAATTTTTCCTAAACAGGAGGCTGATCCCTAAAGTGATGGAAGAGTGAGTCACATGCTTAGTGACTTGGTGCTGTACCATGGAAGAGGAAGATCTGTTGCTGAGGCCAAGTACTGTTGTCCATAAATGGACTGTAGAGATTGAAACTGCATACACATGCTATGGTCATGATATCCATCCTCTGGATTTAAAGAACTATGCTAAAGACTATTGTTGATATCTAGGGATGAGCGAGCATTAAAATGCTTGGGTGCTTGATGCTCGGATCGAGCATATTGAAATGCTCGCGTGCTCGACCCGAGCACCGAGCCCAATGTCAACCAATGGGAAACTCGAGCATTTTTCCGGCGGCACCGGTGGCGGTCTGCAGAAAGCCTAAAAATGTCACAAATGTATAAGAACAGTGCTCAAATGACATGGGAACAGCTTGGGGAAGACCCCTGTAAGCATTTCTGACTCCCAGGTCACTGCTGTGAACAATATTGTCTGAGTATTAGGGGGAGGAAGAATCCTGTGTTCCTTCTCGCATGTGACATGTGTGACATGCACTTTCGCTTAGTAGCATATGTGCGGCAGCTTTTCTCTGCCTGTTCATTCGCTGCTAAACAAAATCAAAAGTGAACAGTAGAAAAAAAAAGCATACTCACCTCTCTGCGGACTCCCGAGACACGTCCGATTGGGTCCAAGACCCGCCAGTGATCAGCTGATGCTGTCACCTGATGCATCATCTGATCGTTTAACTCCGGTGAAAAGCCAGCTTTTTACCGCCCAGCCGGTTTAAACTATCAGATGATGCTGTTAGGTGACAGCATCAGCTGCTTACCGGCGGGTTCTGGAGCCAATCGGACGTGTCCTGGGAGTCTGCAGAGAGGTGAATATAGTGTTTTTTCCTACCGATTCATCAGCTGATTGTTTAAACTGTGATTCAGGTCCTTGAACCTCACACATCATCTGATCGGTTTGCCTTGACCCAAAAGAACGGTGGAGGGGGGGAGGGGGTCTTTAGTTCAATAAAGATGGAGTCACTAATTGTGTTGTGTTTTATTTCTAATAAAAATATTTTTCTCTGTGTTGTCTTTTTTTATCTTTACTAGAAATTCATGGTGGCCATGTCTAATATTGGTGTGACACCATGAATTTCGGGCATAGGGCCAGCTGATAATACACAGCTGGCCCTAACCCCATTATTACCCAGTGAGCCACCCGGCACCAAGGCCACTGGAAGAGTTGGATACAGCGCCAGAAGATGGCGTTTCTATGAACGCACCTGTTGTGAATACATTTTCCAGTTTGGGGCTCCCTCTTGTGGTCAGTGCTAGCAGTGCAGTTGACTTGTGGAATGAGAGCCAGACACCTGAGGAGGATTGGCAATCAGGTCTTTCAGATTGGGACTATATAACGGAGTAGTTTTCTCCTGTTACTTGCCGGTGCTCAATGGATCTCCTGTGTGTTAAGGACATTCTGAAACCAGCCATTTTCTCTACCAGAACTCCTCTCAGATAAGTTGGTCTTTGTACCTCTGTTTATTGTTTCCACTTTCTTGCTGTTTTTTCTGTTTTGATACTAATGCTTGATTACTATTTTGCCTGTGTGGAGTTCTTGGTAGAATTGGGTCATTCCCTGCTGGGAGTGTCTGTCTACTTAGCTCCATGATTCTGCTATATATGGTGTTTTATCATTCTTGGTAGTAAATTCAGTCCCTCATCTATATTAGTGTTTTTGGATCCCAGTAACATCAGAGTACTGATATGGTGGGGGAGAGCCTGTGTGGGCTCAGGGTCTTTCCATATTAGGCATACTGAGATTTAATAGGGTTTTTACGGCTGCAGATAGTGCTCTTTCCTATCCTTTCCTATAAAGATAGTTTGGGTCTCATCCTTGCTGAATCTGTTATTTGGGTTTGTATTGTGTTTTCCTATATCACCGTAGTCTTTACATGTGGGGGGCTATCTATATCTTTGGGGATTGCTCCGAGGCAGATTAGCTTTTCTTATATATCTATCTGTAATAATATTTCATTCTCCGGCTGTGTCGACACGACTAGGTCATCGAAGGTTCGTCCCACGGCTGCTTCTAGTTGTGTGTCAGGATTAGGTGTGCAGTCAGTTAAGGTTCCAGCCACTCTGGTTACTTTTTGGGTTTCCGCATTTTTGATCTTCCTCGCTCACTGAATCATAACAGCGCCATTTTCTGGGGTGGCTGCGTACTGCAATTCGCAGCGGGGGGTCCAGAAAGCTTGGGCCACCCTGTACTGCGGACTCTAGTTCCCAGCTGCCTAGTTGCACCTGGCTGGACACAAAAATGATGTGGGCTTCGTCCAATTTTTGTGTCTAGCCAGGTACAGCTAGGCAGCTGGGGACTAGAATCCGCAGCGCAGGGTAGCCCAAGCTTTCTAAGCCCCCCGCTGCAAATTGCAGTCTGCAGCCCCCGAGATAATGGTGCTTTCATAGAAGCGCCATCTTCAGGCGCTGTATCCAACTCCTCCAGCAGCCCTGATGCTGGGTGGCACGCTGGGTAAAAAGGGGTTAATACCAGCTTTGTTTTACCAACTGGTATTAAGCCCGAGATTCTTAATGTCAGGCCAAGTTTGACCCGGTCATTAAGAATCTACAATAAAGGGTTAAAAAAAGACACCACACAGAGAAAAAATACTTATTAGAAAGAAATACACAGACACACTTACAGACTCCATCTTTATTACTCCCTCTCAACCCTCCACGATCCTGGTCTTCTGTCTTCTTTCTTCTGTCTTCTTCAACCAATCCAGCTCTACTATATCAGAAAGCAGTGGGGGAGGAAGAACGCTTCTGCTCCCTGTGCTCAATGAGTGAGCAGAGACTGCGGGTTGGTAAGCGGTGACATTACCGTTGCCACCGTTGCCATAGTAACCTAATGAGCAGGTTACTATAGCAATGGTGATCTCTGATGCATGAGCCAGTGAATAGCGGCGCCGGTAAACAGGGAGTTAACTCCTGCGGCTCCTGCAGGAGCCGGTGAATAGCAGCGCCGCTAATTAGGTGATCGGAGATCACCGTTGCTATAGTAACCAGCTTGTTAGGTTACTATGGCAACAGTGGCAGTGGTGATGTCACCGCTTAACAACCCACAGTCTCTGCTCACTCATTAAGTGATTAGACAGCACGGGGAGCAGAAGCGTTCTTCCTCCCCCTGTGCTTCCTGACAAACTAACTTACTAAACTACAATAGCTGACTGTGGATATATAGACCTGATGACGCTGTGCAGCCAGCCAATCACTGTAATGCCACATCCAACATGGCTGTGGCATTACAGTGTATAGCAGCCAATCCCTGCATGTGGGGCTGACTCTGTAAAGAGCACCAACATGCAGGCAGGGGGAGCCGAGCATCTTGCTGGTATTCGGCGCTTGCTGAGTATCTCGAGTACTGAGATGCTTGAGCGAGCACTGAGTACCGGCGAGCATGCTCACCCATCCCTAATATACACTGTGTGCAGAATTTTTAGGCAAGTTATATTTTAGAGGATTTTTTTTATTATTGATCAACAACTATGTTCTCAATCAACTCAAAAGACTTATAAATATCAAAGCTTAGCATTTTTTGGAAGTTGGAGTATTTTTTTTTTAGATTTGGCTATCTTAGGAGGATATCTGTTTGTGCCGGTAACTATTACTGAGCAGAATTATTAGGCAACTTAATATAAACCAAATATATTCCCATCTCATTTGTTTGTTTTCACCAGGTAAACCAATATAACTGCACACAATTTAGAAATAAACATTTCTGACATGCACAAACAAAACCTCAAAAAATTAGTGACCAATATAGCCACCTTTCTTAATGATGATGACACTCAACAGCCTACCATCCATAGATTCTGTCAGCTGCTTGATCTGTTTACGATCAACATTGCGTGCAGCAGCCACCACAGCCTCCCAGACACTGTTCCGAGAGGTGTCTGGCAGTAGGTCTGTGAGTTGAGCTTCTCTCCATCCTCAACCCCAAAAGGTCCCACATGGTCATCTTTGATGATACCAGCCCATACCAGTACCCCACCTCGACCTTGCTGGCATCTGAGTCAGAGTGAAGCTCTCTGCCCTTTCTGATCCAGTCTCTGGCCCATCCATCTGGCCCATCAAGAGTCACTCTCATTTCATCAGTCCATAAAACCTTTGAAAAATCAGTCATAAGATATTTCTTGGCCCAGTCTTGACGTTTTATCTTATGTTTCTTGTTCAAAGGTGGTCGTTTTCAGCCTTCCTTACCTTGGCCATGCCCCAGAATATGGCACACCTTGTCCTTTTTGATACTCCAGTAACTTTGCAGCTCTGAAATATGGCCAAACTGGTGGCAAATGGCATCTTGGCAGCTTCACGCTTGATTTTCCTCAATTCATGGGCAGTTATTTTGCGCCTTTTTTGCCCAACAAGCTTCTGCAACCCTGTTGGCTATTTGCCATGAAACGCTTGATGGTTCGATGATCACGCTTCAAAGGTTTGGCAATTTTTAGACTGCTGCATCCCTCTGCAAGATATCTCCCAATTTTGGACTTTTCAGAGCCTGTCAAATCTCTCTTCTGACCCATTTTGCCAAAGGAAAGAAAGTTGCCTAATAATTAAGCACACTTTATATAGGGTGTTGATGTCGTTACACCACACCCCTCCTCATTACAGAGATGCACATCACCTGATTTACTTAATTGGTAGTTGGCTGTCAAGGCTATACAGCTTGGAGTAGGACAACTATAAAAAGTATGATGTGATCAAAATACTCATTTGCCTAATAATTCTGCACACAGTGTGTATATATATATATATATATATATATATATATATATATACATACAGTATATATATATATATATATATATATATATATATATATATATATATATACATAGTGCCTACAAGTAGTCTTCAACCCCCTGCAGATTTAGCAGGTTTGATAAGATGCAAATAAGTTACAGCCTGCAAACTTCAAACAAGAGCAGGATTTATTAACAGATGCATAAATCTTACAAACCAACAAGTTATGTTGCTCAGTTAAATTTTAATAAATTTTCAACATAAAAGTGTGGGTCAATTATTATTCAACCCCTAGGTTTAATATTTTGTGGAATAACCCTTGTTTGCAATTACAGCTAATAATTGTCTTTTATGAGACCTGATCAGGCCGGTTTGTATGTATGTATGCAGCAGAGCAGTATGTGTCTGTCTGTCTGTATGTATGCATGCAGCAGAGCAGTATGTGCGTGTCTGTCTGTCTATATGTATGTATGTATATATGCAGCAGAGAAGTATGTGTCTTTTTGTATGTATGTATGCAGCAGAGCAGTATGTGTGTGTGTGTATGTATGTATGCATGCAGTAGAGCAGTATGTGTGTGTCTGTATGTATGTATGCAGCAGAGCAGTATGTGTGTCTGTCTATATGTATGTATTCAGCGAGCAGTGTCTGTACGTATGCAGCAGAGCAGTATGTGTGTGTCTGTCTATATGTATGTATGCAGCAGAGCAGTGTGTGTGTGTGTCTGTATGTATGCAGCAGAGCAGTATGTGTGGGTCTGTCTATATGTATGCAGCAGAGCAGTATGTGTGTGTCTGTCTATATGTATGTATGCAGCAGAGCAGTGTGTGTGTGTGTCTGTATGTATGCAGCAGAGCAGTGTGTGTCTATATGTATGCAGCAGAGCAGTGTGTGTCTGTCTGTATGTACAGTGCCTACAAGTAGTCTTCAACCCCCTGCAGATTTAGCAGGTTTGATAAGATGCAAATAAGTTAAAGCCTGCAAACTTCAAACAAGAGCAGGATTTATTAACAGATGCATAAATCTTACAAACCAACAAGTTATGTTGCTCAGTTAAATTTTAATAAATTTTCAACATAAAAATGTGGGTCAATTATTATTCAACCCCTAGGTTTAATATTTTGTGGAATAACCCTTGTTTGCAATTACAGCTAATAATCATCTTTTATAAGACCTGATCAGGCCGGCACAGGTCTCTGGAGTTATCTTGGCCCACTCCTCCATGCAGATCTTCTCCAAGTTATCTAGGTTCTTTGGGTGTCTCATGTGGACTTTAATCTTGAGCTCCTTCCACAAGTTTTCAATTGGGTTAAGGTCAGGAGACTGACTAGGCCACTACAACACCTTGATTTTTTCCCTCTTGAACCAGGCCTTGGTTTTCTTGGCTGTGTGCTTTGGGTCGTTGTCTTGTTGGAAGATGAAATGACGACCGATCTTAAGATCCTTGATGGAGGAGCGGAGGTTCTTGGCCAAAATCTCCAGGTAGGCCGTGCTATCCATCTTCCCATGGATGCGGACCAGATGGCCAGGCCCCTTGGCTGATAAACAGCCCCACAGCATGATGCTACCACCACCATGCTTGGTTGTAGGGATGATATTCTTGGGGTCGTATGCAGTGCCATCCAGTCTCCAAATGTCACGTGTGTGGTTGGCACCAAAGATCTCGATCTTGGTCTCATCAGACCAGAGAACCTTGAACCAGTCTGTCTCAGAGTCCTCCAAGTGATCATGAGCAAACTGTAGACGAGCCTTGACATGACGCTTTGAAAGTAAAGGTACCTTACGGGCTCGTCTGGAACGGAGACCATTGCGGTGGAGTACGTTACTTATGGTATTGACTGAAACCAATGTCCCCACTGCCATGAGACCTTCCCGGAGCTCCTTCCTTGTTGTCCTTGGGTTAGCCTTGACTCTTCGGACAAGCCTGGCCTCGGCACGGGTGGAAACTTTCAAAGGCTGTCCAGGCAGTGGAAGGTTAACAGTAGTTCCATAAGCCTTCCACTTCCGGATGATGCTCCCAACAGTGGAGACAGGTAGGCCCAACTCCTTGGAAATGGTTTTGTACCCCTTGCCAGCCTTGTGACCCTCTACGATCTTTTCTCTGATGGCCTTGGGATGCTCCTTTGTCTTTCCCATGTTGACCAAGTATGAGTGCTGTTCACAAGTTTGGGGAGGGTCTTAATTAGTCAGAAAAGGCTGGAAAAAGAGATAATTAATCCAAACATGTGAAGCTCATTGTTCTTTGTGCCTGAAATACTTCTTAATACTTTAGGGGAACCAAACAGAATTCTTGTGGTTTGAGGGGTTGAATAATAAATGACCCTCTGAATAAACTATTCACAATTTAAAAAAAAAAATAAAAAAAGAAATAACATTCTTTTTTGCTGCAGTGCATTTCACACTTCCAGGCTGATCAAATGTCACAATGCCAAGTTAATTCCGAATGTGTAAACCTGCTAAATCTGCAGGGGGTTGAATACTACTTGTAGGCACTGTATATATACAGTACAGACAAAAAGTTTGGACACACCTTCTCATTCAAAGAGTTTTCTTTATTTTCATGACTCTGAAAATTGTAGATTCACATTGAAGGCATCAAAACTATAAATTAACACATGTGGAATTGAATACTTAACAAAAAAGTGTGAAACAACTGAAAATATTGTCTTATATTATAGGTTCTTCAAAGTAGCCACCTTTTGCTTTGATTACTGCTTTGCACACTCTTGGCATTCTCTTGATGAGGTTAAAGAGGTAGTCACCGGAAATGGTTTTCACTTCACAGGTGTGCCCTATCAGATTTAATAAGTGGGATTTCTGGCCTTATAAATGGGGTTGGGACCATCAGTTGTGTTGTGCAGAAGTCTGGTGGATACACAGCTGATAGTCCTACTGAATAGACTGTTAGAATTTGTATTATGGCAAGAAAAAAAGCAGCTAAGTAAAGAAAACAAGTGGCCATTATTACTTTAAGAATTGAAGGTCAGTCAGTCCGAAAAATTGGGAAAACTTTGAAAGTGTCCCCAAGTGCAGTGGCAAAAACCATCAAACGCTACAAGGAAACTGGCTCACATGAGGACCACCTCGGGAAAGGAAGACCAAGAGTCACCTCTGCTGTGGAGGATAAGTTTTTCCGAGTCACCAGCCTCAGAAATTGCAGGTTAACAGCAGCTTAGATTAGAGACCAGGTCAATGCCACACAGAGTTCCAGCAGCAGACACATCTCTGGAACAACTGTTAAGAGGAGACTTTGTGCAGCAGGCCTTCATGGTAAATTAGCTGCTAGGAAACCACTGCTAAGGACAGGCAATAAGCAGCAGAGACTTGTTTGGGCTAAAGAACACAAGGAATGGACATTAGACCAGGGGAATGCAGAAAACAGGAATGACAGCGTCCACTTGAGTGAAAAATCTTCCTTCTTTTTATTCCATCAAAGTGCAAAAACAGTGCAACGTTTCGACATAGAATGTCTTTGCCAAGCATAGCATAAGGCATCAGCTGTCTATTATTTATACAAGTGTCAATTACATGTGAACCAATTAAAATCGATCCCATACCCTCATCTACATAATTGTCAATCCCACAGATAAACAATAACAATATATAGTGATCATATATATATATATATCATCAGACATCATCAGATATTCTATACATATCAATATAATCCAAATACACTTACAAAGTAGACAGATGACATGAAAACACCGCACGTGTGTGTAGAGCGCGGCGCCATTCCTTAGAAGCATCGTTGTCATGGAGATCCAATACCCAAGGTTCATTGCAGGTATACCACATGACTTTCAAAAGCCAATCCGATTGCCGTATGTGCAGGCATTAGTGACATCACAGGCTTCCTCCAAGTGCATCGTTCAGGCTTTCTAGTTGTTTACAGAATAATCCAGGCAGCGTAGGTGCAGTAATGTTTCAGGGACGTCCAGACCTCCCATTAAGCACCATATTATCAGAGCCTCTTCGCTGCTGCAATAGCGCATGTACTCCGGACTCACCATAATATTATAAACATGTAGATAACACATATAAAAGGATATAAATACCTCATCATATTTATGACATATACTATAATTATATGTTAATATGCAGATTTTTTAATAAAGCTCATATCCATCCCAATAGATGAAAAAAAGGGGGGGGTCAGGACACCCACCTGCAATAAATACAGTGCCTACAAGTAGTATTCAACCCCCTGCAGATTTAGCAGGTTTACACATTCGGAATTAACTTGGCATTGTGACATTTGGACTGTAGATCAGCCTGGAAGTGTGAAATGCACTGCAGCAAAAAAGAATGTTATTTCTTTTTTTTTTTTTTTAAATTGTGAAAAGTTTATTCAGAGGGTCATTTATTATTCAACCCCTCAAACCACCAGAATTCTGTTTGGTTCCCCTAAAGTATTAAGAAGTATTTCAGGCACAAAGAACAATGAGCTTCACATGTTTGGATTAATTATCTCTTTTTCCAGCCTTTTCTGACTAATTAAGACCCTCCCCAAACTTGTGAACAGCACTCATACTTGGTCAACATGGGAAAGACAAAGGAGCATTCCAAGGCCATCAGAGACAAGATCGTGGAGGGTCACAAGGCTGGCAAGGGGTACAAAACCCTTTCCAAGGAGTTGGGCTTACCTGTCTCCACTGTTGGGAGTATCATCCTGAAGTGGAAGGCTTATGGAACTACTGTTAGCCTTCCACGGCCTGGAGAGCCTTTGAAAGTTTCCACCCGTGCCAAGGCCAGGCTTGTCCGAAGAGTCAAGGCTAACCCAAGGACAACAAGGAAGGAGCTCCGGGAAGATCTCATGGCAGTGGGGACATTGGTTTCAGTCAATACCATAAGTAACGTACTCCACCGCAATGGTCTCCGTTCCAGACGAGCCCGTAAGGTACCTTTACTTTCAAAGCGTCATGTCAAGGCTCGTCTACAGTTTGCTCATGATCACTCGGAGGACTCTGAGACAGACTGGTTCAAGGTTCTCTGGTCTGATGAGACCAAGATCGAGATCTTTGGTGCCAACCCCACACGTGACGTTTGGAGACTGGATGGTACTGCATACGACCCCAAGAATACCATCCCTACAGTCAAGCATGGTAGTGGCAGCATCATGCTGTGGGGCTGTTTCTCAGCCAAGGGGCCTGGTCATCTGGTCCGCATCCATGGGAAGATGGATAGTACGGCCTACCTGGAGATTTTGGCCAAGAACCTCCGCTCCTCCATCAAGGATCTTAAGATGGGTCGTCATTTCATCTTCCAACAAGACAACGACCCAAAGCACACAGCCAAGAAAACCAAGGCCTGGTTCAAGAGGGAAAAAATCAAGGTGTTGCAGTGGCCTAGTCAGTCTCCTGACCTTAACCCAATTGAAAACTTGTGGAAGGAGCTCAAGATTATAAAGTCCACATGAGACACCCAAAGAACCTAGATAACTTGGAGAAGATCTGCATGGAGGAGTGGGCCAAGATAACTCCAGAGACCTGTGCCGGCCTGATCAGGTCTTATAAAAGATGATTATTAGCTGTAATTGCAAACAAGGGTTATTCCACAAAATATTAAACCTAGGGGTTGAATAATAATTGACCCACACTTTTATGTTGAAAATTTATTAAAATTTAACTGAGCAACATAACTTGTTGGTTTGTAAGATTTATGCATCTGTTAATAAATCCTGCTCTTGTTTGAAGTTTGCAGGCTCTAACTTATTTGCATCTTATCAAACCTGCTAAATCTGCAGGGGGTTGAATACTACTTGTAGGCACTGTATATCAATGTACAAAAAAAACACACAAACATTATCAGAACACATGGATAATAAAGGACCAGAAAATAGAGGATGGGGACATAAAAACAACATATCATGTCACCATCCTCCATCTGATCATCCACAAAATACTCCATCAACGTGCCAAAATACCAAAGAGGAGGAAGACATAGCATATACATGCCAAGTCGTCGTCCTCTGCTAAATCGCCTGCGATGTATTCAAAAGTGACAAAAAATAGAATATCAAAGACAATATGGATCTAGAGGAAAGAGGAGGGGGAACATAGAATATACATACCATGTCACCATCCTCCGTCGCCATGTCCATAAGCACTGAGGGAATAAAAAACTAACCATTAAAAAGATACAAAAATCTATATACAAAAATAGCAACAACGTACAAGGATGTAACAAGAACCCTAGTTTGGGAGGCAAAGGCCTTGTTCATATTCAATATTTAAATCCATGGGAGACAGGCTATCTAATTCAAATATCCATCTTGATTCCTTCTTTTTCTATCTATCTATCTATCCCTCCATCTATCTATCCCTCTATCTATCCCTCTATCTATCCATCCATCTATCTATCTCTCTATCCCTCTATCTATCCATTATCTATCTATCTATCCCTCTATCTTTCCATCTATCTATCCCTCTATCTATCCATCTATCTATCCCTCTATCTATCTATCTATCCATCTATCTATCCATTATCTATCTATCCATCTACCCATTCATCTATCTATCCATCTATCTCTCTATCTATCCATCTATCTATCTATCCATTATCTATCTATCCATTATCTATCTATCTATCTATCTATCTATAGGCCCCGTTACATGCAACAACATCGCTAACGAGATATCGCTGGTGTCACGGAATTCGTGACGCACATCCGGCCTCGTTAACGACGTCATTGCGTTTGACACTTACGAGCGACCGCTAACGATCCAAAATAATCACCACATCGTGGATCGTTGACATGTTCGACATTTTCAAAATGTCATTGATCTTCTGGGACGCAGGTTGTTCATCGTTCCTGAGGCAGCACACATCGCTATGTGTGACACCCTGGGAACGACGAACAACAGCGTTGCTGCGTCCTCCAGCAACGAGGTGGGAGTGACGTTAATGCGGCTGCTCTCCGCACCTCCGCTTCTATTAGTGGCCCGCTGTGTAACGTCGCTGTGATGCCACACGAACCTCCCCCTTAAACAAGAGATTGTTCACCGGCCACAGCGACGTCGTTAGGAAGGTATGTTGGTGTGACACGTACCAGCGATATTGTTCGCCACAGGCAGCGATTTGCCCGTGATGCACGCACAACAGGGGTGCGTGCGATCACTAGCGATGACACAGCGTGTAAAGCGGCCTTTACCCTCTATCTATCTATCCATCTATCTACCCCTCTGTCTATCCATTATCTATCTAACTATCTATCTATCCCTCTATCTATTCATCTATCTATCTATCTATCCCTCTATCTATCCATCTATCTATTTGTCTATCTATCTATCTATCTATCCCTCTATCTATCGATCTATCTATCCATTATCTATCCATCTATCTATCCATTATCTATCTGTCTATCTATCTATCCATCCATCTATCCATTATCTATCTATACCTCTAGCTATCTATCCATTATCTATCTATCCCTCTATCTATCTATCTATCTATCCATCTATTTATCTATCCATTATCAAATCAAATCAAATAAGCTTTATTGGCAGGACCAAATACAAATTAGTTTTGCCAAAGCAAGTGTACATTAGGGGCTGGGACTGTAGGGCTGGTGGGTGGGGACTGTAGGAAGGATGGATGGGGCTCATCCAGGGTGGGGACTGTAGTAAGGGTGGATGAGGTACATCCAGGGTGGGGACTGTATCTATCCCTACAACCAGTAATGAGTAGTGATGAGCGAGTACTAAAAAGCTCGGGTGCTCGAAGCTCGGGCCGAGCCTCCCAAGATACTCGTGTACTCGGCCCGAGCAACGAGCCCAATGTTATCCTATGGGAGACCCGAGTATTTTTGTGAAATGACCACCGGCAGCATGTAGAAACCCTAAAAATGGCACAAAAGTCTCCGAAGAGTGCTCAAATGACATGGCAACAGCATGGGGAAGACCCCTTGAAGCATTTATCACTCAAAAGTCACAGCTGTGAACAATTTAGTCCGCGTTTTACGCCATTTTTACGGACTCACCAGAAAACCTTCCAAAATGACACCAAAATGAATTTTCATGGCGGAAATGTTAAGGGCACATAACCAATAGTGAGATAGAGCTAATGTATGTTACTTTTTGAGATTACTACATGAAAGATTTTACGTAAAACATTGTGTGGCACTCCGATGTCCCTGAGAAGAGACGTACATAAAGGCCTCTGAGTCTAATGTGCCCATTTTGAGGAAGTGCGTCTTTGTAGTATTTTCCTTTGCCAGGGCAGTCCAAAATTGTGAGGTTCACCAATGCCCCTGCATACAGACGTGCATGATGGCCTGTAAACCTGAAGTGCCCATTGGAAGGAAGTGGGTCTATTGTAGTATAGCCCTTAGGCAGGGCAGCCAAAAATTGGGAGGCTCCACGTTGTCCCTGGATAGAGACGTGCATGAGGGCCTGTAAACCTGAAGTGCCCATTGGAAGGAAGTGGGTCTATTGTAGTATAGCCCTTAGGCAGGGCACCCAAAAATTGGGAGGCTCCACGTTGTCCCTGGATAGAGACGTGCATGAGGGCCTGTAAACCTGAAGTGCCCATTGGAAGGAAGTGGGTCTTTTGTAGTATAGCCCTTTGGCAGGGCAGCCAAAAATTGGGAGGCTCCACGTTGTCCCTGGATAGAGACGTGCATGAGGGCCTGTAAACCTGAAGTGCCCATTGGAAGGAAGTGGGTCTATTGTAGTATAGCCCTTAGGCAGGGCAGCCAAAAATTGGGAGGCTCCACGTTGTCCCTGGCTAGAGACGTGCATGAGGGCCTGTAAACCTGAAGTGCCCATTGGAAGGAAGTGGGTCTTTTGTAGTATAGCCCTTTGGCAGGGCAGCCAAAAATTGGGAGGCTCCACGTTGTCCCTGGATAGAGACGTGCATGAGGGCCTCAAAACATTAAGTGTCCCTTGTCAGGAAGTGGGTCTTTTGTAGTATAGCCCTTTGGCAGGGCAGCCAAAAATTGGGAGGCTCCACGTTGTCCCTGGATAGAGACGTGCATGAGGGCCTCAAAACATTAAGTGTCCATTGTCAGGAAGTGGGTCTTTTGTAGTATAGCCCTTTGGCAGGGCAGCCAAAAATTGGGAGGCTCCACGTTGTCCCTGGATAGAGACGTGCATGAGGGCCTCAAAACATTAAGTGTCCATTGTCAGGAAGTGGGTCTTTTGTAGTATAGCCCTTTGGCAGGGCAGCCAAAAATTGGGAGGCTCCACGTTGTCCCTGGATAGAGACGTGCATGAGGGCCTTAAAACATTGTTCCCATTGCAAAGGAGCGGGTCTCCTGTCGTTGTAATGTCCATTCTGCAAAGAATGGGCGAAAAAATTTACCACTGGGGGTATACCTGAAACAAAGGCCTAACTCTTGTAACGGTCATCATGGTGGCGCATGAGGAGAAGGAGGAGCAGTCCAGCGATTATCCAAAGTCCAGAAGTGTGTACCCATGGGTGACTGGAGGTACATGGCAAATTCCCGTTACAAACTTTAAATTCCGCTCTCATTTGCTGGTGGTGTGGTGAAGTCTGGCCCAATCCAACCCTTGTTCATCTTGATCAGAGTCAGCCTGTCAGCATTTTCAGTTGACAGGCGGGTGCGTTTATCTGTAATGATTCCACCTGCGGCACTAAAAACACGCTCTGACAAAACGCTAGCGGCAGGGCAGGCCAGGTGTAATACTATTGTATGTTTGAGGATTTCGATAGCGTTAGGGCAATGACAGCCAGAGACGAGTTTGTGGTACAAGATGTTTTTATGATATGTAACCACGGTAGATACACAACGGAAATACACAGTATAACAAACACAAAAAAATACCTTTCTGAAACGGAGCGAAGGGGATTCCCGGGGCCACGCACCGGACTCCCCCAGGGAGACCACCAGAGCGAACCCCTATACAGGGACTGTCCGGCAATCAACCCCGGAAGGCCTAAATGCGGTGCAGCCGGGACACAAGGGGCAAGCGGTAAAGTCCAGAAGTGTCCGTACGGAATGAAAGTCCAGAATGGTTATGAACCGGAAGAAACCGGGCAGACGTGCTGACAAAAGACGGCAGACGGAGTCCGGGCACAGTTTGAAGAAACCGGGTATGGTCCAGAGTCGGTCGGTAGATTTCCAGGAGGATCCAAAGGTAATCAAGTAGCAGCAGCAGCAAAGCAGGAGCACACAGCAAGCAGTATACTCAGGCACTGGACTAAGCTTAGAGGCGGCCTTTTAAGCAGCTGGACAGGAAGTAGGGCAACAGAACACAAAACTCCATGTTAACTGAGGGCAAGCTTTTTCAAAAGAGGACTGGAAAACCCGGAAACCTGACATTACTCCCCCCCCCCAGAAACGGCCTCAGGACGGGTCAGGGCCCGGCTTGTCCGGGTACCGTCGATGAAACTGAGCGATCTTCCGTGGTGCTCGAATGTTACCCACCGGTTCCCAGGAATCGTCCTCGGGGGCGTACCCCTGCCAACGTACCAGATACTGAAGCCGACGACGATGAAGCCGGGAGTCAATAATGTCCTCAACCACGAACTGCTCCTCGCCGTCGACCATCACAGGCGGAGGAGGAGGCACGACACGACCATGAAACGTATTGGGAGAGACGGATTTGAGGAGAGAAACATGAAAGACCGGGTGTACCTTTAGATGGTGCGGTAACCGCAGCCGACAGGCCACAGGGCTCACGATCCCGGTGATCTTGAACGGACCGATGAATTTTTGTCCCAGTTTCTGCGAAGGAACACCCAATCTCAGGTTCTTGGTGGACAACCATACAGAGTCCCCTACCTTATACATGGGTGCCGGTCTCCGGTGAGCGTCTGCCGACCTCTTGTAACGCTCCTGAGCTGTAGCCACAGTGTCCTTCAGAACCTCCAGATTTTGTCGTAGCTCTGTTAATCTGTCCTCCACCGCAGGCACTGAGATCGCAACCGGTGACCTAGGCAAAATAGTCGGATGGTAACCCAAGTTAGCAAAGAAGGGCGTTACCTTAGTGGAGCTGCTCTGAGTGTTGTTATACGAGAACTCCGCCAACGGAAGCATCTTCAACCAATCGTCCTGCAGATGGCTGACATAACAGCGAAGGTATTGTTCCAGTGTTTGATTGGTCCGTTCGGTTTGCCCATTTGTCTGAGGATGGTATGCAGAAGACAAACAGACATCAATCTGGAGTGCCGTACAAAACCCCTTCCAGAACCTAGACGTGAACTGCACGCCCCGGTCAGAGATGATCTCGTCTGGTACCCCATGCAATCGGAATACGTTCTGGATAACCAGATCCACTGTCTCTGCGGCTGAGGGAAGACCGGCACACGGAATAAAGTGAGCAGCTTTAGTCAA
Organism: Anomaloglossus baeobatrachus; assembly: GCF_048569485.1. Lineage (NCBI taxonomy): Eukaryota > Metazoa > Chordata > Amphibia > Anura > Aromobatidae > Anomaloglossus > Anomaloglossus baeobatrachus. The sequence continues at coordinate 248,286,995 of NC_134358.1, forward strand.
CCGATCCACCACCACTAAAATGGTATTGTGACCGTCTGAGACGGGCAACTCCACAATAAAATCCATTGAGATAGACCCCCAAGGGCGAGATGGCACGGGTAACGGTTGGAGGAGTCCTGTAGGAGCCACACGAGGGACCTTGCACCGGGCACAAACCACACATGAGTGGACATAGTCCTTTACGTCCTTTAAACAGGTAGGCCACCAGAAAAAACGGTTCAGAAATTCCTGCGTCTTCTGTACCCCCCTATGACCAGCCAACACGGAGTCATGGACCAACTTGAGAACCCGAAGTCTTACGGCCTCCGGGACATAAATGCGTCGCTCTCTCAACCACACACCATTCCGAAGAACAAGAGTTACATCATTCGGGGGGGCAGCAAGAAATACGTCACCATCATAGGCCAGCTTGATGTCCTTCCACAAGTCCTGGTCCTGGATTACTCCAACGAAATTGGCATCCGATAACACGGTCTGAGACGGGGTTCCAGGCACGGAGTCCACGGCGTGGATTCGGGACAAGGCATCGGCTTTCCCATTACGTGAACCTGGACGGTATGTAACGACAAAATTGAACTGGTTAAGGAATAGGCTCCAACGGGCTTGCCGTGGAGACAGGCACCTGGCAGACTTAAGAAATTCCAGATTACGATGATCTGTGAGTACTATCACTTGCTGCGCGGCTCCCTGTAAGTGGTGTCTCCATTCCTTGAAAGCGGAAATAATCGCTAACAATTCCTTGTCCGCAATGTCATAGTTCCTTTCTGCAGGGGACAACCAGCGGGAAAAGAAAGCACACGGATGTAAGAGACTCTTGTCCCCAGTCCTTTGTGAAAGGATGGCCCCTAATGCGTAGTCGGAAGCGTCGACTTCCACGATAAAGGGAAGTGCGGGATTCGGATGTACCAATATAGGCGCTGAGGTAAAACAAACCTTGAGACGATGGAAAGCTTCCTGGGCCTGGGCGGACCACACAAACTTCTGTCCTTTCTTGGTTAACAGAGTGATGGGACGAACGATCTCTGAAAAATTACGGATAAAACGTCGGTAAAAGTTGGCAAAACCGACAAAGCGTTGTACCTCCTTGATGTTCCCCGGTTCCGGCCAGTCTAGAATTGCTTGTATCTTGCCAGACTCCATGTTCAGTCCCTGAGGAGAGATGACATAACCTAAGAATTGTATTTGTGAGCAGTGGAACTCGCATTTCTCCAGTTTGATGTACAGGTGGTTTTCCCTCAGCCGGGTAAGTACGGTCTTGACGTGTTCCTGGTGTTCCTGTAGGGAATCAGTAAAGATTAGGATATCGTCCAGATAAATCACCATGAATTGGTCCATGATATCCCTAAAAATATCGTTAACTAGATGTTGGAAAGTCGCGGGAGCGTTACAAAGTCCAAAAGGCATCACTAGGTACTCAAAATGTCCATACCGACATCGGAACGCGGTCTTCCACTCGTCTCCGGGACGTATACGGAGTAGATTGTATGCCCCACGGAGATCCAATTTGGTGAATATTTTTGCCTGTTGGACCCTCTCCAATAGCTCAGGAATCAACGGTAACGGATACCGGTTCCGGATAGTTATTTTATTCAGTTCCCGGTAGTCAATACAGGGTCTCAGAGTCCCCTCTTTCTTTTTCACGAAAAAGATGGGTGCCCCTGCTGGTGAGGTAGACGGACGAATGAATCCCTTAGCTAGACTTTCATCAATGTATTCTTTTAGTGCTTCTAGCTCAGGTGCCGCCAACGGGTAGACATGACCAAACGGGATCTCCGCCCCTGGGAGTAAGTCTATGGGGCAATCATACGGTCTATGCGGGGGAAGCCGATCGGCTTTTCTTTTGTCGCATATATCCGCAAAGTCATTATACACCGGGGGTAGAACAGGTACCTGTACAGTGCCCTCCGCATTCGGTGTTACTGGAACCGGAACAGTTGGACTAATGGTCGGAATACTCTGCGGTGGGAAGGATATTTCCTTAGTTTCCCAATCGATGACCGGATTTGTAGACCGTAGCCACGGAATACCTAGAATAATCGGAAAATGAGGAGAAGAAATTAACATGAAAACAAGGGTCTCCTGCTGACCTGGCTTCATGACGCATTCTAGCGGTACGGTTTCCCGATCAACTGGTCCAGAGATTAACGGAGATCCGTCTACCGTCTCCATGGTAACCGGTGAGGATCTTTGCTGAGTCCGGATACCGTGTTTCCTGGCAAAAGAGGAGTCCATGAAATTTCCCCCTGCCCCAGAATCTATCATTGCAGAGGTAGGTATTAGCTGTCCCTCCCACCGGATCTGAATGGGGAGCGAGCAATGGGTATATTTCCCTTCCGAGTCCTTCGGTGAGGTTGACATTACAGTCAAGGGAAATACCGCATCCAGGTGTCCACTTGCCTCAGAGATATCGGACTCTGCGTCCGTGTTGTCACACTCTGCCATGGCTGCCAATACCTTATTTGGGCGATTCGGACGTTTCGGGCAGTCGATCAAGAAATGGTCCGATTGACCGCAATAGAAACACAAACGCTCACGGAGCCGGTGTTCGCGACGTTCATTGGTCTCTCGCTTTTGCAGAGAGTCCACTTGCATAGGAACGTCCTCGGCCTCCCGTGGCGTCCTGAGAGCGGGTTCTCTGGAAGGAAAGGCAAAGTTGTTTACACGGTTTACAGCTGCCCATTTTTCCTGTCTACGTTCGGTCAAGCGGGTATCAATACGCACACAGTGCTGGAGAAACTGTTCAAACTCCCCTGGAGATTCGGAACGAGCTAACTCGTCTTTGATGGTACCGGACAAACCCTTTCTGAAAACAGACAATAATGCATTGTTTCCCCAGTCGGTGTCTACCACTAACCTCTTAAATTCAGTGGCGTATTCAACGACAGAACGCTTTCCCTGACGTAAGGAAAGGAGAGCCGATTCAGCGGTAGCACGGCGATTCGGATCATCAAACATCTGCGCCATTGCGGTCAGAAAGTCCTCTAGGTGATTTAAACGGATGTCCCGGTTCTCTATCATAGGATTAGCCCAAGCCAGTGCTCGTGAGGTTAATAACATAATTATACATAACACTTTGGACCGGTCAGAACGGTAATAATCAGCATGTACATCAAAAAACAGTATACATTGGTTCACAAATCCACGAAACTGACTACGGTCACCATTGAAACGGAATGGGGGTAACCTAGGCATACCGGCAGCTGATACGGACGTAGTGGGGCCGGCTTCCTGAGCCTCCACTCTGACTTGCAAATCCTGTATAGCCGGACCCAGTACCTGGTGATCATGGCCCAGCTGTGTCTCCACATCTCTAAGTTTAGTCTGCACCACCTCCATCTCCTGCTGCAAGGAGTTAATCATAGAAAAGAGCTGATCTACTCGTGTCTCAGTCATTGCCCCAGCGAAATCCTCTTATGGCCTGAGTATAATGTAATACTATTGTATGTTTGAGGATTTCGATAGCGTTAGGGCAATGACAGCCAGAGACGAGTTTGTGGTACAAGATGTTTTTATGATATGTAACCACGGTAGATACACAACGGAAATACACAGTATAACAAACACAAAAAAATACCTTTCTGAAACGGAGCGAAGGGGATTCCCGGGGCCACGCACCGGACTCCCCCAGGGAGACCACCAGAGCGAACCCCTATACAGGGACTGTCCGGCAATCAACCCCGGAAGGCCTAAATGCGGTGCAGCCGGGACACAAGGGGCAAGCGGTAAAGTCCAGAACTGTCCGTACGGAATGAAAGTCCAGAATGGTTATGAACCGGAAGAAACCGGGCAGACGTGCTGACAAAAGACGGCAGACGGAGTCCGGGCACAGTTTGAAGAAACCGGGTATGGTCCAGAGTCGGTCGGTAGATTTCCAGGAGGATCCAAAGGTAATCAAGTAGCAGCAGCAGCAAAGCAGGAGCACACAGCAAGCAGTATACTCAGGCACTGGACTAAGCTTAGAGGCGGCCTTTTAAGCAGCTGGACAGGAAGTAGGGCAACAGAACACAAAACTCCATGTTAACTGAGGGCAAGCTTTTTCAAAAGAGGACTGGAAAACCCGGAAACCTGACACCAGGACTTCCAAGGCGTAGAGAGCCAATTCATGCCACGTGTCCACCTTGGATACCCAATAATTGTAAGGCACAGAGGAATGTCGGAGTACAGTTGTTCGATCTGCAAGGTACTCCTTGAGCATCTGGGCAAACTTAGGATTTCTTGTGGCACTACCCCGCACCTCAGGGGCTGTGGTACGTGAGGGGCTGAGAAAACTGTCCCACATCTTAAAGACTGTTCCCCTACCTCTGGCGGATTGGACTTGTGCCTCTCTCGGCTGTACGCCTTGGTTGTCCACTGATTCCTGACCTATGCCGCTAGCGTTTTGTGAGGGGAATGCTTTGCCTACTTCCGTGACTATGGCCTTCCGGAACTGCTGCATTTTGGTTGACCTCTCCGCCTCGCGAATAAGAGACATAAAGTTCTCCTTGTAGCGTGGGTCTAACAGTGTTACCAACCAGTAATGATTGTCGGCCAAGATGTTCTTAACGCGAGGGTCACGAGACAGGCAGCTTACCATAAAGTCAGCCATGTGCGCCAGACTCTTAACAGCCAGGACTTCAGTAGCCTGACCAACACGTTGACTGAACATGCTGTCCTCCTCCTCCTCCTCCTCCTCCTCCTCATCTACCCTGTCCTCTGGCCAGCCACGCTGAACCGAGGATATGACTGGTGTGCATGTCATATCCTCAATTTGGCCGGAGATTTGCTCCATGTCTTCATCCTCCTCCTCGTCATAGTCCTCCACTGCACGTTGTGATGAGACGAGGCTGGGCTGTGTGTTATCACCCACACCCACTACTGTTTCTTGCTGCAACTCATCGCGCTCCGCCTGCAATGCATCATGTTTGGTTTTGAGCAGAGACCGTTTTAGAAGGCAGAGTAGCGGTATGGTGACGCTAATAATGGCGTCATCACCACTCACCATCTTGGTGGAGTCCTCAAAGTTTTGGAGGATGGTACATAGGTCGGACATCCATCTCCACTCCTCAGGTGTTATGTGTGGAGTTTGACCCATTTCCCGACGGTTTAGGTGATGCAGGTACTCAACAACTGCCCTCTTCTGCTCACATATCCTGACCAACATGTGCAGAGTTGAATTCCAACGCGTGGGGACATCACACACCAGTCTGTGAGCCGGAAGATGCAAACTGCGCTGAAAGCCGGCAAGGCCGGCTGAAGCAGTAGGTGACTTTCGAAAATGTGCAGACAGGCGGCGAACTTTTACCAGCAGATCAGACAGCTCTGGGTATGACTTTAGAAACCGCTGAACCACGAGGTTGAGCACATGGGCCACGCATGGAACATGTGTCAGCTGGCCTCGCCTCAAAGCCGCCACCAGGTTCCGGCCATTGTCACACACGACCTTTCCTGGCTTTAGGTTCAGAGGTGTGAGCCAGTGATCTGCCTGCTGTTTCAGAGCTCTCCACAGCTCTTCTGCATTGTGGGGTTTGTCACCTATGCAGATTAGCTTCAGCACAGCCTGTTGCCGCTTCGCCGAGGCAGTGCTGCAGTGCTTCCAGCTTGGGACTGGTGTGGAGGGTACAGTGGATGAGGATGCGCAGGAGGAGGAGGAGGCTGAAGAGCATGACATTCCGGAGCTGTAGAGTGTGGGTGAAACACTGACTGAGGTAGGGCCTGCAAACCTTGGTGTGGGAAGGACGTGTTCCGTCCCTCGCTCAGACTGGGTCCCAGCTTCCACAATATTAACCCAGTGTGCCGTCAACGAGATGTAGCGGCCTTTCCCACAAGCACTTGTCCACGTGTCTGTGGTTAGGTGGACTTTGGGTGAAACAGCGTTGTTCAGGGCACGTGTGATGTTTTGTGACACGTGGTTATGCAACGCGGGGACGGCACACCGGGAGAAATAGTGGCGGCTGGGGACCGAGTAACGTGGGACAGCTGCCGCCATCAGGTCGCGGAATGCTTCTGTCTCCACCAGCCTAAAAGGCAACATTTCCAGCGCAAGCAGTCGCGAAATGTTAGCATTTAGAACTGTGGCATGTGGGGTGTTGGCAGTGTATTTGCGCCTGCGTTCAAAGGTTTGCTGAATGGATAACTGAACGCTGCGCTGGGACAAGGACGTGCTTGATGATGGTGTTATTTCTGCGTAGGCAACTGCAGGTGCAGGACCGGAGGAGGCTTGTTCGCAGGCAGCATGGACAGGGGATTGGCTCGCATGCACAACCAGCGAAGACGTAGCAGTGACATCAGCAAGCACTGCTCCTCGACTCTGTTGTACTTCCCACAAAGTCGGGTGCTTGGCTGACATGTGCCTGATCATGCTGGTGGTGGTCAGGCTGCTAGTTTTGGTACCCCTGCTGATGCTGGCACAGCAGGTGTTGCAAATGGCCTTTTTAGAATCATCTGGATCCAACTTAAAAAACTGCCAGACTCGGGAAGACCTAACATTTGTACAGGCACCTTGTGTCGTGTTGTTGTTCCGGGGAACGGTTGCCTGACTTCTGCCTGGAGCCACCACCCTGCTTCTTACTGCCTGTTGGGATGCTACGCCTCCCTCCCCCTGTGCACTGCTGTCCTCGCTCTGCATATCCTCCTGCCAGGTTGGGTCAGTTACTGGATCATCCACCACGTCGTCTTCCTCTTCCGCACCCTGCTCCTCCTCCTGACTTCCTGACAATTGTGTCTCATCATCGTCCACCCCTTGTTGAGACACGTTGCCAACTTCGTGAGAACGTGGCTGCTCAAATATTTGGCCATCTGTACATACGATCTCCTCATGACCCACTTCAACATGAGCTGGCGAGAAGCCAGAATGTGCGAATGGAAACGTGAACAGCTCTTCCGAGTGTCCAAGTGTGGGATCATTAATGTCCGAGGACGTGTACTCAGCCTTGTGGTAGGAAGGAGGATCAGGTTCTGAAATGTGCGGTGCAGTATCACGGCTACTGACACTTGACCGTGTGGAAGACAGAGTGTTTGTGGTGGTGCCAATCTGACTGGAAGCATTATCCGCTATCCAACTAACAACCTGTTGACACTGGTCTTGGTTCAAGAGCGGTGTACTGCTGCGGTCCCCAAGAATTTGGGACAGGACGTGTGAGCGACTAGATGTGGCCCTTTGTTGTGGCAAAATTAGAGCTTGCCCACGACCTCGGCCTCTGCCTGCACCACCATCACGTCCACTTCCTTGTTCCTTGCCAACGCCCTTGCGCATTTTGCAATGCTGTGCTGACGTGTATTCACTAGACTTGGGCGTTATATCAAAGTTTGTGCAAATCGTGCACCTGTACGCTGCCACCGACAGGCACACACGTGCGGTTTTTAAATGCAAGCACGGACGCACTAAGAACCTAACACAGGTTTTAGGAGAAAAAATTTATGACGAGAACTCTGACACTATCAGCCACTGCTGACTGACGTGTATTATACACTACACTTGTGCGTTATATAATAGTTTGGTAAAAACGCACACAAGTGCACCTGTACGCTGCCACCGACAGGCACACACGTGCGGTTTTTAACTGCAAGCACGGACGCACTAAGAACCTAACACAGGTTTTAGGAGAAAAAATTTATGACGAGAACTCTGACACTATCAGCCACTGCTGACTGACGTGTATTATACACTACACTTGTGCGTTATATAATAGTTTGGTAAAAACGCACACAAGTGCACCTGTACGCTGCCACCGACAGGCACACACGTACGGTTTTTAAATGCAAGCACGGACGCACTAAGAACCTAACACAGGTTTTAGGAGAAAAAATTTATGACGAGAACTCTGACACTATCAGCCACTGCTGACTGACGTGTATTATACACTACACTTGTGCGTTATATAATAGTTTGGTAAAAACGCACACAAGTGCACCTGTACGCTGCCACCGACAGGCACACACGTGCGGTTTTTAAATGCAAGCACGGACGCACTAAGAACCTAACACAGGTTTTAGGAGAAAAAATTTATGACGAGAACTCTGACACTATCAGCCACTGCTGACTGACGTGTATTATACACTACACTTGTGCGTTATATAATAGTTTGGTAAAAACGCACACAAGTGCACCTGTACGCTGCCACCGACAGGCACACACGTGCGGTTTTTAAATGCAAGCACGGACGCACTAAGAACCTAACACAGGTTTTAGGAGAAAAAATTTATGACGAGAACTCTGACACTATCAGCCACTGCTGACTGACGTGTATTATACACTACACTTGTGCGTTATATAATAGTTTGGTAAAAACGCACACAAGTGCACCTGTATGCTGCCACTGACAGGCACACACGTGCGGTTTTTAAATGCAAGCACGGACGCACTAAGAACCTAACACAGGTTTTAGGAGAAAAAATTTATGACGAGAACTCTGACACTATCAGCCACTGCTGACTGACGTGTATTATACACTACACTTGTGCGTTATATAATAGTTTGGTAAAAACGCACACAAGTGCACCTGTACGCTGCCACCGACAGGCACACACGTGCGGTTTTTAAATGCAAGCACGGACGCACTAAGAACCTAACACAGGTTTTAGGAGAAAAAATTTATGACGAGAACTCTGACACTATCAGCCACTGCTGACTGACGTGTATTATACACTACACTTGTGCGTTATATAATAGTTTGGTAAAAACGCACACAAGTGCACCTGTACGCTGCCACCGACAGGCACACACGTGCGGTTTTTAAATGCAAGCACGGACGCACTAAGAACCTAACAGGTTTTTAGGAGCGACAATTGCTGAGAAGTCTGACACTATCAGGACTGTTTTAGACTGTGTACACCAGCCCCAGATATGATGAAGGCTGGTATACGGTCACCACTAGGAATGGCTATATACCCTGCCTGCCTGCCTGCCTGCCTGTATACTGCTACAATAGTCCTGACAAGGACTCTTTTGGTCACTAGCCTGTATTCCAACCTGGCTATACCCTGCCTGTATACAGCAACAATAGTCCTGAGAAGGACTCTGCTACTGTACTCCGACCTGGCTATACCCTGCCTGCCTGTATACAACTAGAATAGTCCTGAGAAGGACTTTTGGTCACACTGTTTGCAGCCCTGCTACGGAAATAGCTATAAAGGGCCGCAAACCTTTCCCTGAAGCAGCGACACTCTCCCTGCACTGACTGTCTGGATAGCTGTGAGCAGAGCACAGCGCGCCCGCCGGTATAAAGGCTCGGTCACGCTGTCCAGGCCGGCCAATCACTGCAATTCCACAACTAACAGGGCTGTGGCATTGCAGTGGTCTGCCAGCCAATCCCTGCATGAGGGCTGGCTCTCAAAAGAGCGCCAACATGCAGAAATGAAGACCACGAGTACAGCACGAGTATCGCGAGATTACTCGGTCCCCGCCGAGTAGACCGAGTACAGTGATACTCGTGCGAGTACCGAGTAGTAACAAGCATGCTCGCTCATCACTAGTAATGAGCTATTCATCCCTCCCTCCATGCTCCCCACCTATCTCACCCTCTCCTCAGATCTGTTCCTCCACTTGACACCCAGTGTCTCCAGACACACACGACCACCTCATGGCCTCTCCTGCTCCCACTTACTAACACTCTCTCTGCTTCTCCTCACTGCTGGGGATATCTCTCCAAATCCTGGTCCTCCTCACCACATCCCCATTGTCACATCTAACTTGCATCCACAATCTAACACTAATTTCCGCAACCCTTCTAAACTTATACCCATTCACCCATCCCCGGCTCCCCCAGTCCCACTAACAGGAGCTCTGTCTGCAATAAACGTTCCTACATCCATGATCTTTTCATCACTAATAAACTTTCCTTCCTCGCCATCACAGAAACCTGGCACCCCTCTCTGACACTGCTTCTCCTGCTGCACTTTCTTATGGTGGTCTCCAACTCTCTCACACCCGGCGCCCCAGTAACAAGCATGGTGGAGGAGTTGGTTTGCTCCTGTCTGACCAATGCTCCTTTACACGAATTCCACTACCACCCTCGGGTACTCTTCCCTCTTTTGAGGTGCACTCCGTACGCATCTACTTCCCTTCCAACTTCCAACTGGCTGTCATTTATTGCCCTTCAGGGCCAGCCACTGCCTTTTTTGACCATTTCACCACCTGGCTACTACATTTCCTTTCCACCGACATCCCCACCATCATCATGGGTGACTTTAACATCCCCATTGACACTTCTCACTCATCTGTCTCTAAACTTCTAACACTCGCTTCCTCCTTCGGCCTCACTCATTGGTCCTCTGCAGCTACTCACAAAGATGGCCACACACTGGACCACATCTTCACTCGTCTCTGTTCCCTATCTATCCTCTCTAACTCGCCTCCCCCCCTTTCTGACCACAACTTACTCACATTCTCTTCCCTCTCTTCTCCAAGTACACAACCCCCCCTCCACAATCTTTCACACCCCCGCAGAAATCTCAATCACCTTGACTTACACTCACTTTCTCAGTCTCTTTTCCATCTTGCAGACATTGCTTTTTCACACGATGCAGATGCTGCTGCCACTTTATACAACACCACCATCTCTGCTGCTCTCGAATCAGCTGCCCCCCTCACACACACCAAAACCCGCACAATCAACAGGCAACCCTGGCACACAAGTCAGACTAAAGAATTGAGACGGGCTTCAAAAATTGCTGAGTGCAGATGGAAGAGGTCTCATTCCACTGAGCACTTCGTTACATACAAACAAGCTCTCACCACTTTCAAGTCTGCACTCACTGCTGCAAAACAAACCTACTTCTCATCTCTCATATCCTCTCTATCCCACAACCCTAAATAGCTATTCAACACTTTCAACTCTCTCCTCCATCCCCCGCCACCACCCCCATCTCCTCTCATCTCAGCTGAAGACTTTGCCTCTTTCTTCAAGCAGAAGATAGACAACATCAGAGCAAGATTTGGCCCACAATCACCACAGCCACTCCTCACAACTACTCAGCTCTCTTCCTCCAAATCCAGCTTCTCCACCATGACAGAAGATCATCTTTCCACTCTACTCTCAAGATCACATCTCACAACCTGCCTGCTTGATCTACTCCCATCCCACCTCATCCCCAATCTCACCAAAGTCTTCCTCCCGACCCTAACCAATCTCTTCAACCTATCACTAACAACAGGTGTATTCCCTTCATGCTTTAAACATGCCTCAATCACACCCATCCTCAAAAAAGCCCTCCCTTGACCCTTCCTCTGTGTCAAACTATCGCCCCATATCACTTCTCCCTTATGCCTCAAAACTACTGGAACAGCATGTCCATCTTGAACTGTCCTCACACCTCTCTTCCTGCTCTCTCTTTGACCAGTTACAATCTGGCTTCCGACCCCATCATTCCACTGAAACTGCCCTGACCAAAGTCACTAACGACCTGCTAACCGCAAAAGCCAAGCAACACTACTCTGTCCTCCTCCTCCTGGACCTGTCCTCTGCCTTTGACACAGTAGACCACTCCCTTCTACTACAAATTCTCTTGTCTCTGGGCATCACAGACTTGGCGCTATCTTGGATCTCCTCATACTTAACCAACCGTACTTTCAAACACTCTCACACCTCTTTCTCATTTCGCCCCTATCTGTCGGGGTCCCCCAAGGTTCAGTTCTTGAACCCCTGCTGTTCTCCATTTACACCTTCAGCCTGGGACAGCTCATAGGGTCCCACGGCTTTCAGTATCATCACTATGCTGATGATACGCAGATCTACCTCTCTGGACCTGACATCACCTCCCTACTAACCAGAATCCCACACTGTCTGTCTGCTATCTCATCCTTTTTCTCTGCTCGATTCCTAAAACTGAACATGAACAAAACAAAATTCCTTGTCTTTCCTCCTACTCACTCAACCCCCCACCTGACATATCCATCAATGTCAATGGCTGCTCAATTTCCCCAGTGCCATGTGCTCGCTGCCTGGGAGTAATCCTAGACTCTGATCTCTCTTTCAAGTCACACATCCAAGCCCTCTTCACCTCCTGCCGCCTCCAACTCAAAAATATTTCCGTACATTCCTTTCCCAAAAAGCTACAAAAACCCTAGTACATGCCCTTATTATCTCCCGCCTGGATTATTGCAACCTCCTGCTCTGTGGCCTCCCTTCTAACAGTCTCGCACCCCTACAATCTATTCTAAACTATGCTGCCCGGCTAATCCACCTGTCCCTCCGCTACTCCCCGACCTCTCCTCTCTGCCAATCCCTTCACTGGCTTCCCATTGCCCAACGACTCCAGTTCAAAACACTAACCATGACATACAAAGCCATCCACAACCTGTCTCATCCCTACATCTGTGACCTAGTCTCCCGGTACTTACCTGCACGTAACCTTCGATCCTCACAAGATCTTCTTCTCTACTCCCCTCTCATCTCCTCTTCCCACCATCGCATCCAAGATTTCTCCCGTGCCTCCCGCATACTCTGGAATACTCTGCCTCAACACATCAGACTCTCGCCTACCTTGACAAGCTTCAAAAGGAACCTGAAGACCCACCTCTTCTGACAAGCCTACAACCTGCCGTAACCCTCAGTCTGATACAGCGCCGCACAATCAGCTCTACCCTAACCTACTGTATACTCACCTATCCCTTGTAGACTGTGAGCCCTTGCGGGCAGGGACCTCTATCCTCCTGTACCTGTCCATGTCTTGTTTTGTTTATGATTATTGTACTTGTCCCTATTATGTACCCCCCTTTCACATGTAAAGCGCCATGGAATTGATGGCGCTATAATAATAATAAATAATAATAATAATCTATCTATCCATTATCTTTCCATCTATCTATCTAGCTAACTATCTATTTATCCATTATCTATCTATCCATTATCTATCTATCTATCTATCTATCTATCCATTATCTATCTATCTAGCCATTATCTATCTATCCATTATCTATCTATCTATCATCTATCTATCCATTATCTATCTATCCATCTCTCCATCTATCTATCCCTCTATCTATCCCTCTATCTATCTATCTATCTATCTATCCATCTATCTATCTATCTATCCATTATCTATCCATTATCTATTCATCTATCCATCTATCTATCTAACTAACTATCCCTCTATCTATCTATCCCTCTATCTATCTATCTATCTATCTACTGTATCTATCTATCCCTCTATCTATTCCTCTATCTATCTATCTATCTATCTATCTATCTATCTATCTATCTATCTATCTATCTATCTAAACATCTATCTATCTAAACAATCCCAGCAATAAAAATACAGCAAACTCCCATACAGCAAAACAGGGAAACCAACAACCCTACAAAGGAAAACTGTATCCTCACTCCCAGAAACAAAAATATGGCCCCATCACTACAGCCGCCCAGGGCAACCATCCCTCAAGGACCCAACGGCACACAAAAAGCAAATGGCCCAAATAGAACATCAGGCCCCGACATCGTCCTAATAATAGACTCAAACGGAAAATACCTGGACCCTAAGAGACTGTTCCCAGGAGCACGAGTCACAAAAGTCCGCTGTTCAACAATCCCACAAGCAGAGGAGGTAATCAGTAACCCATACTTCACAGAGCCCACACACCTCATACTACACACCGGCACAAACAATATCCATCAAGAGACAGTCACTCAGGACCTATCAAAACTCGCAATAGCAGCCCAGCAAAAATTCCCCAGAACCAAAATAATCCTGTCTGCCCTGCTTCCTAGGAAAGAAATAAGCCAAGAGGTAACCCAGCAAATCAACTCAGAGCTGGCCGCCAGTATCGCCTTAACACCAAATATACAGCTGGCAATCCACCCCGAAATAACGCTCCATCACCTATATGACGATAAACACCTCAATAAACAAGGGGTTAGCCATCTAGCAAAAGAGCTCAAGGATATAGTTCTAAACAGACCTCCAAGACACCCACCAAACAGATGGCAGCCCACAGCAATCCCTAGAGAGAATCCACAAAGAGGGCACAGGAGACCACATGCCCCACAATGGCAACACACACTAATCCATAGTGAGAGTTCACAGAGAGGGCATAGGAGACCACATGCCCCACAATGGCAACACATAGCAATCCCCAGAGAGAATCCACAGAGAGGGCACAGGGGACCACATGCCCCACAATGGCAACACACAGCAACCCATAGTGAGAGTCCACAGAGAGTGCACAGGAGACCACATGCCCCACAATGGCAACACATAGCAATCCCCAGAGAGGGCACAGGAGACCACATGCCACACAATGGCAACACACAGCAACCCATAGTGAGAGTCCACAGAGAGTGCACAGGAGACCACATGCCCCACAATGGCAACACATAGCAATCCCCAGAGAGACTCCACAGAGAGGGCACAGGAGACCACATGCCACACAATGGCAACACACAGAAACCCATAGTGAGAGTCCACAGAGAGTGCACAGGAGACCACATGCCCCACAATGGCAACACATAGCAATCCCCAGAGAGAATCCACAGAGAGGGCACAGGAGACCACATGCCACACAATGGCAACACACAGCAACCCATAGTGAGAGTCCACAGAGAGGGCACAGGGGACCACATGCCCCACAATGGCAACACACAGCAAACCCCAGAGAGAGTCCACAGAGAGGGCACGGCGGACCACATGCCCCACAATGGCATTACAAAACAACAGTGAACAGTGACATGGCAGAAATAAGGACATTGCTCAAAACATTGTGTGACCAACTCATGAGACACCCTTAACACATGCCACCCAAACCCTCTACTACAAGAACCTGTTATGTCCTATGAAAATCTTTCTTCATTATAAGGTATATCGACCAAATATGACATCCTTAGTTATCAGTAGCTGGAACATTCAAGGATTGAATGCCTCAGCTTTTGGGTCCAAGACAAATGACCCAGACTTCAAACAAAGGCTAAAGAACATTGACATCCAGATCCTTCTGGAGACATGGGTACGGACAGAGGCGGAATCCCTGGCACCCATAGGATATAGGGAATTTTCTGTCTCTGCCCAGAAAAACAAGAACACCATACAGGGCCGCTGTTCAGGGGGAATACTAATATGGTACAAGGAGGAGATTAAAGATCACATCAAGGCAGTAAAAAGAGGAGAAAGCCATATCTGGATGAGGATAGGCAGCTCCATCCTCACCTCTCAGCAGGACATCTACCTCTGCGCAGCCTACATTCCTCCATCAGAATCCCCATAGTATAAGCCGGACATCTATGAGGACCTACGGAGGGAGGTAGCCCAATTCCAGTCCAAGGGCAGAGTTCTCATCTGCGGAGACCTCAATGCCAGGACGGGTACAGAGAAGGACTACCTGTCACATGACGGAAATACATATGTAATGGGAGAGGGGCCCTTCTACAGTGACTCAGTACAGACAGCAAGAAACAGCTATGACAGAGTGGGGAATAAAAGCGGCAGAACCCTGTTGAACCTGTGTCGGAGCTTGGGGTTATATATGGTGAACGGGCGCATCAGGGAGGGCTCATTAGGGAGATTTACACTAAACTCCCACATTGGCAGCAGTGTGGTGGATTATGCAATAACAGACATGGACCCAGCAAAAATAAATGCCTTCATAGTCACCCCCGAAACTCACCTGTCAGACCACAACCAGACACTGCTGTACATGTGATCCACGGACAAGCAATACACAGATAAGCCCCACCTGACCGGTCTCCACAACCTGACACCATCCTACAAATGGCCTAAACAGTTATCCACTGAATACACCAACATGAGCAACAGAACCGAGATCCAAGAGCTACTTGTAAATTTCAACACAAGACGCTATACATCAAACCAGCAAGGAGTCAACCGGGCAGTGAATGACTTTAACAACATCCTATATATCATGGCAGAGTTAGCAGGCGTCAGAAAGACCAACCCCAAGAAACCTTCAAACAAACAAGGCCAAAAATGGTTCCACAAAGAATGCAAGTCACTACGCAACTCCCTAAGGGTAGCCTCAAACCAAAAACACAGAGACCCCAAAAACAGGGACCTAAGAGCAGCTCATGACACTCTACAGAGGCAATACAAGCGCATTCTCAAGGAGAAAAAAAAGAGGCACATCTCCCAAGAACTACAGAAGCTTGAGGACTCCCTCCAGGACAACTCATTCTGGAAAACCTGGAGTCATATTGGCACGAAGTCCAAGCATAGCACCCTCCACATCCAAAATGGCAACATCTGGCACAGCTACTTTAAAGGCCTCTATAAGAATATACCAGAAGAAGACCTAACTCCAGAACAGGAGCAACTAACCACTAAACTCAGGGACATGGAGGAAACAATCAAAGACTTCCAAAATCCTCTGGACATACCAATCAGTGTGCTGGAAATAAAAGACAGAATCAAATTTATGAAATGCAAGAAGGCCGCGGGCAGTGACGGCATCCTGCCAGAGATGATCAAATACAGTTCCCCAGATATACATGCAGCACTGGCTAAACTATTCTCCCATGTCCTGAGTGGCGGCAACTTCCTAAAGAGCTGGAATCAAGGTCTCATAACGCCCATTTACAAGAATGGAGACCGATATGATCCAGCAAACTACAGAGGGATCTGTGTTAACAGCATTCTGGGAAAACTGTTTAACAGCATTATTAATAAAAGGATCATCACCTTCCTCACCCAGCGGGACACCCTCAGCAGAAGCCAAGCTGGGTTCATGCCAAACCATCGCACCACGGACCACATTTACACCCTGCAAAGCCTCATCAAGACCCACGTCCACGACAAAAAACAGGGGAAAATATTTGCATGTTTTGTGGACTTCAAGAAGGCCTTTGACTCAGTGTGGCACCCAGGCCTGTTCCTTAAACTCCTGGAGAGTGGAATAGGTGGCAAAACCTACAACGTGATCAAGAGCTCATACTCTGAGAACCGATGCAGCGTGAAGGTTAATGGAAAGAGGACGGACTTCTTCCGGCAGTGCCGCGGGGTAAGACAGGGCTGCAGCCTGAGCCCAACTCTATTCAATATCTACATAAGTGGACTGGCCTCAGCCTTGGAATCCTCCCCCGCCCCAGGTCTCAGCTTGCATGACTGAGAGGTGAAGATCCTGCTGTACGCAGATGACCTCCTGCTGCTTTCCCCATCCGAGAAAGGCCTCAAAGATAGTCTGGCTGTGCTAGAAATATTCAGCACCACATGGGCTTTGCCCATCAACCAAAAGAAGACCAAAGTCATGGTGTTTCAGAAGAGGAAGTATAACGAAACCTCTACTCCCTCCCTCACACTAAATGGCACCACGCTGGAGAAGACCAGCAGCTATACCTACCTTGGTCTGGAGCTAAGCCAAACTGGGAGCCTTAAGCAAGCAGCAGAGACCCTGAAAGGGAAAGCATGCAGAACCTTTTATGCTATCAGAAGACAACTGTACCACCTCAAACCACCGGTGAGAGTCTGGCTCAAGATATTCGACAGCGTCATCACCCCTATACTGCTGTATGGCAGCGAGGTATGGGGCCCAGTGACATATCCAGACCAAACAAAGTGGGATTCCAGTCCAACTGAAGTCTTCCATCTGGAGTTCTGCAAATATCTCCTCCAAGTCCATCGCAGCACCTCAAACATAGCCTGTTGGGCAGAGCTTGGCCAATTCCCTTTATGGCTCAGTATACACAAGCGGTCACTATCACACCAGGCACACATACAGGACAGCAACCCCAGCTCCTACCATCATAAAGCCCTGCTGAGCCGGAGCCCAGAGCAAGCCAGGAACCCCGGCAGCCAGTACAGCCAAAGTCAGCAACACACCCTGACAAAAGGCCAAATAAAAGAGATCTCAGAGAGCTGCAAGAAGCAATACATAGAGGTCTGGAAGAGTGAATTAGAGAACGCCCAGAAACTCACCATCTACCGGTCACTGCGGAGGGACTACACTCTGGCCCCATATCTGCAAAGGTTACGCCACCCCAAAGACAGGCAGACACTTAGCCTGTACAGACTGAGTGCCCAAAGCCTAGAGGTGGAAACAGGGCGGCACTGACAGACATACAAGCCGCGTGAGAACAGACTGTGTCAGCACTGTCAGCAGGGGGCTCTGGAGGACGAGGCGCATTTCCTACTGCACTGTGACAAATACTCAGCAGTGAGGGCCTCCCACTTCCAGAAACTTACCGCTCATACCCCGGACTTTCCATCCATGGACGAGGAGAGGAAACTCCGCATCCTACTGGGGGAAGAGGAATCAATGGTGGAGATCGCTGCCCAATATGTCTCCACTTGTCAAAAGATGAGGGGTACTAAAGACCTCCAAATGGGCCATCACTCCCTAAATTGTGGCCCCAACACCCCATCCCCACAACCCTAACCCACTCCCCTTGCACACTTCTTTTTTTGCTTTGGCAATGCTAATAGTTTTTTGGTCCTGCCAATAAAGCCTATTTGATTTGATTTGATTTGATAGAGGGATAGAGAGATAGATAGATAGATAATGGATAGATAGATAGATAGATAGATAGATGGATAGATAGATAGATAATAGATAGATAAATAAATAGATGGATAGATAGATGGATAGATAGATAGATAATAGATAGATAAATAAATAGATGGATAGATAGATGGATAGATAGATAATGGATAGATAGATAGAGGGATAGATAGATAGATAATAGATAGATAAATAAATAGATGGATAGATAGATGGATAGATAGATAATAGATAGATAAATAAATAGATGGATAGATAGATGGATAGATAGATAATGGATAGATAGATAGAGGGATAGATAGATAGATAATAGATAGATAAATAAATAGATGGATAGATAGATGGATAGATAGATAATGGATAGATAGAGGGATAGATAGATAGATAGATAATGGATAGATACATGGATAGATAGAGGGATAGAGGGATAGATGGATGGATGGATGGATGGATAGATAGATAGATAGATAGAGGGATAGATGGATGGATGGATAGATAAATAATGGATAGATAAATAGATAAGATAATGGATAGATGAATAGATAGATAGATAATGGATAGATAGATAGATAATGGATAGATAGATAGATAGATAATGGATAGATCGATAGATAGCTAGATAGATAATAGATAGATAGATAGATAATGGATAGATAGATAGATAGACAATGGATAGATAGATAGATAATGGATAGATATATAGATATATAATTGATAGATAATGGATAGATAGATAGATAGATAGATAGATAGATAGATAGATGGATGGATGGATGGATAGATAGATAGATAATGGATAGATAGATAATGGATAGCTGGATAGATAATGGATAGCTAGATAGCTAATGGATAGATAGATAATAGATAGATAGATAGATAGATAGATAGATAGAGGGATAGATGGATGGATGGATAGATAAATAATGGATAAAAAGCTCCTGAACTTATGTAAAAGTTTAGGTCTTCATATTCCTAATGGACGTACAAAGGCAGACTCACTGGGAAGATATACACTAAACTCCCATGTAGGAAGGAGTGTAGTAGACTACGCCATTATAGATATGGACCTGGCAAATATTAGCACCTTCATAGTCACCCCACAAACTCACCTGTCAGACCACAGCCAACGTCTCCTGTACATGAAATCTACAGAGAAACCATCCACACAAAAGCCACAGCAGAGCAGTCTCTACAACCAACCTGCATCCTATAAATGGTCCAAGACATCAGAAATAAAATATAAAGAGGCTCCCAGCAAACCTGAAATACAGGAGATGCTCCATAACGTTTACAGCTACAAGTACAAGTCAAACCCAGAAGGAGTGAATCAAGCTGCAAAAGAGCTCAACAAAATATTCCACACCATGGCCAAATTGTCCGACCTCAAACAAGTCAACTACAAGAGGCCAAAAGAAAAGCAGATCAATGGTTGGTTTGACAAAGAGTGTAAAGCTGGGTTTACACACTGAGACTTTCTAGCGATCCAACCTGCGATCTCAACCTAGCCGGGATCGCTACAAAGTCTCTGGTGAGCTGTTAAACAGGCAAACCTGGCCAACGACGCAACAGCGATCCGGACCTGCAGAGCGACCTAGCTGGTTGTTGGGGACGTGTCAAAGCTACTATTTTAAAGGGAAGTCGCTGTAAAGTCCCCTTTACACACTGAAACTTTCTAGCGATGCATGCTGCACAGCGGGAAACAAAGGACCTAGGAATGGTCCTGAACGATTTGTAGCGATCAAAGCCGTTCGAAAGACCCTGAGAACAGCCTCAAACAATAAACACAGAGACCCCAACAACCCAGACCTGAGGGAAGCCTATGACACCAAACAAAGGCAGTACAAAACCATCCTCAGGAGGAAGAAGCAGAGCTACATCTCTACCAAACTTAGCCAACTCCAAGACGCCCTCCAAGACAACTCCTTCTGGGAAATATGGAACCACATGGACACGAAGAGCAAGAAAAAGAATGACACCCATATCCAAAATGGCAACATCTGGCTCCAGTACTTCAGAGACCTCTACAAAGACATCCCAAAAGAAGGACTAAGCCAAGAGGAGAAAAACATAACATCAAAACTAAAGGCAATGGAGGAGAAAATCAAAAATTTCCAAAACCCACTGGACACACCAATTACATTAGAGGAAGTTGCAGAGAAAATCACTTCCATAAAGTGTAAAAAATCTAGTGGTCTGGATGGAATCCCCCCAGAGATGCTGAAGTACAGCCCACCAGAAATTCAAGCTGCAATGGTTAAACTGTTCAACATTGTGCTGAGTGCTGGTTACTTCCCTCGTACCTGGAACCAAGGACTCATTATACTGATCCACAAGAGTGGGGACAGGTATGACCCTGCCAACTAGAGAGGCATATGTGTCAGCAGTAACTTGGGAAAACTGTTCAACAGCATCCTAAACAAAAGTATCATCAGTTTCCTTACCAAGCACAATGTCCTGAGCAAAAGCCAAGCAGGGTTCGTGCCAAACCACCGCACCACGGACCACATCTACACCCTGCACAGTCTCATTCAGAGCCACGTCCACAATACAAAGCATGGGAAGATATACGCCTGCTTTGTAGACTTTAAAAAGGCCTTTGACTCAGTGTGGCACTCAGGCTTGTTCTTGAAATTGACGTCTCCTGACGAAGCCTTTGGTGAAACGCGCGTCGAGGCCCCGCCCCCACGCCCGGACACATCCACCATCTCTGCTCTGACATGACGCAAGGTAATACTGATTAACTACTTATGCCCCCTTGCCATTGGGACTTTTATGGGATTCTACAGATCTCCTACATAAACTGTTTACTTTACACTGTCCCTATTTGACCTTTCACGGGCCATTTTACACTCTGTATAATCCTCCATTATATTGCTGCCTGTCAGCATGTTTTTGCCATCTGGTGGTGTGTCCTGGTACTGCTGTGGGTTGTTTTCTGGCAGGCTGTTTCCATCTAGCCTGCCACCACTGTGTGTCCTGTATCACCTTTACATTTACATTTAATAAAATTTGTATTTCACTCTGATTATCCGTGGTCCTCTCTTTTTGTATCCCCACCTCTATTTATTGGTATCTTGGGGCTACATAATTTTAGGTTCTATTGTTCTTGAAATTGCTGGAGAGCGGAATAGGAGGAAAGACCTACGATGTCATCAAAAGCTCCTACACCGAGAACCTCTGCAGTGTGAGTGTGAACGGTAGAAGAACAGCCTATTTCCAGCAGAGCCAAGGAGTCAGACAGGGCTGCAGCCTAAGTCCAACGCTCTTCAATATCTACATCAATGAGCTGGCTACTGCTCTTGAATCTTCACCTGTTCCAGGTCTCACACTCCATGACGCCCAGGTGAAATTCTTGCTCTATGCAGATGACTTATTGCTGCTGTCCCCAACCGAGAAAGGCCTCCAAGACAACCTACAAATCTTGGAGAAATTCAGCTCCACATGGGCATTACTGATAAATCTAAAGAAAAGCAAACATCATGGTGTTCCAGAAGAGAAAAAGGAGATTTGACCAGCATCCTCCATTTGTCCTAAACAACTTCACTCTTACAGGAACAGACAAATACACCTACTTGGGCCTGGAAATTCACCAGTCAGGGAGCTTCAAACAAGCCATAGAGACCCTGAAAAACAAGGCCTCCAAGACCTTCTATGCCAACCGAAGGAAACTCTATCATCTGAAGCCTCCAGTGAGGGTCTGGCTAAAAATCTTCGATTCCATCATCACCCCAATCCTCCTTTACGACAGTGAAGTCTGGGGCCCTCACACTTACCCAGATTGGTCAAGGTGGGATTCAAGCCGAACAGAAATATTCAACCTAGAATTTTGTAAGCACCTTCTCCAGGTCCATCGAAGCACTTCCAACAGCACCTGTTGGGCCGAGCTGTGCAGATTCCCTCTCTACACCTAGCGGTTCTGCAGAGGGCACTATCATTTCAGGCTCACCTACAGAGTAGCAATCCAAGCTCCCATCACCACAAAGCTCTGATATATATACGTGGTCCAGATGAACCAGGATCCCTGTCACAGCTCTCCCCAACCCAACTGGACAAAATAACCAATCACAGCAGCCTGACAAGAACCAGAATCAGGAAGATGGTAGACGAGGGCCAGGATAGGCATGTCAATGACTGGAGGACCGACATCAACACCTCACAGAAACTGACCACGTACCAGAAACTACAGAGAGACTACAGACTGGCCCCATATCTGGAAAAACTCCCGGATCCCATATACCGCAGAACCCTGAGCCAATATAGACTCAGTGCCCACAGTCTAGCCATAGAATCCGGCCGACACAAGCAGAGCTACAAGCCCAGGGAGGACAGACTGTGCCAACACTGTGACCTGGAGGCCCTGGAGGATGAAACTCACTTCCTGCTACACTGCACCAAGTACTCAGCAGTGAGGGACACTCACTTCAGAAGACTCTCCCATCTCTTCCCGGATTTCAGCTCCATGAAGGAGGAAGAGAAAACATATATCCTGCTGGGAGAAGAAGAGAGCACAGTGGAGATAGCAGCGCGGTATGTGAGCGAATGTCATAGACTTCGAGAAAGAGAACTATGATAAGTCATGGACTTCCATAGCACCCCATCCCAGATGTGGCCCCACAGTCCCCACCCTGGATGTACCCCATCCACCCTTACTACAGTCCCCACCCTGGATGAGCCCCATCCATTCCTCCTACAGTCCCCACCCACCATCCCCACAGTCCCAGTCCCTAATGTACACTTGCTTTGGCAAAACTAATTTGTATTTGGTCCTGCCAATAAAGCCTATTTGATTTGATTTGATAGATAGGTAAATGGATAGATAGATAGATAGATGGATAGATGGATCGATAGATAGATAGATAGCTAGATAGATAGAGGGATAGATGGATAGATAGAGGGATAGATAGATGAGATTACAGCTTTTATTACAGTTCTTGCGATCGGTAATGTGTTGACATCACCAACCATGAGAAATGACCTGGAGTTACCTCTGCAGCATCGTTCACGGAATGAGTCTGCATTGAGCCCTCGCTCACAGACGTCGCCAAGTGTGGATTACGCCGAACCTGGATATTTGGGGGGATAATAAAGTGGCTACAGAGGGGTTTTTTGGTGTTTTATTTCAAATAAAGGATTTTTTGGTGTGTGTTTATTTACTTTCACTATAGATTAGTGATGGCGTGTTCTAGACGCTGCCATTACTAATCTTGGACTGAATGGCAGCGATGCGTGCCATTAACTACTTATTACCCTGATGGCCACCACATCACGGCAACCAGGAAGGGCCGGTGACACGCCGGGACTGTCGCATCTAATGGATGCAACATTCTCAGGGCAGCAGCGGGCTGATATTCTCGGCTGTGGGAGGGGGGCCGTAACCATGGCCCTCGCCCTCCCCAGCCTGAGAAAACCGGCCCGCTGCGGTGTGCTTACCTTGGCTGGGTATCATTTGGGGGGGAACCGCACGTCATTGTTTTACATTATTTATTTATTATACTACACGATATAGACTCGCCCACCAGCGTCTGTAATTGGTTGCAGTAAAACTACTGTTAATCAGCGTGGGGGCGTGTCTGACCACAACCAATCACAGGCACCGGTGGGCGGGGGAAGCAGGGAATACGAGATGGATTAATGTGCGGCCGGCATTTTCAAAAGCTGGAGAACCAGCCACAGTGTGACAGCCGTGCAGCGCCGTGCCCGTGATCGGTGAGTAAGAAAAAGAGAGGAAGAGACCGACTGACCATAATGGCCGCTGGCTTATATAGCCCTTATGACGCCGTGTGGCCAAGCCAATCACAGTACCACCACAACAAAGATGGCTGCGGCGTTACTGTTAGGGCAGGCAACATCAAATGTGTTAATTGGCTGTAAAAAGGCGCCAGGAAGTACAGAAATTAAAATGAAAGTATCGGAGCGAATACAGTATTAGCTGTTGGATAGCGAATACCTTGAATACCCCATTATCCGTCCGATACGAATAGTGGCGAATACATTTGCTCATTTCTAATAATAATGCTTTGTTAGTGAAAAATTGAGTATTTAAAATGAGTCTATTGTATCTTACATATAGCTGTGATGTCACGGCAGTGATGCTTCTTGTCATTAGCAGTCTTCCATCAGCTCCTTGTGAGAATAGTAGGGCATTCTGCTTACCATGAGCCGTGGCCCAGCTTATATACTGTTTTGCCATTGGCTACCACTCACCACGCATGACTAAACATGGTTCTACAGTGAGCTTCAGAATCCACCTATACCGTTTTCTCCAGTCATGGTTCCGCATGATGTAATCATCGATATTTTTGAATATGAGCTTTAAGTTGTAATGTACAGTACAGACCAAAAGTGGAATGTGGAAAGCCTTGGCTGACCACCTGTTGGTAATTAGTCAGCCTTTCAGTTCCATGCTATTTCAAAGCTATTTTGGCTAATTTCACATATCAGTTTTTGGCATCAGGCACAATCCGGCGTGTGCCTGATGCAACGGATCCGGCGCAGAATATGCAAAAACTGATGTGCCTGATCCTTTTTTTTGACGGTTCCAATATACCTGATCCGTCAAAAAACGGATCCAGCGCATCCGTTTTTGCATCCTTTTTGTCCGTTTTTTTTTTTTGCTGCATCCGTTTTTTTCAATACATTGGAGCATGCTCAGTTTACAAAAACGGATCCGGCGGCCGCATCCGTTTTGATCCGGCGTCCATAGGCTTCCATTGTAAAACACGCCGTATCGCGCCGGATCCGGTGTGATGCAGTTTTTTTGCCGGACAAAAAAACGTTGCAAGATACGTTCCCTCCGGCCGCCGCTTTAGGCAATTATGACGGATCCGGCAAAAGCCGGATGCAACACAAGGCCATCAGGCACAATCCGGCGCTAATACAAATCAATGGGGATAAAACGGATCCGGCGCCGGATCCGTTTTACCCATTTTTTCCGGATTGTGCCTGATGGAAAAAAGCTGATGTGTGAAATTAGCCTTTCTCTGAGCCACAGCTTTAAATATCTATAGTTTAAGTATCAAGTCACAGTAGCAAGCTCTACATAAGATATACAGTACAGACCAAAGGTTTGGACATGGACACACCTTCTCATTCAAAGAGTTTTCTTTATTTTCATGACTCTGAAAATTGGAGATTCACATTGAAGGCATCAAAACTATGAATTAACACATGTGGAATGAAATACTTAACAAAAAAGTGTGACGCAACTGAAAATATGTCTTATATTCTAGGTTCTACAAAGTATCCACCTTTTGCTTTGATTACTGCTTTGCACAGTCTTGGCATTCTCTTGATGAGCTTCAAGAGGTAGTCACCGGAAATGGTTTTCACTTCACAGGTGTGCCCTGTCAGGTTTAATAAGTGGAATTTCTTGCCTTATAAATGGGGTTGGGACCATCAGTTGTGTTGTGCAGAAGTCTCGTGGATACACAGCTGATAGTCCTACTGAATAGACTGTTAGCTGCTTTTTTCTTGCCATAATACAAATTCTAAGTAAAGGAAAATGAGTGGCCATAATAACTTTAAGAAATTAAGATCAGTCAGTCCGAAAAAATGGCAAATGTTTGAAAGTGTCCCCAAGTGCAGTGGCAAAAACCATCAAACACTACAAAGAAACTGGCTCACATGAGGACCACCCCAGGAAAGCATAACCAAGAGTCAGCTATTCTACGGAGGATAAGTTTATCCCAGTCACCAGCCTCAAAAATCGCAGGTTAACAGATTAGAGACCAGGTCAATGCCACACAGAGTTCTAGCAACAGACATATCACTAGAACAACTGTTAAGACTAGACTTTGTGCAGCAGGTCTTCATGGTAAAATAGCTGCTAGGAAACCACTGCTAAGGTCAAGCAACAAGCAAAAGAGACTTGTTTGGGCTAAAGAACACAAGGAATGGACATTAGACCAGTGGAAATCTGTGCTTTGGTCTGATGAGTCCAAATTTGAGATCTTTGGATCCAACCACTGTGTCTTTGTGCAACGCAGAAAAGGATGGACTCTACATGCCTGGTTCCCATCGTGAAGTATGGAGGAGGAGGTGTGATGGTGTGGGGGTGCTTTGCTGGTGACACTGCTGGGGATTTATTCAAAATTGAAGGCATACTGAACCAGCAAGGTTGCCACAGCATCTTGCAGCGGCATGCTATTCCATCCGATTTGCGTTTAGTTGGACTATCATTTCTTTTTCAACAGGACAGTGACCCCAAACACACCTCCAGGCTGTGTAAGGGCTATTTGACTAAGAAGGAGAGTGATGGGGTGCTACGCCAGATGACCTGGCCTCCACAGTCACCAGACCTGAACCCAATCGAGATGGTTTGGGGTGAGCTGGACCACAGAGTGAAGGCAAAAGAGCCAATAAGTGCTAAGCATCTCTGGGAACTCCTTCAAGACAGTTGGAAGACCATTTTCAGTGACTACCTCTTGAAGCTCATCAAGAGAATGCCAAGAGTGTGCAAAGCAGTAATCAAAGCAAAAGGTGGCTACTTTGAAGAACCTAGAATATAAGACATATTTTCAGTTGTTTCACACTTTTTTGTTCACTATTTCATTCCACATATGTTAATTCATAGTTTTGATGCCTTCAATGTGAATCTCCAATTTTCAGAGTCAGGAAAATAAAGAAAACTCTTTGAATGAGAAGGTGTGTCCAAACCTTTGGTCTGTACTGTATATCTTGCTACTGTGACTTGATACTTAAGGGTGCTTTACACGCTGCGACATTGCTAGCGATTGCTAGCGATGTCGAGTGTGAAAGCACCTGCCCCCGTCATACGAGCGTTATGGGGTGATGGCTGCCGTAGTGAACATTATCGCTATGGCAGCGTCACATGCACATACCTGTGCAGCGACGTCACTGTGACAGCCGAACAATCCCTCCTTCAAGGGGGAGGTGCGTCCGGCGTCACAGCGACGTCACCACGATGTCACTAAGCGGCCGGCCAATAGAAGTGGAGGGGCGGAGATGAGCGGAACGTAACATCCCACCCACCTCCTTCCTTCCAAATTGCCGGTTGAGGCAAGCAAGGAGATGTTTGTCATTCCTGCGGTATCACACATAGCGATGTGTGATGCCACAGGAACGAGGAACAAAATCACTACTAAGCAGACAACGATTTTTGGTGTTTGGACGACCTCTCCAAAACCAACGATTTTTGTCTCTTTTGCGATCGTTTAAGGTCGCTCGTACGTGTTACATGCTGCAATGTCTCCAACGACGCCAGATGTGCGTCACAAACACCGTGACCCCAACGATAAATTGTTAGCGAAATCACAGTGTGTAAAGCACCCTTTAGACTATAGATATTTAAAGCTGTGGCTCAGAGAAAATAGCCTTGAAATAGCATGGAACTGTCAGGCTGACTAATTACCAACAGGTGGTTGGCCAAGGCTTTCCAGATTCCATACTTACTCTAAAGTTAACCCTGTACATTCAAGCCATAATGGCTTAAATGTAAAGTTCATCAAATTATTAATAAATCCTCATTATTTTACAATCCCCCCTGAAATGAATTTTTTGAGGAATCCCTGTGACACCCTGGCAAAACCAGGCAGTCACAGAAAGAGTTAAACCTCCTTGGTACCACCTGATCCCACACTGGTACAGGGAAGCAGCTGCCCCTTCATCCCGCAGTGCAACAAAAGGAGCAGGAGGGGAGGAGTTGAGTCAGTCAGTGGAAGTAGAAGGAGAGGAGAGCAGTCAGGGGTTGTGGCTCCTGGGCTGCTGGGGAAGTGGAGAAAGGAGAAAGCCAAGTCTTGGAGCTGAAGTAGAGAGTAGGCTCAGGGGCACCTCTAGTGGACCGGGCCAGGGTAGCGGCCCACCGGTAGTGTGCACGGGACCCCGGACTTGTGCAAAGAGAAGACTTCCCCCGTCCGAAATAGAGAAGGTACTCTTAGCTGTGAGCTGTGAGTGCAGAGGAGAGAGGGCCCTGCTTCGTGTACCGAGTGTGGGATCCGAACACCACTGTACCAAAGGTCTACGGACACCGTCAATTTCTGGTTAAGTACTGGACTCTGTGCTTCCTGACCCTACACATGAAAACAGCCTCATCAAACACCAGGACAACCGAACTGTGAGTTTTCTGCTCCCTGCAATACCTGTCACCACCACAACTCCCAATTGGGCCCCGGGACTACAACTCCCCTACCCATGGAGGGGATCCCACCTTGCTGCCCCGCTCCATCAGTCCTGGGCACGGTCTCCAGAGGCAGCGGCGGTGCCACCATCTCATCACTGCAACCCACGGGTGGCGTCACAGACAATCCCCTTTACATATTCCCCTTTTGTTGTGGAGCCTGTGATCACAGACCGGGTCACGGCACCATGATACCTCTAGAAGCGACCCCATTGGCCTGACCCTGAGTACCCCCTATCCCTGGGAACATATCCCTAGAAACCCTAAAGGGTGCTTTACACGCTGTGTCATCGCACCCACCCCCGTCGTTTGTTCGTCACGGGCAAATCGCTGCCCGTGGCGAACAATATAGGAGGTACACATCACACGTACTTACCTGCCTAATGACGTCGCTGTGGCCGTCGAACAACCTCTTTTATAAGGGGGCGGTTCGTGCGGCGTCACAGTGACATCACACAGCAGGCAACCAATAGAAGCAGAGGGGCGGAGAGCAGCTGCATAAAGGTCACTCCCACCTCGTTGCCGGAGGACGCAGGAACACTGTTGTTCGTCGTTCCCGGTGTGTCACACGTAGCGATGTGTGCTGTCTCAGGAACGACGAACAACTTGTGTCCCAGAAGATCAACGGCATTTTGAAAATGAACGATGTGTCAACGATCCACGATGTGGTGAGTATTTTGGATTGTTAGCGGTCACTCGTACGTTTCACATGCAACAACGTCGCTAATGAGGCCAGATGTGCGTCACGAATATCGTGACCCCAACGACATCTCGTTAGCGATGTCGTTACGTGAAAGCGTCCTTTACTCATTTTCTCACCATTCGTATCACATTCATTCTTTTGAAGATCCTGGGCCAACACCTGAATTGGCAACCAACCAACATGAAGCTTTTGTCAAAGAGTCATGTTTTATGTTTTAACATTTCTCTTAAAATATTATCCTCTTTCTTCATCTCTATTTTTATACTCTTACATATCTTCTGAATTTTACACATCACAAAAACTTGATAGATAATGTAAACCCAAACTAATAAAAATATGATTATAATAGGATTAAATAACATTTCTAACTGCTGTCTTAACAGAAGACTGTGACCAACTTTGTACTGATTTTCAAAAACTTTTCCACCACGTTTTACCCAACATTGCCGTATATTCATGCTCAATATCATCCAGTTTTATAATTTCTACTTCTTTTAATTGTTTTGTTAATAAATCTAACAATGCCTTATCTTTCTTTATTTCACTTGTCCACATATCCCAAGGGAAATCATAAATTTGTGATGAATTGAATTGTATTGGAAATACTGTTAAGTTTCTCTTTCATATAGAAGTGATATTAAAACTTCCTTCTTTCTTTGAAAGAGATTTCACATTTCCTTCTATACAATACAATCCCATAGGTAAATTTGACTTATGTACACAAGAAGAGAAAATATCAGAAACAGCTTCTTTTTCAGACATGACCTGGAATCAAATCTTATTTGGACTTACTGAGGGTCATTAGATCATGTATTGTCTGTACATTCTCTACTCTGGCATGAAAAGAGGAATGATTATGGAAACATGAATGATAGATTACCTTATCCTGTCCAGGTAAACACATCACCTTAAAGTCCAGTCCCACATAACGAGATTGTTAACGAGATCGTACTACGTCACAGTTTCCGGACCGTTGTTAAATCGTTGGTGAGATCGTTGGTGAGATGTCACACAGTCATTTTCCCAACAACTTTAGTAACGATGCAGCGACCTGTATAACAAGCTCATTGGTCGTTGGGACCCTGTCACACAGCAGCTATGTAACGATTCCGTCCTCGAATAGGGGTGTAGTGTTTGACGCTGTAAGCCACGTAGGCGTGCATATGCGTCTCCTTTTCCATACCCCTCCGCTCTGATTGGTGGCAAATACTGCATTCTGATTAGGCGGACGGCCTAGAAGGCAATTTTGTATTGCTTCATCCTTTGTCCCTTTTTGAGCCTTGCTTTGGGGATAGAACCTGCGACTCCACCCGGATTTATTCGTACTTTGTTCCCGGTTGCTTGCTTGCTTTTCGGATCGAAGCTGCATCTGCACCCGGATTCATCCCTCCTTCGTTCCCGAGTGTTTGCTTAATGTTCTCAGCGCCAACCAATTGGTGCAGAGGGGGTGCGGAAAAGGTGACGCAACTACACGCCTGCGTGTCACACTTTAAGTTCTCATCTAGGTCGCTAACGAGATCGTTGGTAGGTGTCAAACATACAGATCCATCCTGCCCAGCAGGACTCCAACGAGCCAAAAATGGCCCAGGACATTCAGCAACGACCAACGATCTCACAGCAGGGGGCGGATAGTTGGTACATGTCAAACATAACGAGATCGCTGGTGAAGTCGTTATTTCGTCATAGAAACTGTGACGTAGCAACGATGTTGTTAGCGATCTCGTTATGTGTGAAGTGGCCTTTAGAAACAAAATGTAAACATGAAGAAATGTCTAATTGTTCAGTGTTTATACCATCAAATGCAAAATCTGTGTATTGCAGTTGATAAAACACTAATTGTGTATTACTAACAAGAATTCCCAAAACTGTTACAGGAACAATAGTTCCTTCTCTTCCAATCACTGGGATTAGTGATGTTCCAACACAAATGTTTTGTTTACATCCTAACCACTTATTTACCCACAAATCTGTATGATTTAATGCAAAATTATACTCTGCAGGTAAATTCCTTAGTATTCCTAGTGGAGTAATTCCACTCTGTAAAGCCTAAGCAATCATTTTCAGATTGGCGGAATACTCGATCTGTATTTCCATACACGCTTTAGCTACTTGCGTTTCCTGGGTACTTTCTACTAGAGCTAATGCAGCATCTTGTAGATGTGATACGTAAGATTCTAGTACAGCAGCCATATTTATAACCATCTTTTCAAGGAGCTGATTCACGCTTTTCTGAATCTTTACCCCTCTTCCACCAATATTCCCGATATTGTCCAAATCTGACTTAATTGTCTGTATGTCCATGGCATTAGACAAACTTCCTACCATCCCTAATCCTCCCAGAATTCCTTTGAATACTCCCCTCTTACTTCTAGTATGAGTTGTTCTTCTCCCAAACCATTGTTCTATTCCCATCTTCATGTTAGTGAGATGTGATTAACACTGGGGAAAGCTGGTGGAGATTTTCCAATGAGACATGTTGAAAGTCCATACCATCGTCATAAATTCTCCATCCCTTAATAAAGGCTTAAGCGTGCTTTACACGCTACGACATCGCTAATGCGGAGTCGTTGGGGTCACGGAATTCGTGACGCACATCCGGCCGCATTAGCGATGCCGTTGCGTGTGACACCGATAAGCGATTTTGCATCGTTGCAAAAACGTGCAAAATCGCTAATCGGCGACACGGGGGTCCATTCTCAAATCTCGTTACTGCAGCAGTAACGAGGTTGTTCCTCGCTCCTGCGGCAGCACACATCGCTGCGTGTGACGCCGCAGGAACGAGGAAGCTCCCCTTACCTGCCTCCCGGCCGCTATGCGGAAGGAAGGAGGTGGGCGGGATGTTACGTCCCGCTCATCTCCGCCCCTCCGCTGCTATTGGGCGGCGGTTCAGTGACGTTTCAGTGACGTCGCTGTGACGCCGCACGGACCGCCCCCTTAGAAAGGAGGCGGTTCGCCGGTCACAGCGACGTCGCCGGACAGGTAAGTATGTGTGACGGCTGTGGGCGATGTTGTGCGGCACGGGCAGCGATATGCCCGTGTCGCGCAACAGATGGGGGCGGGTACCCACACTAGCGATATCGGGACCGATATCGCAGTGTGTAAAGTAGCCTTTAGACTGAAACTGATTGATTTGGAAAGGAGTAGATGGCATAAATCTTGTATTTGTACATACATTATCCGCTGCTGACCAAATATTCACATTTACATCTTTACATTGTCTGTAATGAGTCCTTGTTACAACGCAACACTGGGAAATTCCAGAGTCCTTGAAAGATGGATTTTCTATGGAAAAAATGAAATTATCATCCATCTATTTGATATTACCAATCTGACCTCTGTGAATGTCATTAGTTGGACTATTTAAAAAAACTTCCCAAAAATTATGAATTTTTGGACCATGCCAACAGAGACTCAGGTGGTAATCTTAACCTTGTGCTGCATTTTAACAATAAAGGAGATATGTTTTCTTTGCTGTGTACTGTCTTTGGTGAAACCCTTATTTCTGGAATTATGGTATTTGTTACTGTAAGAAATACAGATACTCGAACTTGTACGGGCTCCCGTGTTACTGGAAATTCCATGTTTTTACCCAATCTTTATCTCCTTCTGTAATAGAGAGTAATGACGGATCCAAAATTTTTCCAAAAAGCTGTGTTTTTAACAAAATTTCTGTTTTGAATCTCCCAGTCTTCCCCTTTACAACCATATCATTTCTAATATCACCGGACCATACAGTAGGTTCATCACCTTTGATTTTTATGTTCCAATATAACACATCTGTAGGAGAACATCCCCATGTACCTGTCTTATTATTATGTACATATTCTCCTTGCAATTATGTGAATTTAGTTTTAGGTCCTGTAGTAGCATGTAATGTTATGTCTGTGTCAAGTATGAAATGTAATTCAATGCAACATTTTGTTCCATATCCCATGCAGATATTTCCTGTTATCTCCACAGAATCATCCGTGATGTTGTCTGTCAGTAGGTTTAGCGTTTCTGATCCTCTTGGTCTCTGTGAATGTTGACTTTCTCTTGTCCGCTCATTCACGTCATTGGTGATTGTTCCTAGATTTAACATGTCTTCCTTGTAGATAATGATTGAAATAAGACAAAGTAGCAGGAAAGTAGTTCCCATCACATAGAAGCTTTTCTTGAGCTTGGGAAAATGTTCTTTTTCCGGAAGGCTTGATGTCATCTTTCCATTAAAGTCTTTATATTTCATATTCCAGTTCTTATCGGAATCCATTTCTTCCTGGAAAGAAATGCAGTATCATTATTTTGTTACATACAGTTTGCATTGATCAACATGTACCCACACTTTCTGCAGTCTGCGGGTATTTTTGACCACATTAGATGCTCGTTGCACGAGAATCATGACTTGTCCCATAGTCTCAAGGACTTCAAATGGACCTTACCAATTACACTCCCATGGACCACGTTTGTGAAAAGCTTTGATCATCACTAGAGCTTTTTTGAATTTGGACTCATAAGGTGGCTCCATTTTCTGCATTCTTGATGCCACATTTGGCAGAAACGCTTTCAGGTTCTCCTGTAGCGATCTCAACCATTGGGACCTTGAGATGGCGCCTTTTTGCGGAGTGGATAAAAATGGCTCATGTGGGAACCACAATGGCATTTTCCTTCCTGTCATCAACTCAAAAGGAGTGAATTGAGTTGTAGAGGAAATTGACCCTCTTATACTCATCAGTATGAAAGGTACCTTATCGACCCAAGTATTGCCTTTATGCCAAAAGCATCTTTTCAATTCTGGATTTGATTGTCCTATTCATTCTTTCCACAATTGTCACAGATTGTGGATGATAGGGGACATGAAATTGTTGTCGTGCCCCTAGAATAACACAAGCAGTTTGCATGATTTTACCTGTGAAGTGGCTTCTTCGATCGAAGGTAATTATTCTTGGGATTCCCCAAGTACAAAAGACATGTTGTACCAATTCCCTTGCTGTGGACAAAGCATCATCTTTCCTAACAGGTAAAATAATTACCCATTTTGAGAAAACATCTACCACAATCAATGCATACCTGAGACCATGCTTACCTGAGGGTAAAGGACAAATGTAGTCTATTTGTAATGTAGACCATGGACCATCTGCAGGTGCAATTCATAGGAGTGGCGGCTTCTGTCCTTTAGGTCTTGGAATTATTTGGGCACAAATGAGACATGAAAGTACAACACTTTGAACTGTTTCGTCCAGTTCATTTTTTCCCAATAAAATTTCTCTTTGAGAATGACTAACAATTTTTGTTGGCCCAAGTGACCTACCACATTTTTCGGACTATAAGATGCACTTTTTTCCCCAATTGTTGGGGGAAAGTGGGGTGTGCGTCTTATAGTCTGAATGTAGGGCATGGCTGCAGGGAATGAGGGTGCTGCGGTGGAGCAGGTCATCGGCGGCACGAGCAAGCTACAGCAGCGCCTGCCATGACCACGTGGGCCCACTCATTTCATATGCACGCCCATCCTCCCGCCCATCATCTCTCAGCGCTGAAGCCGGCGCTGACAGGTGGGCGGGATGATGGGCGGGGGTTGCACGCATAGTAATTAGCCGGCCCTCGTGATCACCCTTGGCAACAACAGCCTGGAGTGATCATGGGCGGCAATATTCACTGCCACCCGCGCACCATCATCAGCGCAAGGGGCAGTGAATAAGTACGGTATACTCACCATTCCCTGCAGCATCGCAATGTCCTCCTGTCTGCTGCCCAGCTGATCTGTGTAAAGAACGGTGAGCACAGGGATGACGTCATCGCTGTGCACACCGCTCTCCTCACACATCAGCGAGCCACCAGACAGGAGGACATCGCTATGCTGCAGGGAAGTGACCGGCTCCACACAAGTCAGCAGCGCTGCTGCTGGCACAGAGAGGAAGATGATCGATGCTGCAGGGAGTGAAGAAAGTATAAACGTTTATTTTTTTCTGTGCCATAGGATACAGGCCATATAGCAGGATGGGGTATATAGCAGGATGAGGGCATATACCAGGATGGGGGTATATTATGAGCAGGATGGGGGTATATAGCAGGATGGGCGTATATAGCAGGATGGGGGTATATAGCAGGATGGGGGTATATAGCAGGATGCAGGATGGGGGTATTTATCAGGATGGGGTATATAGCAGGATGGGGATATATAACAGGATAGGGGTATATAGCAGGATGGGGCTATATATCTGGATGGGGGTATATATCAGGATGGGGGTATTTACCAGGATGGGGGCTATACCAGGATGGGGTATTTATCAGGATGGGGGTATTTATCAGGATGAGGGCTATACCAGGATGAGGGACATATATACAAGGATGGGGATCATATACAAGGCAGGAGAATCATTACTAGGATGGGATACCTTAGTAGAGAATGTGGGGACATTACCCCCATAATAGTGTCAGCAGCAGATCCTCGCCCCATAACAGTGTGTCATGACCATATTTTTTGCTTAAATTTTTATTTTCCTCCTCTAAAACCAGTGTGTGTCCTATGGTCTGGTGTGTCTTATAGTCCGAATAATACGGTAAGCTTTCATGATTATATCGAGTGAATTCTACCTGTAGATGTTTTGGTACAACGGGACGCAATTCTCCATTTGAATTGTGACACCAAACCCCATTTTCACAAAGAAAAGAAGGTTTTTTCAACTTGAGAAATAACAAGGGAAGGCTCTTTCCTCTGTTCTTCTACAAACAAAGGTACATACGTGCCTGGACTTTGAACCGCTGAAACCTCAGGAGGTCCAGAGTCAAACACTTCTTCTCCAGTCAGGGCAGCTTCTTTGGCTAGAGCTTCTGCGGT
Organism: Anomaloglossus baeobatrachus; assembly: GCF_048569485.1. Lineage (NCBI taxonomy): Eukaryota > Metazoa > Chordata > Amphibia > Anura > Aromobatidae > Anomaloglossus > Anomaloglossus baeobatrachus. The sequence goes on from NC_134358.1 coordinate 248,323,062, forward strand.
TGCATTTCCTATAGATAACTCATCATCAGATTTTTTATGAGCAGCGACTTTGACTATAGCAAACCTATTTGGGGCTCTGGATGCTATTTCAAAAATTGTTTTTAGAGTGTCACTGTGCACTATGGTCTTGTTGAAAGAATCCACATAACTCCTTTTCTCTCAGAGAGGCAGATAATTGATTAGGGATCTCACAACGTAGGAGCTATCGCTGTAAATTACCATTGGAACTTGGTCATCAGCTTCAGTCAGCTGTAGGACCGTTTTTACCACTCCTAGCTCTGCCGTTTGAGCTAAGAAATGACTCAGTAATTTGTGCTTTACCACCTGTCCTTTTTTGGGATAGAAAATTGCATATCCTGCGTAATAGTGTCCTTCCAGGTAAAATCTGGAACCATCTACAAACACTGGTTCATCTGCTCCTTCCGACTGACGTCTGAAGAGAGATAGACTGAGTTCTTGGAATGTTTGTAGACAATCGTGGGTTTGTCCTTCATATTGCATCAAATGAGGAAGAACATATTTGGATTTAAAATCCACCTCAATTTGATTTGGAGACAATGACAGTAACCAATGGGAAAATCTCTGATGTGACACACCTGGAATATTTTTCTCAAAGAGAAGTTTTAGTGTGGAATGTGAAGTTTGCAATGTAATTCGGTTGAACCCAACGATATGTTCGGTTGCTTTTATTGCGAAATATACTCCGACCAAATATCTTGCGCACACCGCAAACCCCCTCTCAACAGGTGAGGGAAGCTTTGAGAAGTAACCCAAGATTCTCCATTCCCCCCTTGCAGCTGCAACAAAACCGCAGTGATAATTCTCTCTGACGCGTAAAGGGTGCGTATTTTTCCATTGTGCTCAACGCAGGTGCATGTTGTAGATCATGTTTCAATTGTGTGAAGGCTTTTTCCTGTTCGACACCCCAGGGACCAAAATAATCATCATTGTCACCTTTCAAAAGATCATACAAAGGTCTGGCTTTATTGGCAAAATTTTCAATGAAATCCCTTGAATAATTTACAGTCCTAAAAAATGTCTTAGTGCCTTGTGTGATGTTGGAAATGGAAGGGATGCTATTGTCTGTATTCTATCTTGTAGGGGTTGCCTTTTCCCTGGACTTAGCAGAACTCCTAGAAACCTGACCTCAGTCTGCATCAGTTTGACCTTTTTGGTGTTCAAGTTCAATCCTGCCTCTTGCAGCAGCTCAAACAACTCTGTCAAAAGAGAAATATGTAATTCCTCATCCTCAGTAGACAACAGTATATCATCCACATATTGTAAAATTCAGTCTGGCCTAGAAAATTTCAACAAAACCTTTGATAACGCTTGATGGAAAATACTTGGTGACAAATGAGCGCCCTGTGATAATCGACAAAAAGTATATTGTTCTTCCAGAAAAATGAACGCAAATTTGTATTGACAACTTTTCTCAATAGGTATGCTGAAAAAAACATTACTGATATCCAATACAGAGAAATACTTTGCCTTTGCATTCAATCTTGACATCATGTCATGTGTGTCAGCTACAATCGGTGTAACATTGGGAGTATGCTTATTAACACTAGAACTACTGGACTCGTGACACCTACATAGAAATACATAGTGCAAAGTAGTCAAAATGACTACCTCAGTAGTTCTAGTGTTAAACATCCGTAAATCCAATATCATACGATAGCTACCATAACTTTTCAGAACACACCACAATGAATTGTTAGAAACAGAATTTGTCTTACGTATGACACCTTGATCCAACAATTCCTGAATAATTTTGGACAAAGGAGCAATTGACTCGGGGGGCAATTTATACTGATGTTGTGGAGGTGGTCCCTACTTGATTGCTGTACTGAGCCCATAAAGAAGGAAAACGCTGTACAATGTCAGTCAATACTTCATCACCACCAGTTTCAGGCCATAAATGATCTGATGGCATCACCTCATTCAAACAAATGGTACCGACATGACTATATGCATTTGAATCTATAACTACAGCTTTACAACCGTTAGAGTCTTTCCAAATTGTTTTGTTACCCAAATCAATAATCCAGCCATGTTTCTCCATAAAATCTCTACTAATTATGTTCTCAGTATCCCGACAACACCAGATATCCATTTTTGTTTTCAAAGGACCAGGTATTTCTAGAAACACATCCTGAGCTAATGTTACCTTTGTTGCATCTTTTCCACTCAATCCTACAATTGTGCACACAGGGGAATCTGGCTTCAAATGTAGATCAACATTAGTAACACTTAATTGTGCTCATGTGTCAACAAGAAAAGTGACAGGCTATCCTTTTAAATTTACCTTTAAAAATGGTCGACCACAGCTGTCCTTTGAAACTTGAGTGACAAATTCCAGTGGATGGGGTTTAGATACAGGCTTTACTAGTCATAAAGAAGATGGACAAGAAAGAAGTGCAACATCAAGTGTCTTGTTCCTTGAATCTGACTCCTTTATCTTCATTTCCCTAATTTGTTTGGTCAATGGTGTATACGTTGATTAGGTGTGCCTGTGGTCAGTATGAGTGGGTGTGTACGAAGGAGGTGGGGGTGCTGAGGATGGGAGAAGTGCAATGGATGTATTTGGTATCAGTCCATTCTCTCTACCCAGCTTTCTCGAGTCTAAATCAGCCCCCGCCCTTAGGAATTTCTTACATTCCCACTTCAAATGTCCCAGGAAAAACTGTGGAGGAGAAAAGCGCAAAATAGGGTCTTATCTGGTGGATGAGGGGATATATGTGCAAAGACAGGTACTCACCTGCTACAGTTGTGACAGGCACAACTCCTATGCAAGCATGTAGGCAGATTACGCAGTGGTGGTCAGCAGCAGCCCCGATGGAGAAGTGTAGATCACAAAATGGGTGCAAGAAAAACGGGTTAAATGCTGCGCTAAAAAAACCACGGATCCAAGAGAAGCGATGAAATCCTTTCCTTTATTGGCACGAGTCAACGCGTTTCGAAGGCATAGCCGCCTTCTTCATCAGGACAAGACAGTACAAGAAAGAACAGCATGACATGTGTTACTGCACAGAGTGCGATATATAGCATTAACAACAGTGGGTAACCACGTCAGCAGGAATGACGTCAGTGAACCAGTGACTAATCGCCACGTGGAGCTCTCAGAAGAAAAAATGGGAGGAAATGAAAAAAGAAGAAGAAAAAAAAAGAGAGAGAAGAAAAAGTTTATAGCCGTGAGCAGGGAAAGGAACAAGAAGAAGAGAGGGTGTAACCAGTTTCGGTTGCTGATTTTTATATACATATATATATATATATATATATATATATATATATATATATTTCTTTATACATTTTTATATACACTTTTATATACATTTTCATCTATATTTATGCACATCATTTCATATATATATATATATATATATATATATATATATATATATATATATGTGTGTATATATATATATATATTCTCACATATATGTTTATTTCACATTTTTTCACATCTATTTTAAACACTACTGGCTTTGTATCAGTGATCTGATGACATTGACTTTGTTCACATATATTCAGCACTTCAGCAACCGAAACTGGTTACACCCTCTCTTCTTCTTGTTCCTTTCCCTGCTCACGGCTATAAACTTTTTCTTCTCTCTCTTTTTTTTCTTCTTCTTTTTTCATTTCCTCCCATTTTTTTCTTCTGAGAGCTCCACGTGGCGATTAGTCACTGGTTCACTGACGTCATTCCTGCTGACGTGGTTACCCACTGTTGTTAATGCTATATATCGCACTCTGTGCAGTAACACATGTCATGCTGTTCTTTCTTGTACTGTCTTGTCCTGATGAAGAAGGCGGCTATGCCTTCGAAACGCGTTGAGTCGTGCCAATAAAGGAAAGGATTTCATCACTTCTCTTGGATCCGTGTTTTTTTTAGCGCAGCATTTAACCCGTTTTTCTTGCACCCATTTTGTGATCTACACTTCAAATGTCCCGGGAGTCCACAAAAGAAGCAATAGATATTGTTCCTTTTATTTGCTCCTCCAGAACCTTTGTTCTTAGAGTTCAGTATGGGTCTTGATTTGTTCTTATTATTTTGTTTATCCTTAGATATCAATTTGTCATTATTTGTCTCCTCTATCATGGCCATTTTTGATTTAACCTGATTTTGCTTCATTCGTCTCCGTATTCTATAGATAAATGTTGACGCCTCTTGCAAAGTGTCCATTCTAGAAGCAATTTCGAATGAAGCAGGGTCCAAATATTTAATTTTTTTTACAAAGGCTTTGACTATGGAGGTCAGCTCTTGATCAGATCCAATTTCAATAACCATCCTATAGGCTTGTTCAAATTTTACAAGGAATACAAAGGGGTTCTCTTGTATGTTTGTTTTGAGGTTTTCTAAAATTTCAACAGTTGGGGTACACTCTCCTGTTGTGAATAGAATTAATTGTTTAAGTTTATATTACTTTGTATCGTGGATCAGGTTATTGAATTCATTTAGCCTAGGTATGGTCTGTAATCTTTTGTCATATGGGAGGGTAGCCATACTCTAAATATTTTATTCTTCTGCTCATCAGTGAGATTAAATTTATCTGTATTAGATTAAAAAATGTCCACATTATGGAAGGCGTCCATTTTATCATATTTGGGTATGTCTTTTATGATTTTCATTAATTAGTCATGAATTTTGATATTAACATGGGCTGCTTTTTCATGTAATTTCTTTTTACGTAACTCCCCCTCATCCAGATATTCCTCATTAGTTGTGTTTAACTGTTCGGGGACATCTGAACCTGAGGCAGGTGATGCTGATACATCTTTTTGATTTTGTCGTGTATTGACAAAAACATGTTTTATGTCCTTATGTAATTTTGATATTAATTCTGCTCTGGTTTCCAATTGATCTTCCAAATGTTCAATATGTTCAGCCAATATGGAACAATTTGGACAATCGATTGTATCTGCATCTGCTATGTGTGTGTCGGTTGTATTGGATGACTCTGTAACCATACAGATGTTATGTGTATGTGGCTCTGTACCACCAATTTGGAATTATATGTATACGCCATGCTCATTACATTCTGTAACTTACTTTGTCATTTCCTTACAGTAAAAATGTTCTTATCTATCTTATTATTCTCAATTTCACACTGACGATACAGGTTTGACCATAGTTGGACATCACTATGCCTATGATCATATTTATACTTCACATTACTTTTCTTAGAAAAAACATGAATAAAATCCATTATTGCACCTATATATAGATGCAATCCTCTCCTGGGATGGTCCAATCATCAATGGATGGTCCTCTTTGTGGTGCTGGATGGATCCTGCCTGGGATGGTCCAATTCAATGGATAGTCCTCTCTGTGGTCCTGGATGGATCCTGTTAAATTTCCGCCAGGGCACGACTCATACGACCTCTTTGCGGTTGAATACGCCAATCCTCTTCACTCTTTTAAGGTTCTCATTTGATTCAGACACGGTTCTGTGCAATTCCCTGAAGCTTTTGGACAAATTTGTTATTCATCAGCACTTCCCCCCTTTGTACAAAAGGTGAGGGGAGAGAGACAAAAAATAGCACGAAAACCAAGCTAGCAATAGCTAGCGTCAAAGTGAAAATTTGACCACGCATGCCAAAATGGGAAAAATAGCTGTGTCAATTAATCGATCAGCCTGAAGCTCGCCAAATTGTTAAAAATAGGATCGGCGTGAATAATCAGCCCAGTACGCAAGGATTATTAGGAGAGGAAAAATGAGGTAAAACAAAAGGATTTATTTAAAAGTCAAAAAACATTAAAAATGATACAGAAAAATAATAATGCTTTGTTAGTGAAAAATTGAGTATTTAAAAAGAGTCCGTTGTAACTTACATAAAGCTGTGATGTCACGGCAGTGATGCTTCTTGTCATTAGCAGTCTTCTATCAGCTCCTTGTGAGAATGGTAGGGCATTATGCTTACCATGAGCCGTGGCCCAGCTTATATACTGTTTTGCCATTGGCTACCACTCACCACCCGTGACTAAACATGGTTCTACAGTGAGCTTCAGAACCCACCTATTCCTTTTTCTCCAATTATGGTTCCGCATGATGTAATCATCGATATTTTTGAATATGAGCTTTAAGTTGTAATTTATATCTTATGTAGAGCTTGCTACTGTGACTTGATACTTAGACTATAGATATTTAAAGCTGTGGCTCAAAGAAAATAGCCTTGAAATAGCATGGAACTGTCAGGCTGACTAATTACCAACAGGTGGTCAGCCAAGGCTCTCCAGATTCCATAGGTACTCTAAAGTTAACCCTGTACATTCAAGCCATAATGGCTTAAATGTAAAGTTCATAAAAAATATTCATAAATCCTCATTATTTTACAGTGAGATGGTCAGATGTAGCAGAACAGAGACAGATGTAGTGTCTCTCTGCTTTCCTACATCTATCTCAGCTTTTCTGCATCTGAGTTAAATGGACAGATGTAGCAGAGCAGAGACAGTCTGATGTAAGAAAGAGAGAACTAACCCATGAGTTCTTCAGCTCTTCACCTCTAAAAGAGTCGAGCTGAGCAAGGAGTCCCTGCACTCAGCTGGGGAATTCCCTGGCTTCACTGCTATACTCGGAAGTGCTCCTTACTCAATCGAGCACCCCAATTTTCGATCGAGTAATGAGCAGTGCCAGGTATACTCGCCCATAACTACTTATATGTTACATGTAATTAATATATCAATTTCTCTAAAATATGGTCAGAAATAACTCCTAGCCAACCCTGTATATGTAATTTTATGGGCCTGTTATATCCTTGGTCTTTCTTTTATGGTTATATTTATTTTTTATATCTAATTCAATAAAAGTTGTTTGTTTCTATGCATGTCTGGCATTTTTTTTTCCTTTCACTTCCGGCTTACTGCATAGAATAGGACAGAATTCTGCTTAGTTAATTTACTGACAGGATACAATGTTATTGTATTTTAGTATTCCTATATGCAGGGGGCATAACTATAATAGATACAATCGCACCTGTGGCCTGGACATTAAAAAAAAAAAAAAAAAAAAAGATTCCTTTAAGACATATGAAAAGACTGGCTGCCTGTAACTGTCTTGTTTATCTGCGCTCGGTATCAAAATATGGGGGACTCAATTTTTTCCAAATATTTGTTTATTGTTGCACAGCACTTCAGGGACCCAGACAGCTAGTGTAAGGGCAACCAATCACAGATGCTGGCAGAGAGGGTGGGCGGGACAAGCAGGACTGCAACAAATCACAGACACTGTTACAGAGGGTGGTCAGGGGAAGAAAGCGCATATTCATGAACTGTAATGATCGGACCACCAGGAAGCAGTGTTACAGCCATGGGGAAACTCGGTAAGTGTAATTATCCTGCTTTAATGACTGCACATCATTTTTTATTTTTTTTATTTCACTGCATCTCCAAATCACAGTAATGCGAGAAGCAAAGATGGCTACGGCATTTCTGTGATTGGCAATCAATCCCACATATTTAGTGGCTGAAAATCAGGTGCCAAACATGGCGGCAGGAGACTTGAATCTCACAAGGTAAATGCCAAAATGTTCGTCGAGTAACTGATGTCACGAATACATTAATATTAGTGCAAGTAACGAATAGTGCCAAGAATATTTACTCATCACCAACTATTACTATTAAAAATCTGTGCTTATTAAGGGCCCTGTTGGAGATTCTGTAATGGAGCCTACAAGTTTCAAATTATACTACTGTATATAAGGTCTATATATATATATATATATAAAGCTATACATAGAATTGGTTGTGCCCTCTCTGGATAATATAGGCCCCCAAATCACCAACAATCTTTCATACAGGATGGTGACAAGTTGAAAAAAGTGTCCATCAGGGGTCTCAAACTCACATAGCAAAAAAATAATTTGGGGTCCACATTCTTTTCAGGACAAAGTGACATTTTTCTTGGTACCATACTGTATTTTTTTCTATACATCTTTGGATCACTGATTTTGAACATTTTTCGCTTGTTTATTATAACAAATGTGCACTTTTTGTTTAAATATAAAAACATCTTTTAATGGTAAAAAAAATCATGCTTTATTTTCATTGATTTTATTTTTTTACATTTTATCCCCTTTTTGCAAGTAACATAGTTTTACAATTAGCACCACATAGTAATTTTGAAAACATCTTGGAGTAATTTTCCCATTCTGGTCCTCATCTTTTAGTAATGTCTCCCATGCTTGTCCCCTTCTTGTAGTGATGTGCACCATCCTGATCCCCATTCTGTAGTAATGTGCCCATCCTTGTCCCAATCCTGTAGCAATGTTCCAATCCTTGTCCATTTATAGTAATGTGCCCCATCCTTGTCCCAATCCTGTAGCAATGTTCCAATCCTTGTCCATTTATAGTAATGTGCCCCATCCTTGTCCCCATCCTGTAGCAATGTGCCCATCCTTATCCCATTGTAGTAATGTGCCCATCCTTGTCCCCACCCTATAGTAATGTGCCCATCTGTGTCCCCTTTTATTAATGTGCCCATCATTACCCCCTTTTACTAATGTGCCCATCATTGTCCCCTTTTACTAATGTGCCAATACAGGTCCTCTTCTTGTAGCAATGTCCCATCCTGGTCCCTTATTGTGCCATTTTTCACACACACGAAAAAAAACAAAACAGTCTTCTCATCTGTCCTCCATTCCCTCGGCATCCTCTTCCCAACATTTTGTGACCCACAGGCACGTGGATCCGGTAATGATTGCAGCTGGTGCAGGGGTCTCCGCTGTCAGTGCTTAATGTGAAATTCAGATGAACATTTTGCCAGTGCTGCGCAGAGTCACAACCATTCCAATAGCAGCTGCTGGCCAATCAGAGGCAAGCAGCTGATGTCATATGCATAAGTTGCTTTCCTCTGATTGGCCAGCGGCTGTCATTGGAATAGTTGTGCAGAGAGAGCTTGACTCTGCACAGCACCGGCAAAACGTTCCTCTGAAATAAAGTGCTGACTGCTGCAGCCCCTACACCCGCCGTGATTGTTACCGGGTACATCTGTTTGCGGGTAGCAAGAAGCAGTCTGAGGGGCTGTGTGTGGCTCATGGGCCATGTGTTTGAGACCTCTGTTCTATATTATGACTGATATAACATAATATAGAAGTCATTGAAGTAGAAGTATTCCTTTAAAGAGTCAAGGTGGCTAGTCCTCCTCCAACTTCGGCTAACCCCACAGCCTGGGGAAATCATCAGAAATGATCTCCGGTGGCATAAGATGAGGGCTGTACACATGGCTGTACTACATGTGTGCAGTATGGGGCTGGAGTTGGCTTGTGATGTCCTAAGTTGCCTATAAGGCTATCAGGTTGCCTCTTATTCCCTTTAATTACATATTATTATTTTTCTGACAAAATATAGTCACTGGCTAAACATAGTAGAAAAAGTGTAACTACTGATTAATGCCGGGGCCACACGGGGGACTACTTCGATCCTCGCATGCCACTCGGCTCACTCTGGCAACACCCAGAACCATGAGAAGTTCTGGGGTGCATATTGCTAATCCCTGCCTAACCAACCCTGTATCTAGTAGCATAGATAAAGGGATATTTAGAAAAAGTATTTCTAAAGATCTTTTATCGTATGCTAATAACTCCTGGGAGTTAGTTCCCTTGGCTAGTCGGCTCCATTAGCATGTTAGTACGTCCCTGTGGGCGTGCTAACATGCTAATGAATGTGCAGCATCAGAGGATGATCTCACTCACCTCTCCGCTGCCATCACGTCCAATGCTGGATTTCGGCTCAGTGTGCATGACCCCGGAGGTTCGGTCATGCGCACTACTTCAGTTTGAAGCCCGGACACGTACACCCGGCTTCATAGTGCGCATGACCGAAACTCCGGGGTCATACGCACTAAGCCAAAATCTGACTGCTGTAACTGTAAAGAACCCTTCCCTATTTAACTGCCAGAATCGCTATTCTTCCACTCACGGGGAATGCCCCCTGGTCTTTACTATTGTCTTTGGAAGGAATAAGTCATGAGCCAGTCTTTTGTATTGACCACACATGTATTTATGCATATAAATTAGATCTCTTGTGAGACGTCTTTTTTCTAAGCTAAACAAATCTAACTTTTTCAACCTGTCATCATATGGGAGGCCTTCCATTTCTTGCACTAATCTAGTTGCCCGCCTTTGAGCGACTCTAACTTCTGATTGTCCTTTTTAAAATGTGGAGCCCAAAACTGGATCCCATATTCTAGATGTGGCCTTACAAGTTATTTATAGAGGGGTAACAATACATTGGGATCAGAGGATCTGATCTCTCTTTTTATACACCCTAAAATCTTGTTTGCTTTAGCAGCTGCTGCTTGACATTGAGTGCTGCTTCTCAGCTTATTTACAATAAGAATACCCAAGTCCTTCTCCTGTTCTGCAGTCCCGAGTTTACTTCCATTTAATGTATACGCAGCTATAGGATTGCTCCGTCCTAGGTGCATTACATTACATTTACTCGTATCAACATTAAATCTCATTTGCCAAGTATCTGCCCATTCTGATACCTAATCCAGATCGTTTTGTAATATTGTACTATCAAGGTTAGTTTTTAATATCCTACATAGTTTGGTGTCATCAGCGAAGACTGACACTTTACTATCAATCCCATCCACAAGGTCATTAATAAAGAGATTAAAAATAATTGGTCCTAGCACAGATCCCTGCGGCACCCCACTGCTGACTATAGTCCATTTAGAAAACATACCATTAATGACTACTTTTTGTTTCCAATCTTTTAGCCAATTCCTTATCCGTTTGCATATATTTTCCCCTAGTCCTTGCTTCTGGGGCTTCAGTATCTTCTCTTGTTTTGTAGTCCATGAAGCCTGAATAGGAGCTGGTGTCAGAAGACATAGGGTCAGATTTCACCATTATAAGATGTTAAATACAACCATTTTACCAGCAACCAGATGCACAGGAGACTAAAGCACAAGTTATACGCAATATGAGGTTTATAGAGGAAATAATTTACTGCTCATTTCCTATTACCATGAAACTATATAAAATGAATGTTACAATGATTTAGGGGTAATGAATAAACTGTCTGTCCCATAATAGGTGGTCTCATTAAATTCAGACAATCATGATCCAACCTATACTTCCACAAAAGACAACCAGTGTATTGTAGAACATCATCCTGACATCAGATGTAAGAAAACGTCTATACATGCAGAGCATTGCATTTAAACATTTGAATGAAATATGCTGCTCATATCTATATATTCCACAATTAATGGGTGACCTTTTCTGTTCTGACTCTGAATGCAGTGGTTTTGATGTTGAATTGCTAGCTGTCTCCATCAATCACTGCAATGTGTTCTTAAACATGTGGGAGGAAGAATGGAAGAAGAGAATAGATTTTGGAAGTATATTTATAATGAGGACTAGAAAGTAAAAAAGTAAATGACATGGGAACAATACTACACTTCAATGCATTGCATGTTCAGATCTTGGAATCCTATTGAGCATAGACATAATAAGGCATTTATTTTACCCATTTCTGCTTAGTCATTGATTGCTGAAAATTATAGGCTTAAGATATTAACGGTCTATTTTTTAAAGTATATTAGTACATAACAAAAAAGTTATAGATCCAACATTTCCAAGTATACTAGAACAAAAGTACCTAACCTTTGCTAGTTCAAATATTTAGGTGGTGCAGCATCAGACTTTTTAGTAAAAATAACATTAAAACCAATCACAAGTAATATAAGCAGTAGTGTACAATGGGTACGGAAAGTATTCAGACCCCTTTAAATTTATCACTCTTTGTTTCATTGCAGACATTTGGTGAATACAAAAAATCATTTTTTTCTCATTAATGTACACTCTGCACCCCATCTTGACAGAAAAAAACAGAAATGTAGAAATTTTTGCAAATTTATCAAACAAGAAAAACTGAAATTTCACATGATCATAAGTATTCAGACTCTTTGCTCAGTATTGAGTAGAAACATCCTTTTGAGCTAGTATAGCCATGAGTCTTCTTGGGAATTATGCAACAAGTTTTTCCGCACTTGGATTTGGGGATCCTCTGCCATTCTTCCTAGCAGATCCTCTCCAGTTCCAACAGGTTGGATGGTGAACGTTGATGGACAGCCATTTTCAGGCCTCTCCAGAGATGCTCAATTGGGTTTAGGTCAGGGCTCTGGCTGGGCCAGTCAGGAATGGTCACAGAGTTGTTCTGAAGCCACTCCTTTGTTATTTTAGCTGTGTGCTTAGGGTCATTTGTGATGACATGGACTTTGTCGATGCCTACCAAAGGTTAAAGTTCCTTAACAGTCATCCGGACATGAAGATATTTTGTTTATAAATGGGGGATAAGCCCTCATTGTTTCGTTTCATTGAGTCTAATGTTAAAGTTCTTGTTGACTCATGTAATTACCTTGACCAGAGAGGATCAGATACCCAGACAAATCAATTGTGTGAACCTCCATTGTATTGTTGGATGCGATGTGGCTGGGCTGTCTCCCTTGTTACTGTCAGAGATCATTACTAATAAGGATATTTTATATGCGGCTTGAGATCTAGCCAATAAGAGCCCAGTCTTATCCACCAATCGTGAAGACCCCAATGGTCTGAATGAGCTCAGAGGTATAAAAAGGAGGACTGTCCATTGCCCAGGTAGACTCTTGCTACATGATACCAATCTAGGACTTGCGGATCCAATTGGCAAGCATAGCTGAACTCGGATTATAATACTACATGGACTTCGGCATCGAATGCAAGGATTCGGCTGTGATATTAAGGACTACCTAAGGAAGGAATCAAGCTTGGGACAATACAGTCACCGGACTACAGACTTTGCGGACCTCAGCCAACTTCCTAAATCTGGTGCTATTCCATTCTTGGTGGGTGTACGCTGAAAGCAGGGTGCTGCTGGTTTGGAGTAAAAAGAACCAATTGAAGGACCAAAAAGTAAAAATAGCTACACTCATTTAAGCAGTAGGAACCTATAAAGATGTGAGTGAACCAGCCAATATAAAAGTATATAATCTTTATTGAAAAATTTGTTAAAAGACAAACACATAAAACAGACAATGATGAGGACACATACAATTAACCTCAGGTGAACCAAAATATACAAGCAATAAATAGCATAAGTGCATAATGGTCATGTGTCGGAGAAAAAATGTGCACCAGAAAGGGGTGCTGTCAAAGTTTCTTTAAAGAACCAATAGTCTTTAGATAGATGAAGAGTGTCCCAAAGAACACCAATAAAGTGGAACTGTATTAAATTTCAAGCTAAACAAAGCTTTTTTCTTCATTAAAGACTAAATGTATGAGAGCCACAATCCTATTGCTACAAAACGTGGCATATAACAGGGGAAACAAAGAATACATGTATCTATGATATTAACAAGATATAATCCTATAAGATGCAAACATAATAGTTTATGAAAAGCGAATCCTGAATGGATCAGGTGGTATAACCACAACAATGTTTCCAAATGCCTACAGTCCCAAAAAGGGGAGAAGCAAGATCTCAACCATATATGTAAGGAAAGGCAGAAACTGACAAAAAAAAAAAAAAAAAAAAAAAAGTGTCGAAATATAACACTTTTATACAGGGCTAGACTAGGAGGCCATATTCCCAGTGTTATAACAGATAAAGAGGCGGAATGGCTGCATTACCACAGTACTATACCTTCAAGGAAACAGAGTCAGCCATAGAACCGACCCAAACACTGTGGTGAAACCACAAAAACACACACTAGAAGGGTGTTACAGGGCCCAGACTAAAAAGCCATATTCCCAGTGCTATAGCCAACAGAAAGGCGGCATGGCTGCAATACCACAGTAAATTACCCCTACAAGGGAACAAAGTCAGCCATAAGAACCAACCTTAGCACTGAGTGGCAAGCCCACAAAGACACAGACCAGGAAGATAATAACCTGAGGATAAAGGTACCCCGACACGTGTTTCGCAGAAAAGCTTCTTCCAAGGGGTGCTGATGCCAGTCAATACCCAGGTATATATACCCCCACTCACCAGCGTGATGTGTAACAGCGGCGCTCAATCACAGCTCCATAATCGTGCACATGGGGTCTGGCGTCTGACATCATCATGATCCGCCCATGTCAGACACATCATAGCATGGGAGGAGCATGGTGAGGTAAAGAGACACGTCGCCCCACAGCACAGAAAGTGGGCGGAAAACTGAGCGCTCAACACACACAGGGAGATGCAAAGATATTGCCATTGAGAACAAAGCAAAACGTGTCAGTGGCACACCATTTAGAAAACATTCATACAACAGAAAATGTTCAGAGGTGCACGTAGGGTTCAAACCCAAAGAGTATAAAAAAATTATTCCAATTATTTAATAATTTTATAATAGTGAAAAAAGTGTGAACCAAGTGTATAGATATCTCAATACACATGTATATCTTAGTACAAACATGCATACAAGAGTATGCACTTAAATGTCCCTGCAGGGATTCTTCACATAAATATGTAATAACCATGTGAAACTTATATTTATAAAATACAAGTCTAAAGTGCATAAAACAAAACAAAACAAAAAAATTGCTGTATTACAAAATAGCAATAAAAAAGTGCATAGTGCATGTAAAATAGATACAAAAACACATAATAAAAGGTGTAAGGTGCAAAAATGACCCAACATATATTAAGAGAATCTGAGAAGCCCGTATGTAGTGGCGCACAACGAAAGTCAGCAATACCAATGCTTGATACATATTGTGCAAAAAAGGGTGTTCGAAACCAAAGCAGGGACAATGTAAAAAGAAATAGAAGAAGATATAAATATATATACACATTGGAAATAGAAAAACATGTGAAACAAAACAAAAATCTTTATTGAAAAAAAGGAAAAAAAAAAAAGAAAAAAAAAAAATATTTTTGAATATTTTTGGGTAAAAAATTTGAGTAGAAGTACTCATCTATACATATACGTGCACATATACATACATACACACATAAAAAGAGATAAAAGTGTGCCAAAGTTATTACATTAAAAATACAGGACAAAAAGTGCAAAAATACATATAATAGTGGTTAAAAATCCGCTTGTGAAGATGTCAACAGGGATGGAACTAAAAACAAAAACAAACAGAAACAGGGGAATTAAAAACAAATTTATTCATAAAAATACAGATTAAAATATACCAATGGGCATAGACTACAAACACATATAAAAATAAAATTATAGGAATGGGACAAAACTCAAGACGTCATTAAGACCATATGGACGAACAGAACCAATCTTAGAGATCCAACGGGTTTCTAGTTGAGCTAACCGCTTCTTAAAGTCACCTCCTCTGTTGTCCAGGATCACCTTATCAATTCCAAAAGCCCGCAACCCACTGCTATTACAGCCGTGTTTAGACTTAAAATGTCGTGGGATAGGTTTTAGGGTGGAGGTATCCTGGATAGTAGCCGCCTTTTCAATGTCACGCACATGTTCTCTAATACGTGTTTTCAGTGGTCTAGATGTAAGACCAACATATATAAGATTGCATGGGCAAGTGGCATAATATACCACATGCGTCGTGTTACAGGTCATGTGCTGAGTAATCAGAAATTCGTGATTTCCATCACTGGACTTGAAATTCAAGGCTCTGACCATGTTCGGACATGCAACGCAACTGCGGCATGGATAGAAACCCCATTTGGGTCCCGCTGTTCCAAAAGGATTGGTCTTGGGGCCTTCATAACAACTGTGTGTAATGAGATCCTTCAAATTAGGAGATCTCCTATACGTAACAGCAGGGGTCCGTGGGAGGTATTTAGACAGAGTAGGATCAGACCGAAGGATAGGCCAAAATTTCTCCAAAATTGTTTTAACCTCTTGCCATCTGTTGTTGTAGGTAGAAATAAATCTTACCTGCTGATCATTCTGCTTTTGCCTCTGTGAGTGTAACAAAACTTCTCTCTTAGTGTTCTTAGCTCTCAAAAACCCTTTCTTAATGCTCCTATTTGAGTATCCACGATTTCTAAAGCGATCGCTCAGGTCCTCAGCTTGTTTGTAAAAGGTATCTTCAGACGAACAAATTCGTCGAGTCCTCAAAAACTGGCCTGTTGGAATACCAGAAATAAGGGAATAAGGATGCGATGAAGTGGCATGTAACAATGCATTAACAGACGAGGGTTTCCGAAAAACCTCAGACTGTAAAAAGCCATTAACATCCTTAGAAACCAGAACATCAAGAAATTCAATACTAGATTGACTATACTTATATGTTACCTTGATGTTCATGGAATTCAAATTGAGCTTCTGCAGAAACATAACCAGATCACCCTCTGAGCCCTGCCAAATCATAAAGACATCGTCAATATAACGGGTCCAAACAAGAACTTGTTCCATAAACTCAGAAAAATCAGGTGAAAAAAAGATACCCCTCTCCCACAGCCCCAAGAATAAATTTGCATAAGAGGGCGCAAAAGCCGCCCCCATTGCAGTACCTTGGAGCTGCAGGTAGAGGGCGCCCTTGAACAGAAAATAATTGTGGGTAAGGGCAAAATCAACAAGGGAAAGGAGAAAATGAATGTCATCTTGATCCATCATGGTCATATTTAAAAAGGTCTCTACGGCTCTCATCCCATCATGATGGCGTATAGACGTGTACAATGACTCAATGTCACACGTCACCAGCCACATATCATCATCCATTTGAATATTCTCTATTTTACGGAGAAAGTCATTGGTGTCTTTCAAAAAAGATGGTAGATTTTCCACTATGGGTTTCAGATGGAAATCTATATACCTACCCACAGTCTCACAAAGACTTCCATTTCCCGACACAATAGGACGTCCAGACGGTGACACTGTGCTCTTATGGACCTTCGGCAATAGATAAAGGCAAGCCGTCCTAGGAGACTTAGGAATGAGACCTTCTTTCATCTCCCTATTGATTGTGCCATTTTCACAGGCCTCCTCCAAAATGGCAGATAACTGTGTGTGAAAAGAAGAAGTCGGATTGAACGTAAGTTTCTTGTAACAAGTACCATCATTCAGCTGCCTGAATGCTTCCTTTTCATACATCACGGTGGGCCATACCACAACATTACCCCCCTTATCAGCGGGTTTGATGATTATATCCCTTCGTTTTTTCAAGTCCTGTAGAGCCCTTCTCTGAGATTTGGAGAGGTTGTCATTTGGCACCATAGTGGAAATTCTACTAAACTCCTCAGAAACCAGCCTCACAAATACATCTATATCGGGATACATGGTAAGAGGAGGAAATTTCTTGGGTTTCGGAATCATAAACTTACCACATTCAGTCGGGGCATCCTGTTCACCACCCAACTCTTTGAGAATTTCAATAGCCTGTAGTTCTTCACTGGACCACCCATCTGATTTTTCGTGAATTTTCTTTAAAACCAATTTGCGAGCGAAAAGGTGTAAATCCTTTATGGCTATAAAGGAATCAAACGAACAAGTGGGGGAGAAACTCAAACCCAAACTCAAAACATCAATTTGGTCAGTAGTAAGAGGGATATCAGATAAATTAATTACCTTCAGTTTAGTGTCCGGAGGGTGAGGAGTCTTTTTCTGTACAAAACCCTTGCCAACGTATTTTCGTTTTCCAAAACGATCATTCGCGTTGCTCCTCAGATTGTATGTTTCTGATTCATCCTCAGTAGAGGAGATAGACGTTGATGCTATGGATCGTCTATGATGTCCCTTATTTTGTGTCGTCCCCTGCCATCTGTAGACTCTCTTAAGTTGATAGTCCTGGAGGTCTCTCTGGAACTTTTTGACTTTTTGTTCTTGGACTTCTTTCTCCCAAATAAGAAATTGTTTGTCCACTTCTAGTTTAAAGGATTCCATGCTCAGTGTGGACAGGATCTCATTCAATTTCGTCTGGTTATTTTCAATCTCCTTTTCCACAGAAACTAAACTGCTTTGGTTAATCTCAATAAGCAGTCGGATTAAATCCTTGGAGCAGGTATCACAAACCTGTTCCCACTTGGTTCTGAAATCAAGGTCTTCTACAGGGAAGGAGGGCAAAATTCTCACCCGAAGGCCCCGAGGTATCAAATTTTTACTCAAGTATTTTTCAAGGGTAGCTTTACCCCACCAGATCCTAAGTCGTTTCTTTAACAGATATTTCAAATTATTTTTAATTTCAGAGGAGTGTCCCATTCCTACTGTGTCACTGATCGTGACCTCATCATTAAACAATGTATCAATACTGGACAGCCAATTCTTGTCACGGGATTTAATATCCATAATGGGTCAATCTGTAAACCACAGAAAAAGATATAAGAACCAATTGAAGGACCAAAAAGTAAAAATAGCTACACTCATTTAAGCAGTAGGAACCTATAAAGATGTGAGTGAACCAGCCAATATAAAAGTATATAATCTTTATTGAAAAATTTGTTAAAAGACAAACACATAAAACAGACAATGATGAGGACACATACAATTAACCTCAGGTGAACCAAAATATACAAGCAATAAATAGCATAAGTGCATAATGGTCATGTGTCGGAGAAAAAATGTGCACCAGAAAGGGGTGCTGTCAAAGTTTCTTTAAAGAACCAATAGTCTTTAGATAGATGAAGAGTGTCCCAAAGAACACCAATAAAGTGGAACTGTATTAAATTTCAAGCTAAACAAAGCTTTTTTCTTCATTAAAGACTAAATGTATGAGAGCCACAATCCTATTGCTACAAAACGTGGCATATAACAGGGGAAACAAAGAATACATGTATCTATGATATTAACAAGATATAATCCTATAAGATGCAAACATAATAGTTTATGAAAAGCGAATCCTGAATGGATCAGGTGGTATAACCACAACAATGTTTCCAAATGCCTACAGTCCCAGCACTATGCAGCACTATGCACTTTTTTATTGCTATTTTGTAATACAGCAATTTTTTTGTTTTATGCACTTTAGACTTGTATTTTATAAATATAAGTTTCACATGGTTATTACATATTTATGTGAAGAATCCCTGCAGGGACATTTAAGTGCATACTCTTGTATGCATGTTTGTACTAAGATATACATGTGTATTGAGATATCTATACACTTGGTTCACACTTTTTTCACTATTATAAAATTATTAAATAATTGGAATAATTTTTTTATACTCTTTGGGTTTGAACCCTACGTGCACCTCTGAACATTTTCTGTTGTATGAATGTTTTCTAAATGGTGTGCCACTGACACGTTTTGCTTTGTTCTCAATGGCAATATCTTTGCATCTCCCTGTGTGTGTTGAGCGCTCAGTTTTCCGCCCACTTTCTGTGCTGTGGGGCGACGTGTCTCTTTACCTCACCATGCTCCTCCCATGCTATGATGTGTCTGACATGGGCGGATCATGATGATGTCAGACGCCAGACCCCACGTGCACGATTATGGAGCTGTGATTGAGCGCCGCTGTTACACATCACGCTGGTGAGTGGGGGTATATATACCTGGGTATTGACTGGCATCAGCACCCCTTGGAAGAAGCTTTTCTGCGAAACACGTGTCGGGGTACCTTTATCCTCAGGTTATTATCTTCCTGGTCTGTGTCTTTGTGGGCTTGCCACTCAGTGCTAAGGTTGGTTCTTATGGCTGACTTTGTTCCCTTGTAGGGGTAATTTACTGTGGTATTGCAGCCATGCCGCCTTTCTGTTGGCTATAGCACTGGGAATATGGCTTTTTAGTCTGGGCCCTGTAACACCCTTCTAGTGTGTGTTTTTGTGGTTTCACCACAGTGTTTGGGTCGGTTCTATGGCTGACTCTGTTTCCTTGAAGGTATAGTACTGTGGTAATGCAGCCATTCCGCCTCCTTATCTGTTATAACACTGGGAATATGGCCTCCTAGTCTAGCCCTGTATAAAAGTGTTATATTTCGACACTTTTTTTTTTTTTTTTTTTTTTTTGTCAGTTTCTGCCTTTCCTTACATGTATGGTTGAGATCTTGCTTCTCCCCTTTTTGGGACTGTAGGCATTTGGAAACATTGTTGTGGTTATACCACCTGATCCATTCAGGATTCGCTTTTCATAAACTATTATGTTTGCATCTTATAGGATTATATCTTGTTAATATCATAGATACATGTATTCTTTGTTTCCCCTGTTATATGCCACGTTTTGTAGCAATAGGATTGTGGCTCTCATACATTTAGTCTTTAATGAAGAAAAAAGCTTTGTTTAGCTTGAAATTTAATACAGTTCCACTTTATTGGTGTTCTTTGGGACACTCTTCATCTATCTAAAGACTATTGGTTCTTTAAAGAAACTTTGACAGCACCCCTTTCTGGTGCACATTTTTTCTCCGACACATGACCATTATGCACTTATGCTATTTATTGCTTGTATATTTTGGTTCACCTGAGGTTAATTGTATGTGTCCTCATCATTGTCTGTTTTATGTGTTTGTCTTTTAACAAATTTTTCAATAAAGATTATATACTTTTATATTGGCTGGTTCACTCACATCTTTATAGGTTCCTACTGGTTTGGAGTAAGTAGCCCTGGAATCTCTGAGGCATGGACATTCTAAATCCCTGGTGAGCCAGCAGGTGAGAAACTGTTGCCGGTTATATTCTGTGGTTTTGCTGATTATGTGCCATATGCCGTTAATTGTTTGGGGATCCAATAAAGTCTTAATATTGTGATTCCCTCACCCTGTGTTGTCTGAGTAGTGTTCAGCCCACAGTTAAGGAGGTCGGGCGTTCAGTTGGGATGAGCCCTGGGTCATGCTGTCTTTCTAAAGGTGGCCGGGCTAGCGGACGAGAGCACCAACTGACCCCCGTATCTCCACATCATTGTCTTGTTGGAAGGTGAACCTTTGGCCAAGTCTGAGGTCCAGAGCACTCTGGAAGAGGTTTTCTTCCAGGATGTCTCTGTATTTGGCCACATGCATCTTTTCTTCAATTGCAACCAGTTGTCCTGTACCTACAGCTGATAAACACCCCCATAGCATGATGCTGCTGCCACCATGTTTCACTGTTGGGATTATATTGTGCAGGTGAGGAGCAGTGCCTGGTTTTCTCCACGCATACCGCTTAGAATTATCACCAAAAAATTCTATCTTCGTCTCATCAGACCAAAGAATGTTACTTCTCATAGTCTGGGAGTCCTTCATGTGTTTTTGTTTTTTTTTAGCAAACTCTATGCAGGCTTACATATGTCTTGCACTGAGGAGAGTCTTCCACTCTGCCATAAAGCAAAATTAGCCGGGCACAGGATTAGACAAAGTGTGTGAGAACAAAATTAAAATATAACCTTTAATCACGTAGCTAAAATCTTAAAAAAGACACACATACAAATATAGTTGACTGCGTCACAACCAATACTAGGACAGAAGAAATAGAGAGGCATCTACTAGACAATAATCACAGAAACCTCTACAGCCATGGATTGGTATTGAACAGGACTTGCTGCCGTCTCCCCCAAGCCTCTTGATGAACCTCTGATGTGAGAGGAGAAACGCGTTGAGGCCAGGCAGGACTGAAGACCTGCTTTTTCAGGGAAGTGTATTATCTTTTCTTCCTTTATTTATCCTGTTTTTGGTATCTTTAATTGGGATAGATGCTATTGGCATATTTACTTAGAATGATCCGGGAGTGGTAGTAAATTTTCTGCAAAATCTTGTAAAGAATATATCAGGATTAGAATTGTATACTGACATACGTTTTGTGACACCTGATATTATACGGATGTTATTTAGAAAATCTTTTGCAGGACTTTGTTGGGATCATACCGCTCTGATTTTTGTGGTTGTATTTATCTGGATCAGGAGGGGGGAAGTATATTGTGGGGATATAACTGCTTGATCGCACTATATGTGCAGTTGTACCAATCAATCAGGACTCCTTCCCTTCCCTGTCATCTCATATATCAGGGTCAAGGAGAGAGATAGTCGACTTGGAACGGGGGCGCCCGGTAACTTAGGGTGTCATACCCTCCGTTGGTAAGTAGGGACATTCCCTCCACCTAGGGTCATCAGGGCCCCCCCCCTCCCCCATCATTTGGCCTTGGTGCTAAAAATTGAGTAATTACAAGGTTTACCTGATCCAGTGTGTGTATATATATTTTTGTTTTTGTGTTTTGTGGCAAATTTTGGGATTTTAATGAATATTAATAAAACGTTTATTTTAACAAGGGTTTGAGGTTATATGTTAGCTCTAATCACGTAGCTAAAATCTTAAAACACACACATACAAATATAATTGGCTGCGTCACAACCAATACTAGGACAGAAGAAATAGAGAGGCATCTACTAGACAGTATCCACAGAAACCTCTCCATTAATTCCACAGAATGAAATATGCTCAAAAAAATGATAACCGGAGATGTCCACCAAAAGTGGTACAAAACACCAAATGGTTATGATAAAAGATGAAAATCAATACCAATAACAGTGTTGTCCAGTACAGGAGGGGGCAATTTTTCAGCCTCACAATCCCCCTTATTGACAACACTCTGACCTTAATTGGTTACAGATGCTCCTGGTCCTCCCAAAGGAAAAATTAATGAAGTGGTTTCTGTGATTATTGTCTAGTAGATGTCTCTCTATTTCGTCCTAGTATTGGTTGCGACGTAGCCAATTATATTTGTACTAGAAGGTGGCCCGATTCTACGCATCGGGTATTCTAGAAGTTACGTATTGTGTAGTTAATGTATGATTTTTGTTTTATATATATATATATATATATATATATATAGATGTTGTTGTGTGTAGTTACCAAGTGTTTGTGTAGGGCGCTGTACATGTTCTGGGTGTTGTCTGGGTGTGGCGGGGGGTGAGAGCGGTGTTGTTTGTGTGTTGCGTTGTTTGTGGAGCGCTGTGTGTCTGTAGCGTTGTGTCTGTGTGTTGCGCGGTTTGTGTGGGTGTGGGGTGTGTGTGTGTTTTGGGGGAGGTATGTTTTGTGCAATGTGCGTGTTGTGCAGTATGTGTGTATATTTGTGTGTGCCGCGGTGTTTGTGTGTTGGGTGTTGTGTGTGTGCGGCGTTGTCTGTGTGTGTGGGTGTCTGTGTAGGGCGGTGTTTGTGGTTCCCAGTGTGTGTGTGGTGTGTTGTGCAGTGTGTGTGTGGCGGTGTGTGTGTGTTTTGGCGGGAGGTGTGCACCCCCCAACGTGCTCCATCCCCCATGTTGCGCACCCCCCCATCGTGCTCCATCCCCCATGCTACGCACCCCCCATTGTGCTCCATCACACATCAGACAGTATACACGCACACATCTGATCGCATACACTCACACCCCACTTCTGCCTGTGCCCTCCGGTGTGCGGTCCCAGCAGCTGTGCTGCACGCAGTGCTCCTCTGCCTTCTGCCGACACGCACACACCCGATCGCATACACGCACACACCCGATCGCATACATGCACACACCTGATCGCATACACGCACACACCCGATCGCATACACGCACACACCCGATCGCATACACGCACACACACATCGACGATATTGCACATACGCGCTCACACTCACAACATCCGGAGATACCACATGCTTCTGGCCATGTGATCCTCCGGCAGGTCCTGGAAGGTCACTGCACGCACAGTATCGCCGCCGAGAAGCAAGCGATATCACTGGATGTTGTGAGTGTGTGGATGCGATCTGATGTGTGTGTGAGGTGTGTGAGAGTGAGTGTGATCTGATGTGTGTGTGTGTGTGTGTTTGTGTCTGTTCTTATGTGTGTGCGTGTGTGTGTGTGTTCCGCCGTTGCAGGACCTTGATGCGCTCACCTGGGAGCCGGTGTACGCTGGTAACTATGCTACACAATATTACTCAATGTGTACCATGGTTACCAGCGTAGCCTTCCCCCCGCTCGCACGGGAGCCCACACCAGCATACGCCGGCAACCCCAGCAATGCGAGGGTATGTGTCGGCTGGGTTGCCGGCGTACGCTGATGTGGGCTCCCGGGGGTACAGCACTCACCTGGGAGTCGGGGCTCCGTGTCGGTTTGGGGAATGCGTGCGGGGGGTGGGGCCAGAGTGAGCGTGCAATGCGTGAGGGGGGCGGGGCGTGGCCGATTTGCCAATGCGTGCAGGGGGCCGGGGCAAGAGGCCAATCTGTGTGGGGGGCGGAGCCTGGGCGAGCGGCCAATCCGTGTGGGGGGCGGAGCCGAGGCGAGGCGAGCGGCCAAAGAGACGCTTGTCGCGGTAAGGACAGAATTTTGGAGCAAGACAGACAGACAGACAGAATAAGGCAATTATATATATAGATGTGTGTGTTTTAAGATTTTAGCTACGTGATTAAGGGTTATATTTTAATTTTGTTCTCACACACTTTGTCTAATCCTGTGCCCGGCTAATTTTGCTAATTGCTTTTGTGGGCATTATACACAAATTTGCTTTCATCACTCTGCCATAAAGGCCTGACTGGTGGAGGGCTGAAGTGATAGTTGACTTTTTGGAACTTTCTCTCATCTCCCTACTGCATCTCTGGAGCTCAGCCACAGAGATCTTGGGGTTCTTCTTTACCTCTCTCACCAAGGCTCTTTTCCCACGATTGCTCAGTTTGGCTTGACAGCCAGGTCTAGGCAGAGTTCTGGTGGTCCAAAACTTCTTCCATTTAAGGATTATGGAGGCCACTGTGATCTTAGGAACCTTGAGTAATGCAAAAATTCTTTTGTAACCTTGGCCAGATCAGTGCCTTTCCACAATTCTGTCTCTGAGCTCCTTGGGCAGTTCCTTTGACCTCATGATTCTCATTTGGTCTGACATGCCATGTACTGTGAGCTGTGAGGTCTTATATATACAAGTGTGTGCCTTTCCAAATCAAGTCCTATCAGTTTAGTTAAACAGAGTTGGACTCCAATGAAGGAGAAGAACCAAATGAAGAAGGATCACAAGCTTATGGACAGCATGTGACTTAAATATGACTACATAGGTAAGGATGGTTGACCTCGTAGAGATCAACATCCAACACCGCGGAAACACCATCACGTGTTTCTCAACGCAGTGACACTAGAACAAGGCCCCCTGGGAAAATATGCAAAACAAGAATGCCATGGAGACACCGTCACATGTTTCTCAACGCTGGCAGGAAACTAGCCAGGTCTTTCACCGGGAAGGAACAACCACGGGAAGGGCAGTCTCCAGTCAAGGAGCCCACCTATGCCAAACATGGTATCCATCCATTGACAGCTGTTTCGGGGTATTTGCCCCTCATCAGTGTGGAGTAGGAAACTGGCTAGTGGGAGCAGTGCCTAGTAGAAGACTACATAGGTAAGGATGGTTGACCTCGGGGAGATCAACATCCATCACCGCGGAGACACCATAACGTGTTTCTCAACGCAGTGACACTAGAACAAGGTGACCTTGGGAAAATATGCAAAACAAGAATGCTGCGGAGACACCATCACATGTTTCTCAACGCTGGCAGGAAACTAGCCAGGTCTTTCACCGGGAAGGAACAACCACGGGAAGGGCAGTCTCTCCAGTCAAGGAGACCACTTATGCCAAACATGGTATCCATCCACAGACAGCTGTTTCGGGGTATTTGCCCCTCATCAGTGTGGAGTAGGAAACTGGCTAGTGGGAGCAATGCCTAGTAGAAGACTACATAGGTAAGGATGGTTGACCTTGGAAAGATCAACATCCAACACCGCGGAGACACCATCACGTGTTTCTCAACGCAGTGACACTAGAACAAGGCCCCTGGGAAAATATGCAAAACAAGAATGCCGCGGAGACACTATCACATGTTTCTCAATGCTGGCAGGAAACTAGCCAGGTCATTCACCGGGAAGGAACAACCACGGGAATGGCAGTCTCCAGTCAAGGAGACCACCTATGCCAAACATTGTATCTATCCACAGACAGCTGTTTCGGGGTATTTGCCCCGAAATATGATTGTCTGAGCAAAGGTCTGAATACTTATGACCATGTGATAATTCAGTTGTTCTTGTTTAATAAGTTTGCAAAAAATTCTACATTTCTGTTTTTTTGTCTGACAAAATGGGATGCAGAGTATACATTAATGAGAACAAAAATGAACTTTTTTGAATTTACCAAATGGCTGTAATGAAACAAAGAGTGAGAAATGTTAAGGGGTCTGAATACTTTCCGTATCCACTGTAAACTAGAGTACAATGGGCGTCAAATGTGCAAAATGTAAAACCTAGTCCCTACCTGCATGTTGGTTATGTATGAGCACATTTAGCATTCTTAATCTTATAAAAAATGTAATATCCTCCATTTTGGGCCTGTCTGTGCCCTATCCTTTGCCCCTTCCAGTAATAATGTCCCCCAACCTGGGCGCTTTCCAATAATAATGTCCCCCATGCTTGGCCCTTGCAGTATTAAATTCCAACATTCTGTACCCATTTCAGTTAGAATGTCCTCCAACTTGGGCCCCTTCCTAATATTCATGGCCCATATCTTGGACCTCTTACAGAAATAATGTCCCCCTTCCTGATACAATGTCAAAATCCAGGGACATAATTATATCCCCCATCCTGGGCCCCTTCCTGGTATATTGTCCCCCCTCCTGGGTCCATCCTCTATTAATGTTCCCATTTCTGCTGTTGATATAGGCATTAGTGTCAGCGGCCACCCTCCTGGATGGGGTCCGGCTACAGTTGCACACTCTGCAACAGTGATCATTATGGTCAGGGCAGTAATTGACCAGTCAGATGTGTTGGAAACAGAAAGGAGTGGACAAGCATATTGTGATAGGGCACTAATTGTGCTGTGTAGAGGACTGAGTCAAAACATTCCAAAATGGTAGGTCTTTCCAGTATACAATGGTTAGTCCTTACTAGGGATGAATGAATTGATTTGATGTAAAATTTGAGTAAAAAAAATAAATCTAATTTGAAGGTCCCAGTGAATTTGAGAACAAATGCGAATCCATTTGTGTCAATCCTGCCATCTTTTCACACATTACAGAACATTGCGTTAGCCATAGATATCAGGTGCAACTGCATGGACTTCCCTGTAATTTCTTGCAGCTCTCACATCACATATACTGCATCCTACCAGGAAGGACTATCATAGCCTCTGTAAAATCCTAAGCAGGGAATGCAGCTGCAATTTTAGTGTGAACGTCCTAAAACATTTAACAAATACTCCAGATAGTAATGTGTTGTATAACTACAGCAATGAAGATGAGAGCAGTAGTCTGTAGTAATAGTCGGAGATTCAATTGATAACGAGAGAGAAAGATAGACAAATCTGGTATTTTGTTGCATTTCAATAACTACAATTACACTTTCTTTTTTTTTCATTCTTATTGTACTAGAAAGCAATAGCAAGGCAGCACAATGTTTAAAAAAAATTTAAATCACTGACAGTCAGAGGCGGAGTATTTTCCTGTCCCACATGACTGTACTGAGGTTTCAAATTTTTTTTGTGCCCACCGTTTTGTAAAAGTGGGAATAGTTTTTGGTTTTTTTTTAATACAAAAGAAAGTGTTACGAATCGGCGCCACCATAGCCGCAAGCAGCCTGCTGCGGTTCCTGCCGCGCCCAGGCACCGCCTGCTGTTTTTGGCCATGTCTCGGGTCGTCCAGCTGGCTGCTTCCTCCTCCACATCTAAGTGTGGAGAGGCGGCTAGTGCGCATGTGAATGCCGATTTAACCCAGCCAGAGCTCAAGTCCAGTGTTTCGCCTAGTGAGCATGCTCTGCCTGATTGTGCCATTTCTGAGGCCAAGTCCTCGGTTCAGGCTACTGAGCATGCTCCTACACTTAGTGCGAAAAGCCTTTTTGCACAGGTACTTGGACATTGTGCCGTGTCTAAGTCCTGTGTTGTGACTACTGAGCATGCTCAGGCAGATAATCTGATTTCTGAGACTGTTGTTCAGGCTACTGAGCATGCTCAGGCACTTAGTGCATCAGAGGCTGGGTCTGGTGGGGACCTCACTGGGCATGTCCGTGAGGTGGCAGGCCCTGATAGGGCAGAGGGCATTAGGTGTCCTGATGATGGGGTCACTCCGGACTGGCTTGCGGAGGCCCGCCCCTATGACCTGGCACCTCACCATTGGTCGTCAGACGTTGACTGGTGAGGTGTTTGGAGCGTAGCTGCCATAAGATCATCAGTGATGTGGCGGTACCGGATAGGCCGCTGGCGATGTCACTGATGACATGGCACTCTGCTGTTGGCTCCAGGAGGTGCCATTGTAGTCCACCCTGGGTTTTGGGCGGATCCAGGTTATAAAAGGGTCTGGAAACAACATGGAGGTGAGCAGTCTTCACTTAGAGTTCATGGTGGCATAGGCTTTGTTGGAAGCGATAGGTAGGGCTAGGCGAACGGTGCCTGTCAAGCCAAGATTCGTGGCTAAGCACATCAGGTTCAGGCGTCGTGCTTCCTTGCTGCTGTTCCAGTTGTGTTATTGCAGTCCAGTGATGTTAACTGCACTGCGGCTTCTGTGTTACTTGTCTGGTTGTGTCCTCTACGCACACGGACAGCATACCTGCTGCATCACCTGTCCGAGAGTGCCCTCTACGCACACGGACAGCGGACCTGCTGCGCCACCTGTCCGGTTGTGCTCCCTATGCGCACAGACAGCGTATTCCAGAACCCCTGTGGAGTTAACAGGGTGTTCCTGGATTGGGTGTGTGAACCCTATAACCCTCCTCAGCTTCCCAGTCAAATGCTACTGGTGTGACTACCTGGTCTGACGTGTCCTTCACACACATGGCCAGTCGAGTGGTGACCAGAAACGCTAATCGGAGGACCGCTCGGCCTGACGTGTCTTACACACGTGGCCGACAGGGCGCTGTCGCAGTGGTCTTCTCGGTCAATGCTAACTGGTCACCATCCGGCCTGACGTGTTCCCTACACACGTGGTCTGAGTAGCGCCCGCTCCACCGAAACGCTAACTGGGTTGTCGTCTGGTTTGACGTGTCCCTACACACTTGACTGGTTCCCAGGTCTCCTGGGTTATCTCTGAGTCATCAGCTCTGTATTCTCTGCCTAACCTTTGGGTTGCCAGATGCTCCTTTTCTATCTGGGAGCACGGTGGACCCCGCCTGGCGATTGGGAAGACACTACCTTATCCTAATCTGCCAGTCCCCCCGTAACAGAAAGTTTCCCTTAATGTAGACATTTAACTGCAACTCTACGTCATAATGTTTTTAACAACATTTTTTGTACTTCTATTTTATTAGTCAAATTTTACATCTGTACTTGAAACACCAATTATGCCCCATGTTAAATGTGTACCTGACTAGGATTTTTTTGTCATGTAATTTTTGGGAAGGGAGTTGAATTTAAAAACAAAAAATAGAAAAAAATGTTTGAAAAATGTAGACATTGAACTATCCATTTCTAGTTTTCACACCTGTTTTACTAGTCCAAATTGAATGCTATACACACAACACATACTGCCTACTGCAGCCTGCTGCCACCTACCTAACATTTTTGTGCATTGCTTCTGGCAAGGTTTGAATAATTATTATTATTATTATTATTACTATTATTATTATTATTAGGGTAGAAAACATCGTCAAAAGTTAATTTTAGTGTTGTATAAAATATAAAGGAAAATAAATTGCAAGGGTGGGGGTAATGTCTGGATGTGATTGCAGAATACCAAGAGACTAAGGACTCCTATTTGTCCCTCAATCTGAAAGGACCCTAGGCTATCCTTGTCCCCAGGATTACCCCTGATTTTGTGGATGTCTAGGTCTCTTACCTCGTTATGCTTCTGAACAATACTAATCTGATTCCACATTTCCACCTGAGGAAGAAAGGGGCAGAAGTGCAAGGGAAGACACAGACAAGACTTATAGGCTAAAATAGAAGCACAATAACACCAAACTAACACAGGGATTATACTAGGAGACAAAAGGTGAAAAGCCAATCAGGCAAAGAAACTACACTGATCAGCAATAAGAAAGTAAAGGAATACATCGAACAGTGCACAGCAACACCTAACAGGAATATCTGAATGACTCCTCCTCTCCAAACCAGGATAGACAAGCTATACGTGACACTACCTGAATAGTGCAGCCAGTTTACATAAGAAGAGGACAGAAATGACTGGTTCACCCGCAACATGTGGCTAAAGGAGTTTAACATCCTAGACCAGCAGAGAATTAACTCTTCCTAACCCGCTGGAGAGCGACTAGTCTTTGTGTCGGCGCCCATGTTTACCTGCATTCATCACCATCAGTGACGCTAACTGGAAGTGTGCAGAAATCTGAGGATTCCTCAGACCCCAACACTTCCACTGTGATGCTTTAGAAAACTGCCTTGTTACAGGTAGCAAAAATGAAACAAAAAAGCCCCATACCACAGCTAAGAATGTAGAAGATGCTAGCAGCAGAAGCATCACCACCACTACCACTGGTACCAGCTACCTGGTCAATAGTGCATCCAAATGCACGCCTTGATTAACCTCTTTTGCCTCTAATAAGTGGATGAGTGAGGATGAAGCATACAGTGTTATGGAATATTTGGCACATCCCATCTTATTCACAGTAGAATGATGTTATACAGCTACACAGTCAGTTTAAGTCATTGTTCCTAACAGAATGGTCTAAAAGAGTCTATCATCTGGGTGTTAAATACCGTATTTTTCGGACCATAAGACGCACTTTTTTCCCCCCAAATGTTGGGGGAAAGTGGGGGGTGCGTCTTATGGTCTGAATGTGGCTGCGGGGAATGTGGGTGCTGCGGTGGAGCGAGTCATCGGGGGCACGAGCAGGCTGTAGCAGCCTGACGTGACCACGTGGACCCGCTCATTTAATATGCACGCCAATCCCCCGCCCATCATCCCTCAGCGCTGAAGCCGGCGCTGACAGGTGGGCGGGATGATGGGCGGGGGATAAACAGCCGGCTCGCATGATCACCCCTGGCAACTACGGCCTGGAGTGATCATGTGCGGCTGTATTCACTGCCCCCCGTGCATCATCATCAGCGCGGGGAGCAGTGAATCAGTGTACAGTACTCACCGTTCCCCTGCAGCATCGCTCGTCCTCCCGTCTGTGTCAGCGGCAGCGCCGCTGATTGGAGCCGCCCCATTACCCTGCTGGATCGCGATCATCTCCTGTATTTGTGCCGGCGGCTGAGTGGAGACTAGCGGCGCGCACAGCGATGACGTCATCGCTGTGCGCACGTGTCCATACGCAGCTGCCGGGACACTGGCACAGACACAGGAGATGATCGCAATCCAGCAGAGTAATGGGGACGGCTCCAATCAGCGGCGCTGCCGCTGACACAGACGGGAGGACAAGCGATGCTGCAGGGAGTGAGGTAAAGTGAGGTGAGTATGAACGTTTATTTTTTTTATGCGCCACAGGATGCGGCCATACACCAGGATGGGGGCATATTATGAGCCGGATGGGGGCATATTATGAGCCAGATGGGGACATATTATGAGCCAGATGGGGGCATATTATGAGCCAGATGGGGGCATATTATGAACCAGATGGGGGCATATTATGAGCCAGATGGGGGCATATTATGAACCAGATGGGGGCATATTATGAGCCAGATGGGGGCATATTATGAGCCAGATGGGGGCATATTATGAACCAGATGGGGGCATATTATGAGCCAGATGGGGGCATATTATGAGCCAGATGGGGGCATATTATGAGCCAGATGGGGGCATATTATGAACCAGATGGGGGCATATTATGAGCCA
Organism: Anomaloglossus baeobatrachus; assembly: GCF_048569485.1. Classification (NCBI taxonomy): domain Eukaryota; kingdom Metazoa; phylum Chordata; class Amphibia; order Anura; family Aromobatidae; genus Anomaloglossus; species Anomaloglossus baeobatrachus. The sequence continues at coordinate 248,354,569 of NC_134358.1, forward strand.
GATGGGGCCATATGCCATGATGGGTTATATAGCAGGATGTGGCCACATGCCAGTATATAGCAGGATGCGGCCATATGGCAGGATTACGGTATATAGCAGGATGAGGGACATATACTGTATATACCAGGCAGGGAGGATCATTACCAGGATGCGGCACCTTAGTAGAGAATTTGGGGACATTACCCCCATAACAGTGTCAGCAGCAGATCCTCGCCCCATGACAGTGTGTCATGACCACATTTTTTCCTTAAAATGTTATTTTCCTATTTTCCTCCTCTAAAACCAGGGTGCGTCTTATAGTCCGGTGCGTCTTATAGTCCGAAAAATACGGTACTTCTTTTTAAGGTAATTAGAGGTTTTCCAGTATTGCAGCTCATGCAAATTTTGATTTGCTGCATAACAAATTTTTCGGAAAATTTATTGAACCTTGGAAATTTAAATTTCAAAAGAATTGATTACTCTTAGTCCCTATCAAAAGTAGCCCAGGAAAAGACAACCAGCGAGTCATAGGCTCCCAAGGCTAACTGATAAGCAATGCACCGGAAGTGAAGGTCGTATAGATCCATGACACCTGGTTGCTTGGGTGCTCAAGTAAAATTTCACTCCTTTTCCACAATCAATGTACAAAAACTCCACTCCAATTGCAATGCAAATTAGTTCATTTTGTTCGCATTATTAGCGGAGACTATCAGAATAAATGACGAAATCAATGGTGTTTTCTTAAATTTAAAACAGTATAAGATAACGTTGTATGCTGATGATGTTATTTTATCAGTATCCCGTCCTTTAAATTCTCTGAGATCTGCTACCAAGGTACTGCAAGACTTTACAGAAATCTCGTACTGTAAGGTTAACTATTCTAAGTCATACATATTAGGATTTAACATAGATCCCATGACACAAGAAGGTATTGAAACAGAATTTTCTTATAAATGGGAAAAAACAAGTATCCAGTATTTAGGTATAATAATTACAGCTAAATTGAAAGACTTGATCCCTAGTAATTTAAATATATTATTAGAGGATATTAAAAACAAAAATAACAAATATTGCTAAACAGAAATGTCATGGTTAGAGAAAATCATTACCTATAAAGCTATTGTTCTCCCAAAAGTTTTGTATATTTTCCGATGCATTCCAATCCTCATGACAAAGCTAGAAATTTCAAAACTGCATACCCAACTATCTAGACATGTATGGAGAAACAACAGACCAAGATTATCTAAGGTGCTTTTGTTTAAACATAAGAAAAGAGGAGGAATTGGTTTGCCAAACATTTACGCCTATTATTTAGCAAATTTATTAAAACAGTCACAGAAATGTCTTTTGGATGATTCGGAATCTAGTTGGGTACGAATAGAAAAAAGTGTAAATAAAAACAGATCTATGAGAGCCACAATCTTAGCTCACCTTATAAATTCAAAAACTCCCTTACCTACATTTATAACAATAAAAGCTACAATCTCTGCATGGAAACAACTCAATAGGATTTTATGTAAAAATAAAAGTGAACTTGTAGACATCAGGACAATCTCAATTGAAGTATTTGAAGTGTTGGTCCCTAGGCTAGATTTAACAACATGGAGGAAGTATAATATAAACAGTTTTCATGATATTTCATGTAATAACAGCTTATTACCTTTCCGGACAATTCGTCATAAATTTAATCTCCCTTTAAATGAACTGGCAAATTGGACACTCCTTAACCAGTACTTAAATAAAAACAAAAAGTTAACCTTTTCACTACCAGTAGATTTGTTAGATATTTTATTTAACCCACAAAATAAGTTATATTGGAAAACTAGCAACATTTATGCCATTATTAATGAAGACCTCCAATTTGATAAAAGATCAAATATTCTGAACTGGGAGAAAGATCTTGGTCAGACTTTTCAATTGGAACAGTGGCAAAAATCATTCAATTTAACATTATCTAACACTTCCTGCGCCACATTGCAAGAAACTTACTTTAAGGTGCTTTCACGCTGGCATTTTACTCCTCAAAAGCTACACAAAATGTCCGTATCTAAAGGCCCCGTCACACTAAGCAACATCGCTAGCAACATCGCTGGTAACGAACAACTTTTGTGACGTTGCTAGCGATGTTGCTGTGTGTGACATCCAGCAACAACCTGGCCCCTGCTGTGAGGTCGTTGGTTGTTGCTGAATGTCCTGGGCCATTTTTTAGTTGTTGCTGTCCTGCTGTGAAGCACAGATCGCTGTGTGTGACAGCGAGACAGCAACAACTAATGTGCAGTGAGCAGGAGCCGGCTTCTGCGGAGGCTGGTATCCAATGTAAACATCGGGTAACCAAGAAGCCCTGTCCTTGGTTACCCGATATTTACCTATGATACCAGCCTCCGCCGCTCTCACTGTCAGTGCCGGCTCCTGCTCTGTGCACATTTAGCTGCAGCACACATCAGGTAATTAACCCGATGTGTGCTGTAACTAGGAGAGCAAGGAGCCAGCGCTAAGCATTGTGCGCTGCTCCCTGCTCTGTGCACATTTAGCTGCAGCACACATCGGGTTAATTAACCTGATGTGTGCTGTAACTAGGAGACTGGGGGCTGGTCATTGGTTGCTGGTGAGCTCACCAGCAACTCGTGTAGCCACGCTCCAGCGATCCCTGCCAGGTCAGGTTGCTGATGGGATCGCTGGAGCGTCGCAGTGTGACATCTCACCAGCAACCTCCTAGCAACTTACCAGCGATCCCTATCGTTGTTGGGATCGCTGGTAAGTTGCTTAGTGTGACTGGACCTTAACTCTCCTTTATGCTGGAGAGAGTGTGAAGAAAATGGGTCAATTTTGCATATTTTTGGGACTTGTCCAGCTTTAAAAAAGATGTGGGAAGATGTGTGTGATCTAATAAAGTTACATCACAGAGTTTTATTCTCTCCCCCCAATTAGCACTATTGTTAATTGGTATAGAAGAGTTTATAGACCCATGCGGACACATAATTTGCCATATTCTACTCGTGGTAAAACATCTTATTGCTTCAAAATGGAGAGAGGTAGAGGAACATTCCATAATAGAAATTATTGAACGGATATCATCACATAATTCATATGAGTATAGTTTTCCATTGAAAGAAAAGAACTTTTTGAGATACAAATTGAGATGGTCTTTATGGGCGAAAACATTTATGCCTCGTCTGCATATAACTTAGCCTCCTGACATGTAATGATTATTATTTCTCATGTATATTATTGTTTTGTTGTTCCAAGTACGTTGGTGACAAAACGTTTGATGTTAATACCTTTGAAGCATTGGCTATAAAGGCGACACTTAACTGTTGTTTTTTCCTTTTTTCCTTTACGTCTATTCCTTTTTCCCTTCCCTAATTCCTCCCTTATTCCTTCTATTTCTTGTATTCAAATTTGTAAAATGTTAATAAAAAGATGCAAACCAAATTAGTTCATTTTTTCAGGCAATCCAATTTGTCCTTAAGGGTTTGCTCACATCTACATATAAAAAAGCCAATCAAAAATCACATTGCACTTGCACCAATGGTATAAACAGTGTTCAAATGTGAGTTTTTCCTCAGCTGTAATTGGGCTGAGGAAAAAATTCTCAGCATCCTGCATGTGGCTGCGTATGTCAGACAAGATTCAATACAAGTCAATACTGTAGGTGCAAGCAAAAAAATCTCATGGCACATGGACCATCCATGTGGCATCCAAGTGCCACTTGAGTCTTTCAAATGGCACTAAAGGGTGTTTAGGCCTGTGCAACTTAACAAATAAATAAACAAATGGGGAAAATGATATGTGGTCCCCCCTGTATTATGAAACCAGCAAAGGTAAAGCAAAGAGCTGATATTATTAGTCTGGTGTGGGTAATGGTTATTGGGCCCTTCCCAACCTAAAAATACCAGCCCGCAGCCGCCCCAGAAGTGGCGAATTACATTAAATGCGCCAAACCTGGCGCTTCACTACGGCTCTTCCTAACTACTCTGGTGCATTGGTAATCGGTGTAATAGTATTTGGGATTAATATCCCAAAACACAGTTAACAACAAACCCAAAAACTCTGCCCACCGCCCTGGAAGTGATCTGTTTTTGGTTGGCTATATGTAGGCGGAGAGATGAACTGCCCAATCTGTGACTTCCATTGGGGTTTAGGTTAAGTCTGGGTGCCGAACGGAACTTTATATAAAGTCCATCTGAACCCACCAATCCAATCTTCAATGGGTCCACTTATCTCTAATGCTATGTCTAAAAAAAATACCTTCCCTCCCCCAAAAATGCTTTGTTTATGGCTGGCTCTAAGTGGGTGGACAGCCGAACTGCCCAATCATTGAATTCCCAGATACTCATTACTTGAGTAAAGCTCATTAGTTCTTGACTTATAGTGGGTTTGGACTCCGGGATCAATTTTAGAACAAATCTGGGTCCCAAACTGAACTTTTAACTAAAGTCCAGCTGAAATCTGGCAAACCCGAACTTCCATAGGTAAGCTCATCTCTAGTTACAACTGCTGCATCCAGTAAACTAAGTAACACATCGTTGGAATCAGGGTCTCGGTCTCCACATTATGCTGCTCACAGATGAGGTAATAAAAACATGGTGACAGAATCCTTATAATGGCTGATCAGTGTTAACTGAATGATTGAATAAAAGGTTAAATGCAAGTGATACATATGTAGTCCTAGTTTTAGTAATGCTATTGCAACTGCCCACATGTAGGGGCCTAGAAGCTCCATGAAATATTAAATAAAACTCTATGACAACTTTAGAGATGTATATTTTTTTTAAAGAATGTATAGTTTCATTGCTTTGTCATATAATCCCAATCAATAACTTTGCTTTCATTTCCAATTACAGGGCCTACTGCTCTCCAGAACAAGCATTAGCTGGTAAAGGAGGTCTCAACCAGGACTTCCTCTATGAGATTGCTCCACGACATTAATATGGCCTATAATAAAGGCTCGTCATGAGACTCATTATACATTACTCTTGTATACTTTAATTGCCTGATAAGTAGAATAGTAATTCCAGCTTTTGATATAGTAGATGTCATATTGTGTGTAATTCTTCACTGGATTTGTTTTATTTTTCTTTCAAAGAATGATTAACCCTCATCACTTGACTATGTAACATGCGGGAAGTTTCAACTTCCTGTATAGCAGCTGACGACTTGCTGCATTTTATATTCCCCAGATGTATGTGGATGTAAGTAAGATGAATGTAGACAGCTTGGAAGATAGAAAACATTTCTGAAGCACTAATGCTTTTCAGCTCTATCTCCAAGAGTCCATTAATAAGCTGCAGAGGAAGTATTTGTAGAAGGATTAATGAACCAACCTAAAAAAAGGAAATGATTAGAAAGTATAATAAAGTAACCAGGGATTGTGAATAAAACTAGCACAACTGAAAATGTCAACTTACTATAAAATATATGTGCATTCTCATGGACGCTTGGCCTAAAATGGAAACATTTTTGCTGATCATTAACAGAACAAAAAAAATATATTGATAAAAGCCTCTGATTTTGAAAGAAGGCCCCATTTTGGTACAAAATATAGGAGACTATAAAGAAAATGGCCATTGCATATAATTCATTTGACAACGTATCTACAAATACACTGTTTGGCTATTGGATCTAATAAAACAGAGCTCTAGAACGTCCCATCATCACCATATTTCATTTCAGACAATGCTGTAAATAGGATGAAATGTCACTCAAAGTCATTTTAATTGAAATTGTACTAGCATAATTGACATTAAAGGGGTTATCCACTACTAGGACAACCGCTTCTGAATCCAAATGTTTCCCCCAGGTAAAATAAAGCCTATACTCACCTCCCGTACCAGCGCCCTTCCAGTGGTATCTGAGCACACGGTGCTGCAGCTCACGTGCGGTTGTCAATTGATTGAATTGCCTTCAGAACAATTAGCAATCAATAGGAAGTGAGTGTAGCCACAGCGCTCACTTCCTGTTGATTAACCCGTTTGGTCTGAAGGCGGGGAGACAGAAGCTGGCGCTAATTGGACATGGGACTTCTGAGGCCCTCCTCTATGTGTCTTCCAGGGTGTGTTGTAATCTTTCCTTTAAATAAATGTGGTGAACTACAGCAATAGATGGCCTTGTTATTAAGGCTATGGTCTCACGTTGCATGTTTGCTGCATGTTTTCTAAGCATTTTTTCATGACCTTTATGCAAATTAAGAGCAACTTTTACAGTACCAGCAAAAGCTAGGAGATTTCATAAATCTAATACACTTTTGCTTTTTTCCCTGACTGAAATGGAAATCTGCTGCATTTTTGAAAGAAGCAGCATGTCAATTCTTTCAGCATTTCTGCAGTGTTTTTTTCAGCTATGCTATGTATGAACATAGCCTAAGGGGTGGCGGAGGCAGAGTTTTTTTCTTTTTTTTTTCCAAGTGGCCTTATATACAAGTCATTATACAGGAAAGAATGTTTCCTAACATTTTTTCCTGTAAAATCCATTCTATCTTTGGTTTTGTATGTTTTATTGTCACGTCGTAAAGTAGCGTAATACTATGACAATACCCTGGGATTCAGTGATGTGTCCAGTTATCTTCCCCACAGTGTTACCATTCCATTTGAATGGAGTTTCAATTCATTTCATCGATTTTCTTGCTTCCCAAGACTCCTGGAAGGGTCTGCTGGAAAAATGCATGTTTAGAATTGACTTCCATTATAGTCGTTACTCAAGTCAAACCCATCCAAGCTGCTCAATTTGAGTATCGAGCTCTCAAGCTTTTTGGTGCTTGCTCATCACTAGTGATGGGTGAACCCGAACATTAAAGTTCAGGGTCCCATACCAGATACCTACTGTCTGTTCACAGACACTGAACACGGAGTTCTCAGTTCTCCATGTTACTGTTCTGGTTCGGCCACCTGGATAATTAAAAAAAAAAAAAAAAAAAGGGAAAAAGAAAGAAAGTTAGGAATAAAGCTTTATTGTTATACTTAACAAGTCTCTTGTGCGGCTATAACTGCTTCCGGGGCCGTTCATTAACTTTAATACATATTCACTGCTTCTCCCTCCCACCAGCCCTGGCGTCTGTGATTGTTTGCAGTCAGAATGCACCCTCACCCTGTGTGACAACGTCTGTGATTGGTTGGAATCGCGCATGCTGTCTGTGTCCCTATAGTGGTGTAAATTTAAATAAATAAATAAATATATTGGCATAGGGTTCCCCCATATTGTAATACCCAGCCCAGATAAAGCATAGTGCTACAGGCTGCAGCCACCAGAAGTGTGCTTATCTTGGCTGAGTATCAAAGTAAGAGGGACCCTATGTGGCTTTTTTAAACTATTTAAATAAATAATTTTAAAAAATAATGTGCGCACCCCCCCCCATTTTGATACCCAGCCATAATAAAGCCTACAGCTGGGGTTAATGGGCCCCCAAGCCTAAAAATAGCAGCTTGTAGCCGCCAAAATTGTCACATCCACTAGATGGGACAATTCCAGTATTAAGGTTGTTGGGATACAAGTGATCCCTCGATCTGACCGTTGTTCCGAATTAAAAATATCGTGTGTGCATGGCGAAAGAATAATAATTAATTGGAATCAATTATAACTCTTCCTCTCACGACCAAGGCTGAGGCAAAACTGAAATCTTTATTCTTGGACAGTTAGACCACGAAGTAAAAGGGGTGTAAACAAAAGTTTTAGTCCAATCAAGTATCGTAGGTCAGGGCTTCATGACATAGAAAGATCTACACATCCTCCTTGGATTGGTCAGTCCAGGCTCCAGGAATTTCTTTTGTCCATCTGTCTTGGGTGTAGAACAGGAAATGGAAGCCATCTTCAAACTATACATACATATATATATATATATATATATATATATATATATATATATATATATATATATATATATATCCTAGTATATACTGAGTCTAAGGAAAATACACTGAATATGCAATATACTTATATAAACGTATTAGTAAAAGAATAAAAGAGAACAAAGACATGCATAGATATGTGTGTTAGTTCAGCCATTTCATAGACTCAGGTATATAGTTTAGTAAGATGTAAACTAAGTATTTTTGTATACTCAGTTCTCATCCCCAACAGTCCCCCCTAAAGACTTATTTCTGCCATTTCTGAATTCTAAGGGTACTGTGTTCCCTTAGGAAGAGAGGTAGAAAGATCTATCGGAAATCTGCCTAACGGAACGTTGAGGCATGGGCGGAAAGGGGAAGTGGTTTTTTTCACCGGTTTGAGACCAAGGACTCCTAGGCGAGTTCTCACCCTTTGTAGTTGGACTTTCCCATGTCCCAAGGTTCTCTAAGTCCTCTCTTCTAACAGTTTATTCTAGCAGAATTGTTTTGTAACTGGGGGAGAGGGTCGTGTTGGTCTTTATGGGCATGTCGTCTGTCATATCTAGGTCTTCTGTTTCGAGTAAAGGAAAGGTCCCTCCTAATGTGACTTTAGCTGTTTTGGAAAATATTTTCTTCAAACACGGAATTACACAAACCAGAATGGCTAATAATATAACTAATACTATACTTAAGGCGGTCCCTATCTGGATCAACCAGCCTTTAAAAGAACTCGTCCATCCAAAATAGTCTCCCCAAGGGTCGGTCACTCCTGAATTTTTCTTTAATTTTTCAGACAGTGTAGTAAGTTTCTTTATAGCTAAGGTGACCTTCCCATCCACTCCAGTGTTATCTGGTATATATGTGCAACAAACATCCCCCACCATTTTACAGACTCCACCTTTCTCTGCGAGGATCATATCCAAAGCCATTCTGTTTTGATAAGCCATGATGGAAGTCGGATCTAGTTGTTCTGCCAGTCCCTGTAAGGCGTCACGTGTATAATTAGCAAAACGTTGCTGATTATAGTAGATATAATTAATCCAGTCTACATTTTTATTTACAGTAATTATGGGGATAATGGATTCGAACCCCGCCCTGACTTGGTCTCTAGCTTTATATTCGTCAGGGACCCCCCTGGGCACTCCAATAGCATCAATGTAAACATGTGGGTCAAAAGAGCCTTTAGGTGTATTTTTACCGGTACGGTCATCATCTGCACTCCGTCGAGTCCGTAAGTTGATTTTGATGTGCGCTATAAAGTCATTTTCTTTGACAGTATGATCAGCGGGGGCTATGTGTATAGGCATAAGTGCGTTAGCTAAAGTGCATTCTCCCGTCCAATTTCCTTCTACTCGTGATCGAATTTTCATATCCCCACAAATCCAAAACACATCTGCCACGGACTGTACCTGGTTAATTAAGTGATCATGGGTGAGATTGCTATAGGATCCACAGAACCCATCTCGAAATCTACCCATATCTCTCCCTTGACCACTCACATTATAACAGGTATAGTTGCCAGGATATATAGTAATGCCTTTCCCAGGGGAGAAGGCATTGGCTATTATAGGGTATCTCTTTTTCCATTCTTCACATGCATTTCCCTCAGTCATATTTGTAAACAGACTAACAAGACATAATTCAGCTTCGTAATCTACATTCAGTGGGACAGTTCCTAAATGAGGTCTGGCTCCTGCACATACATAACAATCTGACCTGTTGGCTTGGTGTACTGTATATTTCATCCATTCTAACCACAGGTTAGTGTCTGTATAACCCTGTTCAACTGCATATACATCTTCCATAGTGGGATTAGCTATGGCTACCATACTGTGAAAGGTCTGAATATGTGTAAGCATTCGAAATACTGGTAGAACTTTTGTCATCTGTGATAACCTAAATTTTCCCAACTGCGTACAACCATTGTGTCCACCCTTTATATGTGTACCCAGAAGGTATATACCTTCATCCTGTGGTTGGGGGTGTTCTATGTTGAGAACTAAAGGGTTACACTGGTTATTTGTAGTACATGTTCTAGTGGCTGGTGCACGGGAGAGTGTCATCCTGGTAAGTAAAGATCTGCCCTTCTCATCCCGTTTATTTAACGCTACACTTGGTTTGTATCCCCAATTTTCACCAGTATTCCACCCAACAGCCTTCCATGAGCTACATGTGTCTCCATATCCACCTCCTGTAACACATATGTACTGTTGCCCCTGTCTCAAGTGTGCCTGACATCCCACTTGGGGGACCCGTCCTAGTTGACATTTCACGATATCACAGTAATCAAATGTAAAAGTGACAACTTGTGTCGAACTATTGTACCAAAACGTAACCACATCATTTGTTTTAGTAACAGTGGCCTGAGACCACACAGATTTTGTAAAAAGGATAAGTATAAGCAGGACACTCAGTGCAGCTCTGGTGGATCGACCCTTCTGCAATGCGAGGCGTGGATCCATGTTGTCCTGCCTTCAAGTTTCACGGAGGTGGGAGTCACCAGGATTATCTGGAACGGGCCTTCGTATCTGGGCTCCAGACAATTCTTCCTGACGTGTTTTTTAACCACCACCCACTCTCCTGGTTTCAATGTGTGGGTGGCTAGATCTGTGTCAGGATCTGGAAGAGAAGAGAAAACTGCTGCATGTGTTTTAGTTAACTCTCGACTTAGTTCAATAACAAACTGCACAACTGAGTCATGGTGGTCAGACAAATTTTGAGGGAAATAGGACCCTAATCTGGGGACGGAACCAAAAAGTATTTCAAAGGGGGTTAGGCCATGTTTTGCAACAGGGGTGTTTCTGACATGGTACAGTACTATAGGGAGAAGTTCTGTCCAGGGCAGTGCACTGTCTTGTGAGGCCTTGAGCAGTTTGGTTTTCAGAGTTGAGTTCATCCTTTCCACTTTCCCACTGCTCTGGGGATGATAAGGAGTATGCAGTCCGAGACTTGCTCCAAGCATATTCCACAGTTGTTGGTAAATGTTAGCTGTGAAGGCTGGTCCTTGATCGCTTTCGATGACTTCTGGCATTCCAAACCTGCACACGGTTTCCGTGATGAGCCGTTTAGCTGTGACTCTAGCAGTCATGTTGACTATCGGGTAGGCCTCGGGCCAACTGGAAAAGATGTCGACAACTACCAAAACATACTCGTACTTCCCCACTTTGGGTAGTTGGATGTGGTCCACTTGTATCCTTTGGAATGGATAAAGAGGCTTCGCCAGATGTTTTTGTGGTGTCTTCTCTGTTCGTGCAGGATTACATGTTATGCAAGTCTGGCAGCTTCTGGTGTACGCGGATATTGCTGAGGAAATTCCTGGTGCGTAGTAGAACTTCTGGATGAGTGCCAACATTTGATTCTTCCCTCGGTGCGTACAACCATGGGCCCATGCTACTACTGCAGGGAACATTCTTCTTGGTAGACAGACTCGACCCTCGAGCTTCCAAAGTTTCCAATCCACTTTGGCTCCCATCTTCTTCCATTCTTGTCTTTCATCATATGGAGCATGGATCTGTTCCGATATGAGTTTATCATATGGAGTCCTCCCCACTTTTTTGCCTGAGTCTTCTGGCTGTGTAGTCTTCCCCATCCTGGTTATTACCATAAGTAGAATATCCGCCAATTCTTCCGGTTTCTCTCGTGCTGCCGTCTTCGCTAGTTCATCAGCATAATGATTGCCAAGTGCTTCTGGGTTGTCCAGCCATCCATGCGCTCTGACCTTCATGACAGCTATCTCTCTGGGCATCTGAACTGCCTGCAACAGTCTCTGGACAAGTACCGCATTCTTCACTGGAGTTCCAGTTGTGTTAATGAGTCCTCTGTGCAACCATAGCAGTCCAAAATCGTGTACAACCCCAAAAGCATACCTGCTGTCAGTATAGATGTTGACTCTTTTCCCTTCTGCCACTTCACATGCCTTGATGAGAGCTACCAATTCTGTTTCTTGTGCTGACATGTGGGATGGTATGGCTCCCGATGTAATTGGCTGATCCAGAGTGGTCACAGCAAATCCCATGTAGAACTTGCCACCATCCCCGTACCGAGAACCATCTGTCCAGAAAGTAAGGTCTGCATCTGGCAAAGGTGTTTCAGATACTTGACAAGGTGTAGTAATTTCCTTTTCCATCTCCTTTAAGCAATCATGGCGGCAAACAGGGACGTCAACCATGTCGCAGGAGCTGCAGCATTCATGGGCTTCATGCTGACATATGGGGTAGTCCCCCCTAGAAAGCGGAAGAAGAGTGGTGGGATTCAAGGTAGTACATCGCTGTAGAGTAACGTTGTCAGGAAGTAGTAGGGAGCACTGAAGACGAAGGTGACGTTGGGCGGACAGGTGTCTTGGTTGAGTCTGGTCAAGAATCGCCTTCAAATCATGGGGTGCTTGAACCACCATGGGGTGGCCAAAGTTAATGTCGGCCGTTTTGTCAAGAAGAAGATGTGCAGCATAGACCGCACGAAGACAGGTGGGCGAGGCCCTTGCCACAGGGTCTAGTCTGCAAGAGTAGTATCCAACTGGGCGTTTTCTGGAGCCACGATCTTGTGTTAACACTCCAGAGGCATGGCCATCGATCTCATGAAGAAAAAGAGTAAATGGCAAAGCATAGTTCGGAAGGCCCAATGCTGGGGCTGTCAAGATGGCGTCTTTGAGTTTCTCGAAAGCCCAATATTGTTTGTCATAATCCTCAGGAGAGTCGTTGTATGTGATATGATTGGTCTTGACAGCGTCGTACAACGGTTGCATGATCCTGGAAGCGTCTGGTATCCATTGTCTGCAATAAGTGATGAGGCCTAAGAAGGCTTGCAGTTGTTTGATATTTCTGGGAAAAGATAAAGCATCAATGGCCGCTTTCCTGTCCTCCATAAGATGCTTGCGCCTGGTGAAATACAATGACCAAGGAATACAACTTTGGGTTGGCACCACTGAACCTTTGCCTTAGAGACCTTACAATTTTGGGCTGCAAGGAACTGGAGCAAAGATACGGAAAAGTCGTAGCAGTCTTGTTCACTCCCAGCACAGAGGAGTAGATCGTCCACATACTGTAAAAGAGCCACTTCTGGATGCTCTTGCTGCCATGGTGAGAGAATGATAGACATTGCTTGAGTGAACTGATTGGGACTGTTTTGTGCTCCTTGTGGCATGACTGTCCATGTATACTGGCCTCCTTGGAAGGTGAAAGCGAACAGATATTGACAGTCCGGATGTAGAGGTACACTGAAGAAAGCGTTGGTGAGATCAATGACAGTGAAAACGGTCGCTGAGGGTGGGATCTGTCCAAGAAGAGTATGTGGATTAGGTACCACTGGGATTTCCAACAGAGTAGCAGCATTGACGGCCCTCAAATCTTGCACTAACCGAAACTTAGGAGCTTCTCCTTTAGACGTCTTCTTTTTGACAGGAAACAATGGCGTATTGCATGGCGAAACACAGCGAATGAGGGCCCCGTTTTCAAGGAGAGCTGATATTTGCAGTTTGAGTGATTCTTCCTGGATGGATTTCAGAGGATATTGCGGCACACGAGGTAGCTGGGCCCCAGTTTTAAGACGCACCATAACGGGAGGTACTTGCAGACGACCAACATCTTCGGGACCCGTTGACCATAGAGACTGTGGTAAAAGAGCTATAACACTGTCAGGTATTCCATACAAGGGATCATCTCGATACAAGAGCATCATAGGCAATGCTGAGACAATACACACGTCTTCAATTCCCTCCGGTGTATTGGGATTGTAGAAAGTTACCGTCATGCCATCGGAGTTGAAATTGATGTTGGCTCGGAAACGGTGTAAGAGGTCGGCACCCAGAAGATTAATGGGACAGGTAGGCGACACCAGGAGTCTGGTCAAAACTTCAGGGAAAGGACCGATTGGGACCGGTACTGTGAGTTGATTTTTAGTTGGTGTGCCATCTACAGCAACACAAGTAAAAGTGTCTGAAGTAAGAGGAACTGACAATGGTAAGTCTTGTTGTCTAATAACAGTTTTGGCCGCACCTGTGTCCACTATGAATTTGATTGGGTTCTCATCTACCAGTAGGGTGACTGCAGAGCAAGGAGAAAAGGCACTTGTGGTAGAAGCCATGGTAGGTTCAGGCGTGCCTGACCATCATTGTGGCTGTTGTTGGGTCTGAGCTCGATCACCTTGTTCAAGTGGTGGGCATTCTCTTCTTGGTTGCCGATTATCGACATTCCGAGGATAGCACCTATTGGACGGTGTTCGACAATCACGAGGTTATGTCCATCTCTTCCGCATCGGAAACAAGGGCCTCAGAATCCTCTCTGATCAGGGTAGTTTTGAAATTGTGTTGAATGTTCGGCCGTAGTCGGATGGATGGCGGGAGGGCACACTTGCGTAGGAAATGGTGATACATTAGACATAACATATTGAGGGTTCTCAGAGTCCTCTTCCGCCAGGACAACCATCGCCTTCTTGGAGGGTTTCATATTCTTCTGGAAGCTTTTTGCAATAATAATAGCATCTGTCATGGTAGCATTTTCAATTTCCGGGCGAGTCTTCATTATATTGTTCCTAAGCTCCTCCCTCAGACCAGCGACAAAGGCTTGTGACAAAAGCTGAGCCTGTGGTGTAATCTGTTGTGAGAATCCGAGGTCTGCAAACATCTGGGTGAGTCTGGAAGCATATTTTTCAACTGACTCTGCTTGATCTTGAGTCACATCCTTAAGGCTGGTAGCTTGATCAGATAGACGGTCTTGTGCCCAGGATTTCAACTGTTCACAAAAAGTGACACCGGATTGCCAGGTTTCTTCAGAAGACAGGCGAGAATCATTCAGGGCCCCTTCCATGACTGGCCAATAAGAGTCTCCTGCTTTAATTTGGGCCAATGACATTAAATCTTGCCATGTAGCCGCGTACATCTTCTGGATCTGTACGAATGTAGAATGGCATAGGTTGGGCCTCTGGGTCTGGCAGTGTGGAGACTAAGGTAGCTGCCTGTCCAGGAGTAAACTTTATGTACATCAAGGGTTCTGGGTCGTCCTTATCAAGTATGGCTTTCTGTGTCCGGACTGGTACTTGATCATTACTTGCATCTTCAACCATAATAGGTAGTTTCCTGGAGATGATAGTGGGTTTGGATGGGCGAACATATCCTTGAAGGGCATCCTGGAGTGCCTTAACAGTCGCTTCCAAACTTCCGACTAGACGAATTTCTTGCAAGTTCAACATCTGGCCATGGATTAGGGGCATTATGGTTTTAACAATCTCGTTTGCACAAGCTCGGATAGGGAATCCGAAAATTCCAGCCGATATGGCGGGCAAGGCTATTGACCGTAAAGGCATCTGGGCCTGAGAGGCCTGGGAAGCGTGTAGAATGGCTGCTTCGACTGCCTCTCGGAGGATCCGGCAACTGGTGTCATGTTGATTGGAATCATAGAGTGGGCCAACTGCATGAATGACTAGATTGCAGGGCAGGTTGCCTGGGCCTGTAATAGCAATACGTCCTGGTTGGACAGGGCCTTGTGTACGTACTAGGGCTTCTGAGTCACGTTGAATAGATTCGCCTCCAGCCTTGACTATACGAGCAGCTAGGCCACCACTGTGGTGCAGGTGGCCGTTGACAGGATTTACCACGGCTCCTACAGACATGGTAGTGATGTCTCCTTTTCCAACTGAGAGGAGGAGGGTGCCATTGGCACAGGCATAATAACGCTGAAAGACAGGGTCCCACTCCTCGGATACCGTAGAAAATGAATCCTGTGATCCTCCATCCGTATGGGGGTTATCATAAGCCACACCGTCCTGTGCATAAGTAACACCCTCCTGTCCGGGTGGATCCAGATCAATAAGCTCATGTGACAGTGCAGAATGGGTAGTATGTGGTAGGGGCCTATGAGGTTGCAAAACTGGAGGTGCCACTGAGGATGCTGAAAGATTGGGACAAAGCAAACCGGGTTCAGGCACCGGGCTATATTAGGTGCCGGCTGGGGTGATGACTGGACAAAGTAATTGTGGTTTATGAGGTGTAGCAAGATGGCCACCACAGGAAGTTCCAGGCATCTGACTTCCGGGAGTATTGCCATGTTGGGACACTATGGGTGTACTGGGAGGGGCAGAAGCTATGGGCGGTGCCAGGGGCATTACTTTTGAGGGCTCTAAACTAGTTTGCATTACAGCATGCAAAGGAGGGGTTTGGTTAATACCAGATACAGCAGCTCCTAGAGAAGGAGAACGATGGGTCACAGTTGAAGGAAGACATTTAGTGACGTCAGAAACAGCAACAGGCAAAGGTGGTAAAGGGGGGGACTGTAAGCTATAGCAGGCAGTGAATGAGGTCTTTGTCCTCCTTAATTATAACAAACACCACAATAATCAGGATTTTGGCAATCACAAACAGGGCATATCCACCCACCTGGACCAACGCCTGAATCGGCCGCGGAACTATTGTAAGACGGCGGCAATGAGGTTTGTGAATCTATCACTTGAACCTTTGATTTTTCACTTAAAACATAACCATACAGTTTAACATCTCCTTGGTCCACTTCAATCTCCTGCCAGCCCTCTTTCTGTAACACCGCAGCTGTCCGAAACCAAGCCCTTGCTGTATCTAACAGATTATTATCTTCAAGTATCCCCTTATTGGCGGTCAATATAGACTTCCATACACTGGGCTGCAGCCTGCCACCTGGTGGTAATCCAACAATTTTACACAATTTCTTACAATTTTCCGTATATTTTTTTCCTTCTCGTTTTCCAACTAAGATACTAGCACTCTCAGCATCCTCCGGAAGAACCGTTTTCCTTCTGAACAGAGCATACATAGTGCTTAATTGGACCGGCCGTTCCAACGGAGTCCTTTCTCGCCTCGTCCGCGTTTGTAATGCGCTGACAGTGACTCGCGTCTAATACGCAGGAGAATCCGCTAACTCCAGCACCCTTACCTTAACTAAAGTGAGATCCTTTCCCGCCTCGTCTGCCACGCAGACAGTGACATGCGCCTGAACCGCAGGGGAATACGCTAATTCCACTTTAAGTTAACAGAACCCTTCCCGCCTCGTTTATTATCTATCCAATATTCAATATTTAATATTTAATATTTAACAAACAGTGGCTGTGTCATCCGCAACACAGGGAAATCGCTAGTTCTCATACTTCTGTTCAAAAAGAAAACAACTCAACTGAAAACACCAAAAAATGCATAAACCCGTCAGGTTCTGTTCCAATTTAAACCAAAATAACACTTGTCTTTCTTTCAAATCATTACAACTCCTCCGTTTGCTTTACTATACAAAGGCTGCAGCCACCTCCACTGACCCCTCCTTTCTCCTCACTCCAAAGAGCTGTGCTGATTTGACCCCCGATCTCTGCCTCTTCACTCCTTCATCCCCCTTGCTTCTCAGCTAAAAGACAGCAGAGACGTAGCTGTGTAATTTGATCTCCGCTCTGTCTCAAGCAGCCGGTGGACATATGGCCCCCACCCCTTTTTTTTCCTTTCCCTCAATGTAAAGACTGCAGGCAGTGGGTGATTAACTTCCCCCCCTGCTTTCTTTGTGTAAGACACTGCAGGCACAGCGCGTAATACAACTCCCGCTCTCTGTCCCGTGTAAGCAGCCAGTGGGGGACTGACCCCCCTTCCTCCTTTGTTCACAGTGAAGAAGAAAAAACTGCAGGCAATTAACTCTTTGAAAACTAAATCAGAGCGTAGAATCTACAAGCTATCTATGAAGCTAAAAACTCCGTTCACAATTAGCAATATAAACAGACGATCAGATCGTATGACCCACGGACCCTATGACGCTATGGGGTCTGGGTCCGTCCCTTTGTTCTTAAACTACCGGCGAAAGATTCAAGCCCGCTAAGGGTCAATAGCGTCAACCCCTTCCTCAGCTCAGGGATCAGACCTCTCACCACAAATCGCCGAAATCGCAGGTAGTACTCAGATACATTATATATGACACTTACCTGCGATTTTGAGTGATCAGCTCCTGTTTCGGCGGCCCGTGGATACTAGGAAACGATCCCTTGGATCCGAAATAGAAGTTCGGCCAATCTTTCTTACGGTATCTCAGCAGTGCCTCCAATTTGTTAAGGTTGTTGGGATACAAGTGATCCCTCAATCTGACCGTTGTTCCGAATTTAAAATATCGTGTGTGCACGGCGAAAGAATAATAATTAATTGGAATCAATTATAACTCTAAGTAAAAGGGGTGTAAACAAAAGTTTTAGTCCAATCAAGTATCGTAGGTCAGGGCTTCATGACGTAGAGAGATCTACACATCCTCCTTGGATTGGTCAGTCCAGGCTCCAGGAATTTCTTTTGTCCATCTGTCTTGGGTGTAGAACAGGAAATGGAAGCCATCTTCAAACTATACATACATATATATATATATATATATATATATATATATATATATATCCTAGTATATACTGAGTCTAAGGAAAATACACTGAATATGCAATATACTTGTATAAACGTATTAGTAAAAGAATAAAAGAGAACAAAGACATGCATAGATATGTGTGTTAGTTTACATCTTACTAAACTATATACCTGAGTCTATGAAATGGCTGAACTAAGTATTTTTGTATACTCAGTTCTCATCCCCAACACCAGCACTTTACCCAGCTCATCCCAATTCCCATGGTATGGTGGCAATCGGCGTAACATAGGGGGTTAATAATATCTCACAGCTACCTCTAAACACTAGAATAGTAATAGAAGATGTCTATGATTCCCCATCCCCTATTACTAATACTATAAGTGCAAAGAAATAAACACATACATGAAAAAATATTTATTTGACATAAAATACAAAAAAGTCTCTTTTTCCAATTTATTAACCCCAAACACCCAGTTCTGATGGAATCCACACTAGGTCTCACAACAATCCCGGCTCTGCTACATACTGAAGTCACAGCACATAGGCACATTATACAACATGACCGCAGGTAGAGACTGAATGAGCCGCAGCGCATCTGTCACACAGGGTGGGATCGCGAGATGACTGCAATCAATCACAGATGCCGAGACTCACAGTGGGCAGGGGAAGCAGTAAATATGTATGAAGGTTAGTGAGCAGACCCGGAAGTAGTGTTACACCACTCAGGAAACTTGATATGTATACTTGTCCTGTTATAATCCTCCTAGCCCTTTCAACCACCATTTTACAACACCATGCTTGGATCCTCATAGACTTATATGGGGTTCGACTTCCCAGAAGATGTTCAAGTTCAAGTCCGGTCCCGAGCTGGATTTTTTTAAAGTCTGGCTTGCCCCGCCAGTCCCATATATTTGCAGTTTTGCACCCATCTCTAGTTATCACAACTCCATATCAGTATGTCTTTGGAGTGTGGTAGAAAACCAGAGTACCGGAAGGAAACACCCAGGTAGAACATACAAACTTATTTTAGATGTTGTCATTAGTAGGATATGAACTCAAGACACAGCGCTGCAAAGCAGCAGTACTAACTAATGAGCAACTGTGCTGCCGTTTTCTCCATTGAGGAACGTTTTGGTGATGTTGCTGAAAATGCAGCTGGGCTTTAAGGTATTGTTGTGATGTTCTATGGTATGGGACTAGTAAAAGTGAAAACTAGGAGGATTATTTTCCTTTAAGCCCTGGGAGCTTTTATGAGATCCATTTATTCGAAGAGGAAAAGCCGACAGCCGAAAAAGATGATGGAGCAAAGATTGAGAGAGCTCCTGGAGGCAAAAAAATGCTTTCCTTCCCATGTCTGTATAAAACAGTTACATGAAAAAATGGTACTGGTGTTATTGTTTTGCATAAGTAGGTTTTCTGGTATGGATACAGCAATAAATTACAAAGCTTCTCCTATACTTTCAGTGTTAAACATGTACAGCACATGGATGGCACGCAGATGCCATCTGAATGATGTACATATTTTTCACAGACCCATAGACTTGTATTAGCACTTGTCATCCATGCTGCCGAAAAAAATCGGATATATTGTGTGGTTTGCATAGACACATAAACATCCCCATAGGTTATAATGGGTACGTGTCGTATCTGTGAAACATGGACATGTGAAAGAGGTCTAAGTCAGAGTAGCCTAGAGAGAAGGAAGGGATCAATTTAGGCACTATGGAGCCAGTGCTAAGGCTGCCAAGGAGATAGCTTGCTGCAGAGCTATTGATCAAAAGAAGGACCAAAAAAGACAAGAGAAAAAGGCGGTATTTTGCTAAAGTAAGGATGATTATTAATAGGAATTAAGAGCAGATGAATAAGGGGAAGAGATCAAGACAAGCCACCACCGCATTGCCAACCAAGTTGCTTGTGCAAGTAATGCATGTGACATACTGTCAGACTGGTACCCTAGAACGCCAGTATAAGAGCTACACAACATTTCTGCAGACTCTCAGGGGAGTTTCATACATTTCAAAGAAAGTCTTGAGAGCTGAGTTCTGTTATTTAATGTACTGTAAAAAATGGTCTAACTCTAAAAATTATTGAGAAAACCAAGATGTTTTGTATCTCATGTCATTTACTTATTAAATAGGGATGATCTAATACCTCAAATATTCGGCTTCACAAATATTTGCCAAATAGGACACCACTATTCGACTATTCGCGAATATTCAATGCGCAATCTAAGTCTATGGGAAACCCGAATAACAACTATTCTGAACTATTCGGGCTTCCCATAGACTTACATTGCGCATGGAATATCCGCATAGCGGCGACCTATTCGTTGGATATTCGCGAAGCCGAATATTTGAGGTATTCGATCATTCCTGTTATTAAAGCAACTGAATGGATCATAAAAAAATATTTGCAATTGATATGCTATTAAAAGCTATCCAGTATGGAGTTATGACATATGTTTACATATCGCCACCTGGTGTTCAAACTGTATAGAACTGTGTATGTCCATCTAAGGGTTCAGGCACATCTGCATGTAAAATATAGCTACATTGTTGCACCTGAAGTGTCTTGGAGTGAGATGCAAGTGACATGCAAGTGTTATTCCGTATGTCATGTAAGTGTGATCCGTGTGACATCTGTGTGACGTTCGTGTTATCCGTGCGATGTCCATGTGTCATCCGTGTGACATGCGTTTTTAACATGGAGTTTTATATATTATCAAAAACTAGATAGATGAATGGATAAATAGATAGATAGAGAGATGTGCAACACATATATAATGTCCCATCCCCCTGCATATTGTAAGCTTGTACTCTTTAGTGCCTTTCATGTGGCACTAAAGGGTGTTTAGCCTTGTTTTTAGTCCCAAATTTAGCCAGGTAAGGGGAAGCACACAGCTGCAGCCTGCAGACCACAGCTGGCAACTACCTTAGCTGGTAATCCAAAAAAGAGGTCACTCAACATTGTTATTTCTCATTATTTATTTAACATGAAATAAATAATTTAAAACATAAAACGTGGGGTCCCCCTAAATTGGATCACCATCCAAGGTGAGGCAGCCAGCTGGGGTCTGTTAATCTCAGATTCGGGAGGCCCATGGTTATTGGGCCCTCCCCAGCCTAAAAATAGCAGTCCATAGCCACTCCAGAAGTGGTACATCCATTAGAAGCACCAATCCTGGCACTTCGCTTTGGCTCTTCCCATTGCCCTGGTGTGGTGGCAAATGGGGTAATAAATTGAAATGATGTCAGCTCTGAATTGCCAACTGGCATCAAGCCCTAGTAGTAGTAATGGGTGGGCATCTATCAGAAACCACCCATTACTAATCCTGTAGTTGAAAAAAGGAAAATAAATGTTATTTGGACAAACACCCCCCGACTACATCCTCATTCACCAATCTATTACAAATTTTAACAAAAAAATGTCCAATGTAATCCATAGTGAGGCCCCACAACGTTCCACAATAGCGAACCTGAAAAACCTAAAAAGAGAAAATTATTAAAGAAATAAAGACAAGAGACACCCTCTTTCACCAATTTATTTCCCTGGCAAATCCCCTATCCGTGTCCAGCATATTCCAAAAAGGGGGTCCCACGGCGATCCCATACTTGCTGTCCAAGTCAATGAAGAACATTCCCTATTGACTGGGAGAGCAGTGACTGCAGCATCACGCACTGCTGTGAGAAGCACTACAGTGACCTGAGATGACCTCATGAAGTCATGAAGTGTATTAGCGGCTGCAGGTGTGACGAGTGGTGATGTCATGCCTGCAGCAATGAAATTAGCTAAACTCATGATGTCAGCACTTGTTACTGAGTTCTTTGACCGCGGCCATTCTCACGTCAAGTATCGCAAGCGCTCAGAATGTTACCGCACGTCACAGCCGATTATGTTGGGCATTTTTTGTTAAAATTTGTAATAAATTGGTGAACAAGGGATGCAGTCTGGGGTGTTTGTCCAAATAAAATTTATTTTCATTTTTTCAACTACTAGGTTAGTAATTGGGGGTATCTAATAGATGCCCACCCATTATTAATACCTTGACTTCATTAACCCCATTTATTACCCTGTTTGCCACCGCACCAGGGAAACAGGAAGGTCCAAGGCGAAGCACAAGGATTAGCGCATCTAATGGATGCACCACTTCTGGGGCAGCTGTGGTCTGCTATTTTTAGGCTAGGGATTGTCTATGGGCCTCCGCAGCCTAAGAATACCAGGCCACAACTGTCTGCTTTACATTGGCTAGTGATCCAATTTGGGGGATCCCACTTTTTTTGTTTTAAATTGTTTATTGAATTTAAAAAAAAAATAATTTAAAATAACAGCATGAAGTGCCATCTTTTTTTATTACAAGCTGAGTTAGAGATGCAGCTGTCTGTTTCACCTTAACTGGCTAACAAAAATAAATGGGATCCCACTTCATTTGGTTTTTTTTTGTTTTGTTTTTTTAAAAAATATTGAATTTGGGGCTAAAAACAAGGCTAAACACCCTTTAGTGCCACATGAAAGGCACTAAAGGGTACAAGCTTATAATATTCAGTAGGGTGGGACATTATATATTGTATATGTTGCACATCTCTCTACCTCTCTCTTTCTTTCTACCTATCTAGCTATCTATCGTTATAGCTTTTGACTGTATATAAAACTACATATTTAAAATGCACATCGTGTGCTGTCCGTGTGCGGCGTGTTTTTTCTTGCACCCATTGACTTGTATTGACAAGGTACGGAGTCACTCCCAAAGTGTTGCGATTGCCCAGCATGCAGAATTTTTCAGAAATAAAACTAGCAGATGTCCTCTGCTCTGTTGGTTAACATTGGTGCGAGTGTAATGCGATTTTTTTCTCACATTGCACTAGCACATTTTATACGTAGATGAGACTGAACCCTAAAGGGCTGAATGCTGCTGGTCACCCATGTTCAGTCACCCTGAAACTGCCAGTTTTCTGCATACAGATAATTTGTTCACTTTTCATTCTAAGCATTACTACGTGCATTACATGATCTATGGTCCTCAGTGCCAAGAAAGTGGTCAATGTCTAACCAATTCTTTGACAAACATAACACTTATGAAATTTGCATTCATTACATTAATATTTGTTTTGAAGGGAGGCTGTGACATGAACATTCTCTGACTTCAGTACTTGTTTAATATTGCAGTTGACAGAGCAGGTATGATTAATGCAGATAAAAAGTACTACAAAAAGACACGGGCTTAATCAAAGTTCCCAACGCTAATTACAGGATGTCATTAACAATTAATTCAGATAAGAGACTAATAGAAATAGCATCAAATGAAAACGGTCTTGGTGCACTGTGTTGGACCACCTCTAATGGAAGCTGTGGGGTTAAATTACTTCATTTTAATTACCTTGTTTATTAATGTGTTACCTTCTATGTTTGTTTTCACACTTGTTAAAAATAATATGATTGTTTTTAGAAAAGATATCACAACATGATTAATAAAGAGACTGTCTGTTCTTTACTTCAATGGTTCTGGATGTACGGTCGGCCACTAGGAACAAAAAGAACAATTAGTATGTATCTTGCCATTATCCCAGAATGAGGATTTTTTTTCTAGTACTGGCAATACTGTGGTTCTTTAACTCAACATTTAAAAGGCATAAAAAGATTTGCCAAAGGGGTATAATGGAATAGCACCGCTCTACTTCCAGGGATTATGACTGAATCCTACACAAAAAACACAAAATAAATTGTTAAAGTTAAAAACTGGAAAAAAAACCAAAAACATATTTATGTCTAAATTTTTTCTATATTAAATGTATTTTTGCCATTTTTTTATGATATGATTTATTGGCTCTCTCATTGATAGAGTGGGATGCATGGTCAACTGCTGATGCATTGTATATAGCACTGTTGAAAATAGCCAAGCAATATAGCCAGCTTTTTCAACAATAAATGGAGTTCAGGTCAAAATCTGTTCCATTCAAAAAGAAAAAAGGACAGAAGATGTGCTCACTCCGCACTGCTGCTGAAGACTTTCCAAAGGAAGATCCAGAACACACCAATGGAGATAAGTGGTTTTTGTTCAAAGTATTTAAAAGCCATTGCAAGCTTCTTATTCAGGAAAGAAACCACAGTACTGTGATCTTTTACTCTTCTCCACACCTTTATCCCTGACCTGTCTGGTGTGGTCATTGGTTTTCATGATGCTGTTTAATTCCTAATGTTCTCAAACAAACCTCTGAGGTCTTCATCGAGTAGCTGTAATTATACTGAGAATATATTACACACAGGTGGACTCAATTTAGTAATTAGGTGACTTCTGACAAAAACTGGTCACTCAGGATTTTATTTAGGGGTATGAGACTATAAGGGGCTGAATACAAATGCACACAACAATTTTCAGATTTATATATTAAAAATATTTAGAAAACAATGTATTATTTCCTTTACACTTGTAGAAAACTACAAAGCAGCGCAAATAAGGTCTTGTCTGATAGACATGTTTAGATATTTGTGCAAAATACAGTATCGACCAAAAGTTTGGACACACCTTCTCATTCAAAGAGTTTTCTTTATTTTCATGACTCTGAAAATTGTAGATTCACATTGAAGGCATCAAAACTATGAATTAACACATGTGGAATGAAATACTTAACAAAAAATGTGAAACAACTGAAAATATGTCTTATATTCTAGGTTCTTCAAAGTAGCCACCTTTTACTTTGATTACTGCTTTGCACACTCTTGGCATTCTCTTGATGAGCTTCAAGAGGTAGTCACCGGAAATGGTTTTCACTTCACAGGTGTGTCCTGTCAGGTTTAATAGGTGGGATTTCTTGCCTTATAAATGGGGTTGGGACCATCAGTTTTGTTGTGCAGAAGTCTGGTGGATACACAGCTGATAGTTCTACTGAATAGACTGTTAGAATTTGTATTATGGCAAGAAAAAAGCAGCTAAGTAAAGAATAACGAGTGGCCATCATTACTTTAAGAAATGAAGGTCAGTTTCTCCGAAAAATTGGGAAACCTTTGAAAGTGTCCCCAAGTGCAGTGGCAAAAACCATCAAACGCTACAAAGAAACTGTCTCACATGAGGACCGCCCCAGGAAAGGAAGACAAGAGTCACCTCTGCTGCGGAGGATACGTTTATCCGAGTCACCAGCCTCAGAAATCGCAGGTTAACAGCAGCTCAGATTAGAGATCAGGTCAATTCCACACAGCGTTCTAGCAGCAGACACGTCTCTAGAACAACTGTTAAGAGGAGACTTTGTGCAGCAGGCCTTCATGGTAAAATTGCAGCTAGGAAACCACTGCTAAGGACAGGCAACAAGCAGAAGAGACTTGGTTGGGCTAAAGAACACAAGGAATGGAAATTAGACCAGTGGAAATCTGTGCTTTGGGCCGATGAGTCCAAATTTGAGATCTTTGGATCCAACCACCGTGTCTTTGTGCGAAGCAGAAAAGGTGAACAGATGGACTCTACATGCCTGGTTCCCACCGTGAAGCATCCAGGAGGAGGTGTAATGGTGTGGGGGTGCTTTGCTGGTGACACTGTTGGGGATTTATTCAAAATTGAAGGCATACTGAACCAGCATGGCTACCACAACATCTTGCAGAGGCATGCTATATCACCCGGTTTTCGTTTAGTTGGACCATCATTTATTTTTCAACAGGAAAAATGACCCCAAACACACCTCCAGGCTGTGTAAGGGCTATTTGACTAAGAAGGAGAGTGATGGGGTGCTACACCAGATAACCTGGCCTCCACAGTCACCAGACCTGAACCCAATCGAGATGGTTTGGGGTGAGCTGGACCTCAGAGTGAAGGCAAAAGGGCCAACAAGTGCTAAGCATCTCTGGGAACTCCTTAAAAACTGTTGGAAGACCATTTCCGGTGACTGCCTCTTGAAGCTCATCAAGAGAATGCCAAGAGTGTGCAAAGCAGTAATCAAAGCAAAAGGTGGCTAATTTGAAGAACCTAGAATATAAGACATATTCTCAGTTGGTTCACACCTTTTTTGCTAAGTATTTCATTCCACATGTATTAATTCATAGTTGTGATGCCTTCAATGTGAATCTACAATTTTCAGAGTCATGGAAATAAAGAAAACTGTTTGAATGAGGTGTGTCCAAACTTTTGGTCTGTACTGTATGTCCTCACCTTGCTGAATTGTGTCATACACAACAAGATTAGAGCCTGTAATCAGCTGCCTTTTGAATTTCCAACCATGAGCCCAAGGGCTAGTAACTGTCACAGGGTGTGATGGGATCACTAGGAACAGAGGAGCCCAAACTGGCCCTCAGGCTAGGGGAGCCCTAGCTGACCCTGATCTGAAAGTTACATCTGAAGGTGACAATGTTTAGGTCACCTTCCTAGCCCCAGCTCTTGAACAACCCTAGTCTAGAGCCCTCCCCCTCCTCCCAGGAGAGGGCCAAGACAGGAGTGATTAATCTCACACAAATAAACAGATGGGGGGAAAAACAAAAGCAGTATAAACAATACATGATCAGGAGGAAACTAAAAAAAGAGAGGAAATAATCAGACAAGAGTATTTCCACAACACACCAAACAGCACAGAGAGGTTTACCAGCAACTTGATATCAAAGCACAAGTACAGGGATCGCCTAAAGCTATCATAGGCATGTATGACGGGCTCCGCCATCTTAAAAAGGGCAGAGGCAACTGTGATAGTGTCATGCCCTGGACTAGCCAGGTAGTCACAGATAGGCCCTGCATAACACCTGTCCCCCTAGAAAAGGTAACAGCAGCCAACCACATTAAAACCTAGTCACCTCCCTCAGAGCTTAATGGTCCCACCAGGGGGCAGAGCCATGCGGTTGGCCACGCCCACCGAGGAGTCCAGAGAGCCTGAGGCAGGAGAAACGGCAGTCAGTTGATAGTGACAGTTGAGGAGAGTTCAGTGGAGTTGAGAGGAGGAGTGTGCAGCAGGCCTGTGGTGACAGGTCTGCAGCGGCAACTGACAGGTGCCAGGGTCGTAGCCCTGGTACCTTGGCTAGGAGGCAGGCGATGGCCTGGCCTGCAGGAGCCGGGAAGATGGCCAGGTGGAACTGTAAGGGACCAGGACACGGTAGTGGCCCGCCGGTACCGAACCGGGGAACCGACTGGAAACCGGAGCACCAGGGGGGTACTCAGACCCAGAACGAGGCCCAGAAGCCATTGGACCACATCTAATTCACTGATTGAGGTCTGGACCTTAGGCCCTTTCCCATCCCAAGACCCGAAAGAAGGCAACAGCCCACCGAGGGGGATAGAAAGCCACCGCACAGGCAGAGAGATCCCACAGGCCAGCGCCTGCGGGCAAACGGACTCCACCGACACATACACAGCCAGGGAGCGGACTCCCGCTGCTAAGGCACAGGCAGTCTACACAAACATAACGAGGTGCAGGAAGAAGGCCAAGACCACCAACCCGGGTGGGGGACAAAACGCAGCCGGCTGCAGGCACCATCAATTTTGTTCATCAGAGACTTGTGGGTGTCAGTAATCGTGAGTACCACAGTGCCATCCAGCCGCGCACTGCCCTGCACCACCCAATTGTCACTTTCCCCAAGCGGGTCCCGGGGCCACCATCCCTGCCCACGGAGGGGTTAACATCTTGCTGCACGACCATCTCCAGCGGGTGCCCCGTAACTGTAGCGGTGGTGTCTACACCTTCACCACGTTCCGTGGGTGGTGTCACGAACTCAAACACGGCTCCGGCCGTACACCTACCTAACCACCCCCATCGAGATCGCCAGCGTCCCCTTGCAGAGCGACGTGACCCCCGGGTCCGGAGGCGCTCGAGCCACCCACCAAACGAGCCCGGACCCGAGCGGCTCGGCGGCAGCCAAGCGCGGGGCGGTACAATAGGTCTACTGCAACATGTTACTCATGCAGTAATCTATAGGCTTGCGGAAATTAACTCCTGCAAGCTATATTACTAACAAGAACACAACTGGTTGAAGCCCAAGCCTGTCTGTGCAACTCAAAAGCAGCATTGCGTGGAGTGTCTGACTGTGCTGTTTGAACAGCATCAGAAGTAGTCCTGACACTCGGCTAGTTTTGAGCCAGACACCGTGTGACAGTATCGGTACAGAGGAACCAAAGCAAAGGGGTGGTAGTCACTATTCTGCTGAGAACTTCTGAAGAGCCAATGCACAGGATTAAGATGAAAAGCGGTTTATTTCTCAATGCATTTCCAAGTGGTCACACTTCTTCCTCAGGAGGACCACCTAGTTACCTTTCATCTTAATTCGCTGTGGTGGCTTTTCATAACTTCTCAGCAGTACAGTGACTACCACGTCATTTTTCTGGTTCCTCTGCATCGTTCTTTTACACTTCACATATAGTCATTGCCGAAAGTGTTGGCTCCCTTGAATTGTTTCCAAAAAAAGAAGTGTTTCTTCCAGAAAATTCCCTTGTGTGTATTGGAACCACAAAAAAAAACAAAGAAAAAAGCAAACTGGATATAATTTCACACAAAACTCAAAAAAATGAGCAGCCACAATAGTTTGCACCCTCAACTTTATATTTGGTTGCACTCCCTTTGGAATAAATTACTGCATTCAACCGCTTCCAATAATCATCAACAAGCTTCTTATATCTATCAACTGGAATTTTGGGCCACTCTTCTTTTGCAAAATGTTCCAGCTTTCTCATATTTGAAGGGCACCTTCTCCCAACAACAATTGTAAGATTTCTCAACAGGTGTTCAATGTAGTTTAGATCCAGACTTATTACTAGCCACTTTAGAACTCTCCAGGGCTTTATTTCGATCCATTTCTGGCTGTTCCTTGAAGTATGTTTGGGGTCATTGTCCTGTTAAAATACCCATGACGTAGGACGCAAACTCAGCTGTCTGACACAGGGCACTACATTGATTCAGATTTCCTGATGCCGTGCACACAGTCAATGCACCCAGTGCCAGAGGCAGCAAAAAATCAGGAAACAACTTTAAACCTCCAACATATTTCACCGTAGGTACGATGTTCTTTTCTTTGTAGGTTTCATCTCATTTTCGGTCCTGTGTGCTAGTGCACTTAACACTAGAAGTACCAGAGAGGGGTCATTTAACATTTCTACCATTGGAACCCTATGGAGCTCGAAATCTCTGGGACTGCTAGTGTTAAACAGTGCTGGGCAGCCAGCCTGATCTAATAGAAGGGCATCATCAATAGGCTGTGAGCTGGACACTGTGCATTGCACATATCTGTGTGACTGGTGCCCTATGTAAAACCTCATTAGTGTGCATGTTCAATACCCACATCCAAATCCTCTATGAGTTGGTAGGTTGTTTCATCGGTATGAATCACGTGTTTTACCCATACCTTTATCATGGGGGGCCGGCTGCATCCTGCAAGTGCATTTTCAGCTTTGACCTAAGTTGGCTGGTAGCTTTTTCTGGTGAGTTTTTTTTTTTCTTTGAATTATGTATTTTTTGGTGAATTATTTTTGAATATACACCATGTTCCAAATTATTATGCAAATTGGATTTAAGTGTCATAGCGATTATTTTTCTTTTGTTTTCAATGAAATTCATTAACGGTATTGTGTCTCAGGGTTCTTTGGATCACTGAAATCAATCTCAGATAACTGTGATAATTAGTTTGCCAGGTGAGCCCAATAAAAGGAAAACTGGATGTTTCAGAATATTAAGCAGGCCACAGTTTTCATGTATCATGGGAAAGAAAAAGGATCTCTCTGCTGCCAAAAAGCATCAAATAATGCAATGCCTTGGACAAGGGATGAAAACATTAGATATTTCACGAAAACGTAAGCATGATTATCGTACTGTGAAGAGATTTGTGACTGATTCTGAGCACACACGTGTTTGTGCTGATAAAGGCAGAATGAGGAAGGTTTCTGCCAGGCAAGTCTATCGGATTAAGAGAGCAGCTGCTAGAAAGCCATTACAAACCAGCAAACAGATATTTGAAGCTGCTGGTGCCACTAGAGTCTCTTGAACCTCAAGGTGTAGGATCCTTCTAAGGCTTGCTGTGGTGCATAAACCTACTATTCGGCCACCCCTAACCAGAGCTCACAAGCAGAAACAGTTGCAGTGGGCCCACACATACATGAAGACTAATTTTCAAACAGTCTTGTTTACTGATGAGTGTCGAGCAACCCTGGATGGTCCAGATGGATGGAGTAGTGGATGGTTGGTGGATGGCCACCATGTCCCAACAAGGCTGCAACGTCATCAAGGAGGTGGAGGAGTCATGTTTTGGGCCGGAATCATAGAGAGACATCCTTTGGGGTTCCTGAAGGTGTGAAAAGTATATAGTTTCTGACTGACAACTTTATTCCATGGTACAAAAAGCAGAAACGTGCCTTCAGGAGCAAAATCATCTTCCTGCATGACAATGCACCATCTCATGCTGCAAAGAATACCTCTGTGTCATTGGCTGGTATGGGCATAAAAGGAGATAAACTCATGGTGTGGCCACCATCTTCCCCTGACCTCAACCCTATAGAGAACCTTAGTATCATCAAGGAAAAGATCTATGAGGGTGTAACGTGGCGCAGGGTGGTAGTCATGGCCGAGGCAATCGTCTACCGCACCCCAGCACGCTACATGAAAATGGAGGTCCTGGCTGGCTGTGTGGTGTTTCACTCCGGAGGCTATATGCATTGGCAGGCTGCATGTTGCCTGCTGTTTTGGCCAGCCAGGACCAGATAGCGCACAGTTCATTGAGGGAGACCACAAGTTCATAAAAAACATAGTTTTACTGAACATTAACTTGGTATGATCAATATCATAGAGGATCATTAAGCACACATTCTCACTTTAGTCATTTCAACCTCCTTAAGTCCTTTTCTTCCTTTCACTACCCAGCCTAGTACTACATGACAGTCCTTGGAAGTCAGTCTCCTCCTCAAGCAGTCCCACGTCTTTTCCCTCCAGAGGGGTATTGCCAATATGGCTGGACTGAGCCATAAGCTACTGAAGACGTCCCAGGGACTCTTGCTTAAGACACTCACTTTGTTCCTTGGCCTGCTCTTTCTTGCACCAGGACCCATCTCTCTGTCGGCTCCACTAGATCACTCTGTGTCACGGTAATCTCCTTCTCTTTCTCAATTGTTCCCTCTTTTCCTTTGTCAGAATATTCTATGTAATGGTCTCCCTCTCTACAGGACACCCATGTCATGCGGCTCTGCTGCTCCTCACACTTGAGGTCTCATCTTGTCACAGACTGGGCCCTAACTGACGTTCCCACAGCAACCGTATCTCTTCATCAGCAGTAGCTCCTCCCCTATTGGCTAATCCTAGAATCCCAACTGTCACCTGTCTGTCACCGGGCAGATTTAACCATTCACCTGCATACATATAACCCTAATAATACCTTATTAAGCATCCTGCATTGCATACTACATACCATTACACCTTATACCTATACATATGCATTACATCATCAATACTGCTACACCTCTACATAGTAACATTCTCAACTCTGCTACATCTTATACATTACAATACCTTACACTATACATTCCTGCATAATATCACTTTATATCTTATCACATATACTGTATATATTTAAGAACATATTTGGTGTCTTCAAGGGTAGGAACTCGACCACCATCTTACAAGGGTGGGAGGCAGTTCACATGAAAACTGCAGCTCTGGGAGGCTATTCTGACATCATGCAAAGAAATTCAAGCAGAAACTCTCCAAAAACTCACAAGTTCAATGGATGCAAGAATTGTGAAAGTGATATCAAAGAAGGGTTCCTATGTTAACATGTAACTTGGCCTGCTACGATGTTTTGGATTTAAATAGCTTTTTATTTCAGTGAATGTGACCTCCTAATGCTGCACATTCCACCAATGAGCATTTTCAGTTCTTTAAAACATATAAAATGTTTAGAAACTCTACTGTGCCTAATAATTTGGCACAGTGCATTTTGAGTTTTTTTTAATTCTGAAGAATATACTGTTATCATTGGGAGGTCTCTTCAATAAAATTCAATGTATACTCAAACGGGTGATGACTTTTATTAGACTGGCTGTCATTTGCACTAACCATTTAGGAAAATCAGAGAAAAATATAATTTGCATAATAATTTGGAACATGGTGTAGTGTAGGGACTCGTAATTGTGGGGACCCTTGACGTTTAGGTTTACGAGCTTATGTATTTTGGCCAAAATATGGACCAATACCTCACATTTATCATCATTTTACTGTATATCATTTTTATTGCACAATTTTTCACAGGATGTAGCCGGGCCCTTTGGGGTGTCAGTCCTATGTGCTAGTGCGTTTAAATAGTGCTGGGCAGCCCGCCTGATCTAAGAGAAGGGCGTCATCAATTGGCTGTGAGCCGGACACTGTGCATTGCACATATCTGTGTGACTGGTGCTCTATGTAAAACCTCATTAGTGTGTGTGACGCCCTGGCCTTTCAGGTCGTCACAGGGTATTGTGCAATCTGCCCTTCTGCACGGTATCCACATCCTCCTTGGTTACAGGTCCCTGGCCTTTGGTGTTGCTAAGAACAAGCTAATCAAAATCCTAGAAACACTCTGCACCACAGTCACCAGACACACTAATGGGTAGCCTGAAGGGAATAGGGCCGCCTTGGTTAGGGAGGGTCAGGAGTGTCAGGAGCAGTAAGTTGAGAGGTGTAGCATTGGAGGAGGTTGGGAGCAGGGCTCCTTGAGAATACTAGGTGGCAGACGTTGGTCTGGGCCTGGTAGGAGCTGGAACCCCGGTCACAGGGGATCGTGACAAGGGGCACGGAACTGCTGAGGAGGGCAGCCGGCGGCCTTGTGCCATCTCCGGGCAGGGGCCACGGCACGACGGTGTACGTGGACCCTAGGCCGGGAAGTAGCTTCAAGCGTCCTGGTAATTTTTCCGAGGAGGACGGAGCCTTCAAGATTAGTTCTCCACTCGCTCCAAAATCGGGGTACTAGCGCAATGAGGGGGATAGGACGTTCCCAATATACAGTCCAGAAAATCCCAAGCATGAACCCTAAGAGCAAGCTCACTCCGTTAGCCATATGGGTGAGCGGGACCCGACTAGTTCTACACTACAGGGGCCAATCAGTAGAAAAGTGACAAGCTAAATGCCACAGGCTAACAAGCAACACCATCAGGCACGGGATCCAGGCGTGCTCCCTCCCTGCTGCAGCGGTGCTAAGAACTTTGGTTTACAAGTTGTCGGTGTCAGCGTTATTCGACTGAGTGAGTACGCAGTAACCCTTACCTCCCCAACGGTATCCCTTCGCTACCATCACTAAGCCCCGGGGCATTCCCCCTACCCACAGAGGGGTTAAACACCTTGCTGCCATCCCATCGCCACCGAGTGCTCCCAACGGCAACGGTGGTACTCCACCTTACCACACCAGTGGCGTCACGAACTTTAACCACACAGTCCCCTGTAAATACTACCCCCCTTTTATTTCGAGTGGCCGCACGACCCCCGGGTCCGGACACCCCTCGAGCCACCGCGGATCTGGATCCGAGCAGTTCCAGCTGCTGACACAGGGGTGGTACATGTGCATGTTCAATACCAGCAGCCACCCCCCCATGACTTGGTAGGTTGAGAGTGGCTGTTTCATCAATAGTCTGCACCTGTGTTACCCATACCTTTATCGTGGGAGGCCGGCAGCATCCTGCAAGTGCATTTGCCATTTTGACCTGAGTTGGCTGGTGGCTTTTTTCTGGTGGTTTTTTTAATTTTTTTTCTTTGAATTTATGTCCTTTTCGGTGAATTATAAACAGTAGACTGATGTGCTTTATCAAAACGCTCTATCTTGGTCTCATCTTTCCACAAGACACTTTGCCAGAAGGATTGTGCCTTACTCATGTACATTTTGGCAAACTCCAGGTTATCATTTTTATGTCTCTTTGTCAACATTGTCAACAGTGGGGTCCTCCTGGATCTCCTGCGTTTCATTTAATTCAAATATCACTGGATAGTTCATGCTGACACTGATGCACCCTGAGCCTTGCTGAAAGCTTGAATTTCTTTGTAACTTGATTGGGCCTCTTTATTCACAATCCGGAATATCCTGTTGTGAGGACTATGGCATAGCAATACAGGCCAGTCAACTGCCAATCATACTGTTACGCTTCCCGGTCTCCTTGTCCCGTTCTCCGGTCCCCGTGGCCCGCTTCCCGCTCCCCGGCGGCGTCCCCTGCTCACCACTCCGGTCCCGTCCTCCTCGTCCCCGCCTGCAGCCTCCACGCGTCCAGCTCCCCGCTCCCGGCGCTCCTCTGTGAGGTGGGACTCCCAGCCGGGCACTCCTGCCTCCTTCTCACCGCTTCCTGGACTGGCTTCTGGCACATGGGCCTCGCGCATGCGCATTAGGGCGCGCGCGCGGTCATTGACCCTTTCTTAAAGGGCCAGCACCCAGAAACAGGATATTGCATAGAAAGGTACAGCGTATTTAAGGGTTCTCTTTCCTGGTGGGCGGGGCCTGTTCTACGTGTTTAATAAGCTAGTGTTCAGGTCCCCTATTGCTTTGTCTTGTACCTTGCCTGCATTAACCCTGTCCTGTCTCGTAGAGCCTGTCCTGCCACGCCAGCCGCTCCGAACCACGCTCATTCCCGTACCCTGACGGTGACTTCGGCGGATGTGCCACCACCTCTGCAGCTCCGCCAGTCTCCAGTCCCTGGCTCCGCTTGGTGACCCGTTCCATCGCTCAGCAAGTCTCGGATCCCGCCTGACCTTACCACCTGGCCTCGGACTCTGATCCACGTCACCCGGACCACCGTCCAGAACTCCATCCACCTTTCCTGCTCCCCTACGGACTGTCTGACTACCACCAGTGCTTCGGCTACCGTGCACCCAGACCCTCTGGCGGGGTGACCTGCCTGGCTGCCTCCTCAGGGGAAACCGGTGTACGGCCCAGAGGTTCCACCACCCGGACGTTACACATACGTATCCACACATCCTGACCTGCATCCGGAGGTCACCATATTCCGGATAGAAATCCAATACCTCCATTCTGAAATAAATGGTAAGAGGTGAAAATTAATTATAGTAAGGAGGAAGCCCCTGACTAGAGCAAGACCCCTTGGTAACAAAAGTAATTCAGCTGGGGAAGTGGGCAGGCGATTGCTAGTACAGAGAAGCTTCAAAGGAGACCTCAGGGGACCTCAGTGAACTCAGGTGAGGTCACTGAAGTCACGTAAGGTCAAGTTACCTGTGGTCACAGGTGGAGGACCGTGGGAACCTCCAGCTGTGGCGCCGCAGCTAACCTGAGTGATGGCAATGCTGATAGCTGCTCAATCCCTGCCTGAATTTACAACGTGCAGTCATGTACTATGATCACGCACTGTGATTTAGATGTGGCAGAGCTGGAATCATAGTGGGACCTCATGTGGATTACGTCAGACTTGCAGGGGTGTTTTGTGGGTTGATAAAGGAGTGAAAGAGGGTGTTTTTTGTATTATATTTCAAATAAAGGATTTTTTTCAGTGTTTGTGTTTATTATTTTTCACTTGCAGATTAGTAAGCGGAGGTCTCATAGACACCTCCCATTAATAATCTAGGGCTTAGTGTCAACTGTGAGCTGACATTAACCTCTTAGTACACCAACTGCCACCACACCAGGACAATCGGGAAGATCATGGAAAAGTGCTGGGGTTGTCGCATCTAATGGATATGACAATCCTGGGCAGCTGCAGGCTGATATTTTTAGGCTGGGGGCCCAATAATCCTGGGTCTACCCATCCTGAGAATACCAGCCCCCAGCTGTCTGGCTTTATCTTGGCTGGGTATCAAAATTTGGGGGATGGCATGTTGTTTCATTTTTTTAATCATTTATTTAAATAATTGAAAAAAAAAGCCATTTGCGGTTCCTCCTATTTTGATACACAGCCAAGATAAGCGCACAGCTGGGGGCTGCAGCCTGTTGCAGTTGCTTTATCTGTGCTGGGTATTATAATAAGGGGCGACCCTAAGCCAAATTTTTATTTAATTATTTTTACTGTACATTATAGACCTGCAGACCTAGTTTATGATTAGAAGCGTCAGACAGGATGTCACACAGGCTGAGGGCGCTGTCTGACTGCAACCAATCACAGACACCGGTGAGCGGGGGAAGCAGTGATTATGCATAAGACTAATGAGTGGCCTGGGAAGAAGAATAAGCAGCCGCGGGACCCGTTACATCCGTGATGGAGACTTGGTAAGTATACCGCGCTCGCTTTGTGTTTTTTTTCTTTATTTTTACTTCATTTTTTTATTTCCTGAGTGCCGGATCCAGAACAATACCCGGAATACCCTGAGAATTCCGGCCCAGGCCTGGCATTCGGATGCCTTTGAAACTGTGGGGTCGGACTTTACAGTCTGGTCCACCCATCACTATTTTTCACAAAAAAAACATCAAAAAATCAGAATTGCCAAAAATGCACCTAAAATACACCATCATTACAAGCGGTTTTTGGAGTATTTTTTACATTTCCAGGCTCTCAGAGACAAGGTGCAGTTTTTGGTGTAGTTTTGATGTCTCGAAGGTGCAGTATTTTTGTGACAACAAAACTACAGTGTGCGCATGTATTCTTTGACGCTGTTTTATATTTCCAGCAAAGCGGATGGAATTAATAGAAATCTCATGTTCACTGTGTATCTTTTTTTTATGCAGCATAAACTGACCTGCGGTGCGTTTTTTCAAGCCTCAGCATGTCAATTTCACTTGCAGCAACGATCAGTTTTTTGTGCAGATTTTCCTTATAGACTTGTATTAGATGCGTAGAAATACAGAGTCAAAAACGTCAGTAAGGTAAGGTGCGGAGATGGTGCAGAAATTCTGCAGCATCAAAAACTCAACTGAGCCTGATCATGGTAACGTACCCTAAGAGGAGCAGTGCCCACTTGTGGAAGCTCTAGGCTGGCTTAATCTGGACATAATTATTCTTTGATGCATATAAATTGGGTTTTGAAATTATATGTGATACTATATTGTGCTGGCTGTAAGAGACCCCTACCAGGAGCGGACATATTGGTGCAACATGTGCAGTCACACAGGGGCACAAGAGCTAAGAGATCCCATTACCATCTCCAAATCAGAAGAAATTGTGTATAAAGATTAGCTATTGGGCTGCAAAGGGTCCATATATTATTCTTGCATATGGGCCTCTTCTGTCTTTGTCCGCCAGTGACCCCACCATTATAAATCCCGGAATATAGTGCGTTGTTACCCATTTAAAGCCATAACTGATTTGTTCTTCTTGACTCTTGCAGTTTTGTTAGACCAGTGATGATAATGAAACAAAAACTAATATCAAATACAAAAGCTGTATAAACTGGAGCAACAACAAAAAAACATGTAATACATATGGGACAATGTTTCCATGGAAACTGGCATTACAGCTTGCTTCCAATAATTAATGGAGGGCTTTGCTATTACAGTAGGTTGAAACTTCACTTTCCTGTGCTGCACTGCAGAATGTAGTATCATTTCCCCATTCATAAATATTTCATTACCATAGGCTGCTGTGTTTTATCACACCCTCGGCCTAATCTGCTCGTTGCCGAATCCTTGTAACCCTGGCAGTGCGGTAACTTTCATTTCGCCCCTACTTTCTGCCATGTTCATTTCCTTCTCGCTTGATGATTGTGTGTTGCAAAGATGCTTCATCGTGCTTTATTTTCCTGGTCTACTGGGCTTTCCTCCCTCATTTAAAGTATGGGTTATCAAAAAATGTACGGAAACAATAATTCAGAGTAAGCCAGGTAATATTCTCTGTGGGAAATGAGACAAACGCAAGGTTAAATTTAGAAGAAGGGAGAAAAACGACTGTTCATCTCCATTCACGTTGTACTGTTGTTTACACTTACGATATTTTATTTTATGCGGTTGATTTGGTTTCTCACATCAATAGCAGATAATGGCCTCCTGGAAGCGCTCAGCACACGGCTGCTGCACATCACTACTCTTTGCACGTCTCAGCCTGTACCAGTTTTTGTTTGATTAAAGAAACAAAGAAAAGCTATGGAGTGATATATGATAGTTTTATGAAGGATGTTGCCAGGAAAAGCTGGAAGGTAATAGTACGCGGCATAAAAGAGTTTTTAGGTCTTATAAATACTTTAAAGGGGGTTTTCTACGTTTACGAAATTGGTATAGTTAGACAGCATAAAAATAAGAAAGTCTATATTTGTTTTCATTCTCCTACTATGAGAGATTTTATCTTACATAGTGTACATAGAAGACTGACCACAAAGCATGGCTAAGTATATGCAGTAGATACATTTTAGGCAAAGGAGTTAACTCCTGAGATTCCAGCCAACTCTATCCAGCCCATTGATTTCTATTCAGCAGCTTGCTGCTTAACTTCTTCCTCCTTCCATTCAGCTTGTGACCTATCATCAGTTCTTCCAAACAAGCCTCCACCATGGGTAGTTTCTAGAGCAGACTTATTAATTAGTTCATGGTCATCATAGGGGTAATGTTGATTACTGTTTGTCAATGGCAACGAAACCTGTAAGCTAAAGACATATTAGTATAAGTTAACTTATTCATCCAAAAGTTAAAGTGCACTGTACATAAATTTAAGAACACTTAGTGAAGGACAGCTAATCCTTATTCCTTATATAATATATAATATGTATAATACAATAGAGATTCTTAAGCGGGCTTTACACGCTATGATATTTCTAGCAATTGCTAGCGATA
The DNA here is from genome assembly GCF_048569485.1 of Anomaloglossus baeobatrachus. Taxonomy (NCBI): domain Eukaryota; kingdom Metazoa; phylum Chordata; class Amphibia; order Anura; family Aromobatidae; genus Anomaloglossus; species Anomaloglossus baeobatrachus. The sequence goes on from NC_134358.1 coordinate 248,393,300, forward strand.
TCGTACGCAAAAGCACCCGCCCCCGTTGTGCATGTGATATCGTGTGATTGCTGCCGCAGCGAACATTATCGCTACGACAGCGTCACACGCACTTACCTGGTCGGCGTCGTCGCTGTGACTGCTGAACAATCCCTCCCTCAAGGGGGAGGTGCGTTCGGCGTCACGGCGACATCACCGCGACGTCACTAAGCGGCCGGCCAATCAAAGCGAAGGGGCGGAGATGAGCGGGATGAACATCCCGCCCACCTCCTTCCTTCCTCATTGCGGGCGGGACGCAGGTAAGGAGATGTTCCTCGCTCCTGCGGTGTCACACATAGTGATGTGTGCTGCCGCAGGAACAAGGAACAACTACTATAAACAACCATTAACAATTTTTGGTTTTAGGATGACCTCTCCATGGTGAATGATTTTCACCACTTTGGAGGACGTTTAATGTCGCTGGTAAGTGTTACACTCTGCGATACTGTTAATGACGCCGGATGTTCGTCACTAGCGACGTGACCCCGATGATAAAACATTAACGATATCGTAGCGTGTAAAGCCCCCTTTACACGCTGCGATACCGTTAATGATGCCGGATGTGCGTCACTAACGACGTGACCCCGACGATAAAACATTAACGATATCGTAGCATATAAAGCCCGCCTTAGTCTTATTGCTCTAATACTAGGTTGAGTAGTGGCCACATAATATTAATTCTTATCAGCAACCATTGTTAGTAAACACTGTCCTAACAGTAGCTATTTAAAATGCTAATGATCAAGCTTCCCCAACATGTTTCACCTATACAGGCTTCATTAAGGGAACATATGAGGCTAAAAAAAAAAATAAATCTAGAGCAGCTCTCAATCACTCATGAAACATTGATTTATTCAAGGACTGTTATTTCTATATATACATTTTGGGATAGTAACCTTCAAAATAACCAATGACATACTGTTAATGTATTATTGTAGTAAGCAGAACTCAGCAGTAGGACAATGCTACGGAGCCAGAACTGGCACTCAAGAAGTTGTACCCAACCCCAGGAACATGAAAGTAAAAGGCTGTGCTGCAGTGTGCTGCTTAACACAGAGGTTGACAACTAGTCTTTAATATTTACCACCACATTACATTCTTCAAATAGGATGGATACCAAAGATAGGAAATAAAATGTAACATAAATAGACCATTTAAAGAGAATTCGTCAGAAGGTTTTTTCTATGTAATCTGAAGATAGCATGGTGTAATGGTTAACACAGAATTCACTGATGTGTCGCTTATCACTTTGTATGCTGTTGTTTATCTGTATTGCTTGTTTTAGCTTCAAGAAATTAACATTGCCACACTAGGCCAGCTAAAGGCTGGCTAATGCAGCATGCTCCTGCTGTGATTAGCTGTTAACTGTCTATAGACATTGTATATAGAGAGTCTTGTGTGAGCAGGGGAAGCTTTCTCAGCTATGCTGCATTGCTATATCTAAAAATTCTGAATGTGTCAGAACCCCTGCACCATCTAAACTTGTTGAGGGTGGGGGCGCAGGCCACGGCTAGTGGGGAGCTACTCGAGACACTCGTATCCGGGATCATGGCTGTGGCTTGAGTGGCAGCCGGATCCAGGGCTCTTGCAGCAGCCCATCGCCCACAACTTGATAAAGGGGGGTATTTACAGGGGAAGAGTTTGTCAGTGGCGCCACCCGTGGCTTGTGGTGATGGTTGGTAACACCGCCGCTGCCTTTGTATGGGACGCCCGGGGCTGATGGAGTGGGGCAGCAGGATCGTATTCCCTCCACGGGTAGGGAGGTGTTGTCCCGGGGCCCAGGTGTAGATGGAGTGCAGTGCTGGGTTGCCGTCTGCAGGCTGGACCGGATGACACCGGTGTACTCACTGTTGAATAAACCACACAAAGTCCAACAAGTAGTAAACCAAGTGCCGCATACCGGTAGCCTCCGGAGGGGTGTGCTCGGGTCCCGCACACCGGTTGACAGGACAGGGGCCCTTCCTCCTGCACTTTTGTGTTTTTGTCTTGTGTGTTGACTAGTCCGCATGAAACGGGAAAAGTCTGCTCCTGGTGTCTTTGCTGTGGGAGCTGTTGCCCGTGAGATCTGGCCCTTGGGATTTTTGCAGGCACTTGCAGACGCCCTATCCCCCGCGTTGGGCTTCCATCTCACTCTATCTGGGCTCACTGGTGGGACAAGACATGAAATCTTGTCCCCTGCTGGCTAATTGACAAGGGGCTTGAAGCTGTCCTCGCCACAGGGTCCAGGCACCCCGATTGTGCACGGCCTCCGGACCGGATTCCTGCTATCGGCACCGGCGAGCTACAACACTGCCCTAGTCCACTTAAGGTCTCCCGCGACCGGATCTCCATCGTCTGTGGCCCTGCCACCTAGTCAGCTCAGGTAGTCCGTTAGTCCGGGTGCTACAACCCCCGACTACCACTTCACTCCTCTCACTTCCTCTGTCCAGACTAATTTGTGTCTCAGCTCTCTCTGATGTGTTCCCTCCCCTGACACCTCAGGACCCCTAGGTGGGTGTCACCATCTGCCTGGCCCACCCACTGGTGTGTCCCTATTGTCCTGGGGGGGTGACTAAGCTTTGTGGCTGTTGTATGTACCTGTGTGCGGGGTTGTGTTGGTAGGACAAGGAGGAGAGAGCTCTGCATCTGAAAGATGGATGCAGTCTACTGTGACAACCTGATTTTGTCAGGGCGTCATACTCCCCCTTGGTAAAACACACCCCGTCCTCGGGCTGTCCAGCACCGGTTTTTATTTTTTCTGCAACTGTAAAACGTAGAAAAAGGTAAAAGCATAACATGTAAACATTAGAACAGTAAAACATTTCTTCCCTTTACAGGGAGGCACTTTTCTTAAATATTGCATGAATTTGTCCTCTCCCTTCAACCCGCCACCCAAAAAACCTGAACCCCTGGTGCCACCGCTAGCTCTGGTGTCACACCATCCTGAGTTTCTTACAGTGTCTTTGGTGACAGGATAGAGGTACCTTTCCCATCAGTCCACCCCAAGGAGTTCCACAGTACCGGAACCTTCTGGCCTGGAGGTTAGCCACCGGTTTTGCTGGTGACTGGGCCTCGGCTGACTCTACTGCAGTTCCTTCCTCCAACCAGTCCTCTCCAGCGGGTGTTACAGTCCTGGTGGTGGGTAAACAAGAAGGCAAATGTGGAGTATATACAATGACCCAAGAATGTTTTTGGGTGGCCTCTGCCAGTCCTGAGGTCATGGTCCATAAACAACAGGGGAAAAGCTGGGTTAAACAGGGAAAGGGGGCAGCCGGGTTCTTTGCACTATTCTATCAGACAATCGGGGGCAAGTGTGGAGGCCGGTACTATCTTCCCCACTACCTGGGTACACTGATCACCTTCCCATGCGTACAGGCTCCATTCTCCACACCGTCGGCAACATATATTTGCTACTTCTGGTTCCAGACTTCTGCTGGGGTACCTCCTCTTCAGGGGAACCGGATACATCTGGAACCCAGCGGCCCCGACAGCTTCTGGAGTACTGGAACCCGAATCGCTCTCCCCCAGCTCCTCCTCCTGCTCAGGAGCCAGGCCTACAAAGATGCCCTCGGCTCCGGCTACGACCGACCTCTCATGTTGCCGTGGGCCCCACCGATCAGTGGCCTGCTCCTCTTCCCTGCAGGAACACGCCGGCTGCTCCTCAGCCAGGTCGGGGTGCTTGGGAGCTGTTGGTGCTGCAGCTGGGGTATAGATAAGAATGGGAGCCACCTCTGTAGTGGCCAGGCGGATGACTGGGGCCGACGTCATCAATGGTGCGGACAGGCTCGGGACTGGGACGGTTGTCGTTGGCGGTGCGGCCTGGTTCGGAGCTGGATGAGATGTCATCAGAGCTGCGGCCTGGCTCGGGGCCGAATGAGATGTCATCAGCAGTGCCGGAGTGATGGTGACAGTAAGGCCTGAGAACCCAGCAGCTGGGTCCTCCCCCGCAGATGGTACGGGCTTCGCTGCCACGGACTGAGGCAGCAGGTCGGTCGGGGCATTGGCTACGGACACAGGTGATGAGGGAGGCAGCATGGCGGACGGGAGCAGACCGGACCCCTCAGCCGGGCAGGCCGGTTCCTGGGGAACATAGGGGTGTGGGTCACTGCTTACTCGCTCCTCCGAGGCCATCTCTCTTTACGCACCCGGACAGCTGCAGCCAAGCCCTTCATCTCCGATGTCCACTTCGCCAGCATGAAGTGGGCTGGGGCCTGGATCCTTCGACACATCCTCTCCGTCAGCTCCTCAATCCAGTCAGCGGTTCCGGGGACGGGACTCTCCGGATACTGTCTGCCCGGTTGCTGCGACATCTTGCTGCTGGTGTCCAGGAATGAGTTTCTGCAGAGTCCTGGCGTCCCTGCACTTTATCAGTTCTGATCACATGCCGCTCCCTCACCTTCCCCCTTGGTTTTGGGCAGCAATCACCGGCTGCGTTCACTGGAGGTGGGCGGAGCTTCAGACTCGCGCTTTTTTCGGGGATGAAGAAGGTGAGGTTGTTGTTTTTGGCGCAAAAATGGCGGCCAAGATGGCAGCAGTACGAAAATTTCAGCGTTTCACGGTCCAGGAAAGGCGCACTTCACCTAGGTTAGTGGAATTTGGTAAGTATCCTGTTCGTGACGCCAAAATTTGTCATGGGCAGGGGGCGCAGGCCATGGCCAGTGGGGAGCTACTCGAGATGTTCAGATCTGGGATCGTGGCTGTGGCTCGAGTGGCAGCCGGATCTGGGGCTCTTGCAGCAGCCCGTCGCCCACAACAATATAAAGGGGTTATTTACAGGGGAACGTTTGTCAGTGACGCCACCCGTGGGTTGCGGTGATAGTTGGTGACACTGCCGCTGCCTTGGTATGGGGCACCCGGTGCTGATGGAGCGAGGCAGCAGGACGGTATCCCCTCCATGGGTAGGAGAAGTGTTGTCCTGGGGCCCAGGTGTAGGTGGTGTAGAGTGCTGGGGCGCTGTCTGCAGGCTGGAACGGATGACACCGGTGTACTCGCTGTTGTTGAATAAACCACACAAAGTCCAAGTAGTAAACCAAGTCCGCTCCCGGTGTCTTTGCTGTGGGAGTTGTTGCCCGTGAGATCTGACCCTTGGGATTTTTGCAGGCACTTGCAGATGCCCTATCCCCCGTGATGGGCTTCCGTCTCGATCTGGGCTCACTGGTGGGACAAGACATGAAATCTTGTCCCCTGCTGGCTAATTGAAAAGGGGCTTGAAGCTGTCCTCGCCCTAGGGTCCAGGCACCCTGACTGTGCACGGCCTCCGGACCGGATTCCCGATGTCGGCAGCGGCAGGCTACAACCCTGCCCTGGTCCACTTAAGGTCTCCCGCGACCGGATCTCCATCGCCTGTGGCCCTGCTCTGCCGTCTGCCACCTAGTCAGCTCAGGTAGTCTGGTAGTCCGGGTACTACAACCCCCGACTACCACTTCACTCCTCTCACTTCCTCTGTCCAGACTAATCTGTGTCTCAGCTCTCTCTGATGTGTTCCCTCCCCTGACACCTCAGGACCCCTAGGTGGGCGTCACCATCTGCCTGGCCCCACCCACTGGTGTGTCCCTATTGTCCTGGGGGGGTGACTAGGCATTGTGGCTGGTGTGTACCTGTGTGCGGGGTTGTGTTGGTAGGACAAGGAGGAGAGAGCCCTGCATCTGAAAGATGTATGCAGTCTCCTGTGACAACCTGATTTTGTCAAGGTGTTACAAACTAATTGATACATCACTGGATTCAGGGTTTCTTTGCCTACATCATGCTGCTCAAAGAGGTATAAAAAACTTGCTGATAGATTCCCTTTATGTTCACATCTGTTTGGAAATATTCATTGAGCATATTAGGCATCTAACTATATCAAACATCTACAATGGGAAAAATAATTATCTGATACACTGACAATTTTGCAAGTGTTCCCACGTACAAAGAATGTAGAGGTTCTGTAATTTTTATCGTAGGTACACGTCAATTGTGACAGACAGAATAAAAAAATCCTGAAAATCAGATTGTATGAGTTCTAAAAAAATGAATTAGCATTTTATCTCATGAAATAAGTATTTGATACACTAGAAAAACAGAACTTAATATTTGGTACAGAAACCTTTGTTTTCAATTAGAGAGGTCAGACATTTTCTGTGGTTCTTGACCAAGTTTGCACACACTGCAGCAGGGATTTTGGCCCACTCCTACAGATCTTTCAGGTTTCAGACCTGTTGCTGGGCAGTATTGAGTTTCAGCTCCCTCCAAACGTTTTCTATTGGGGTGAGGTTTGTAGTCTGGCTAGGACACTTAAGGACCTTGAAATGCTTCATACCGAGCCACTCTTTAGTTGCTCTGGCTGTGTGTTTTGGGCCCCCACGACCCATCTTCAATGCTCTTACTGAAAGAAGGAGATTGTTGGCCAAAATCACGCGACGTATGACCCCATTCATCCTCGCTTCAATATGGTGCAATCGTCCTGTCCTTTTTGCAGAAAAGCATCCCCAAAGTGTAATGTTTCCACCTCCATGCTTCATGCTTGGTAAGGTGTTCTTGGGGTTGTACCCATCCTTTTTCTTCCTCCAAACACGATGAGTAAAGTTGACATCAAAAAGTTATATTTTGGTCTTATCTGACCATATAACCTTTTGCCATGCCTCCTCTGGATAATCCAGATAGTCTTTGGCAAACTTTAAACTGGCCCGAACATGTGCTAGCGTGAGCAGGGGGACCTTGCGTGCCCTGTAGGATTTTAATCCATGAAGGTGTAGTGTGTTACTAACAGTAATCTTTGAGATTGTGATACCAACTCTCTTCAGGCCATTGACCAGGTCCTCCCATGTAATTCTGGGCTGATTTCTGACCTTTCTCAGATTCATCTTTACCCCATGAGGTGAGATCTTGCATGGAGCCCCAGACTGAGAAAGATTGACGGTCATCTTGTGTTTCTTCCATGTGATAATAATTGCACCTATAATTGTTGCCTTCTCACCAAGCTTCTTGTCTATTGTCCTTTAGTCGATCCCAGCTTTGTGCAGGTCTACAATTTTGTCCCTGGTGTCCTTAGACAGCTCTGGCCATGTTTGAGTGGTTGGAGTGTGATTAATTGATTGAGTGTGTGGATAGGTGTCTTTTATACAGGAAACAAGTTCAAACGGGTGCAATTAATACAAGTTCAGAGAAGAGTGACCAGAATGGTAAATGGTCTGCAAACCATGTCCTATGAGGAACAGTTACAGGATTTAGGATTGTTTAGCTTGCAAAAGAGAAGACTGAGAGGAGACTTAATAGCTGTCCATAAATATCTTAAAGGTTGTCACACTGTAGAGGGATCAGTTTTATTCTCATTTTTACAAGGAAAGACAATGGGATGAAACTGATGGGGAGGAGACACAGATTAGATATTAAAAAAAACTTTTTGACAGTGAGAGTGATCAATGAGTGGAACAGGCTGCCATGAGAGGTTGTGAGTTCTCCTTCAATGGAAGTCTTTAAAAAGAGGTTGGATGGACATCTGTCTGGGATGATTTAGTGAATCCTGCTTTGAGCAGGGGGTTGGACTAGATGACCCAGTAGGTCCATTCCAACTCTAATATTCTATGATTATATGATTCTATGAATACAGGTGATGAGGTCAGAGTATGAGGCTTCCTAAAGAAAAAATAACAGTTCTGTGAGAGGCAGAATTCTTGCTAGTTGGTAGGTGATCAATTACTTATTTCATGCAATAAAATGCAAATTATTTATTTAAAAATCAAACAATGAGATTTTCTTGATTTTTTGAGAGATTCTATCTGTCACAGTTGAAGAGTACCTACGATAAAAATTACAGACCTCTCTATTTTTTTGTAGTTGGGAAAACTTGCAGAATCAGCAGTGTATTAAAGGGAACCTGTCACCAGGTTTATCCCTTAGTGAGCTCTTATATATAGCATTCCAGAATAATGTATATAAGAGCCCAGGCCACTCGTATAACATTAAAACCACCTTTATAATACTCACCTAGGGGGGCGGTCCGGTCCAATGGGTGTCACTGCTCTCAGTCTGGTGCCTCCTTCATCTTGTAAAATCGACGTCCTCCTGCCCAGGCCCATGTACATGAGGCATCCTGCATCACATCAGTGTAAAGTTATATTTCTCATGCAATAAAGCTTGTTGATTGGCTGCGCTGCAGTCTTAATATCATCGAATATTGCAAAGTTCTGCAAAACTCCCAACCATCCAGGATCCAGAAAGACAGTACTGGTTTTGGGGAAATGTCCCATTGTCCTGAAGAGGTCATGTCTACAGCTACACTTTCATTCACTCTGTGCAATGATTCATATCCTACCATGCAGGCTTAACTGCACATGTTTCTCAGTTAATTGCTCAGTAGTTCCTCCTCCTTCCCTTAGGGCGGCTTTGCACGTTGCAACATCGCACGTGCGATGTCGGTGGGGTCAAATCGAAAGTGACGCACATCCGGCGTCACTTTCGACATCGTAGTGTGTAAATCCTAGATGATACGATTAACGAGCGCAAAAGCGTCGTTATCGTATCATCGCTGTATTCTCCGACATTTCCATAATGCCGGTGCAGCGACAGGTACGTTGTTGTTCCTCATTCCTGTAGCAGCACACATCGCTGTGTGTAAAGCCGCAGGAGCAAGGAATATCACCTTACCTGCCGCCGCCGGCTATACGGAAGGAAGAAGGTGGGCGGGATGTTTACATCCTGCTCATCTCCGCCCCTCCGCTTCTATTGGCCGCCTGCCGTGTGACGTCGCTCTGACGTTGTACGACCCGCCCCCTTAGGAAGGAGGCGGGACGCCGGCCAGAGAGACGTCGCAGGACAGGTGAGTGCATGTGAAGCTGGCGTGGCGATAATATTCGCTATGCCAGGAATTACAAGATATCGCTGCTGCGACGGGGGCGGGGACTATCCTGTGCGACATCGCAGCATCGGCTTGCAATGTCGCAACGTGCAAAGCCCACCTAACTCTAGGGGAGGGACCCCAGCCTATTAATTTACTGTTTTTCTACTCTCTTGATGTCTGTTGTTTCCCAGAATTTGAACTCTCAAACTGTTGCATTTGAAGCAGTGGAATAGGAATGAGCCACTCAGTGACATAACTAAAGTCTTATGGGCTGATGCAAAATTTTTCCCTGACCGTCCCCAACCCCCCCGTATGTTGGTCAGATATATAGGCCCTTGTAGCATATCCCGGTATATATGTCCTCCATCATGGTATATATGTCCCCCATCCTGGCATATGTGTTTCCCATCCTGGTATATCTGTCCCCATCTTAGTATATATGTGTGACGCCCCTGAGGCTTCAGGCACCACAGGGTACTGCACCTCCATTAGGGTGTAGTACTATTCCCAGGCCCAGGGAGGGTCAGTACCGATTTCCACTTATACATACGTGCAGTAACACTGCGTTGCCCTCCCCAATGGGGACTGGGCCAGGGTTGGATCACAGTAGGGGGTCACTACAGCGGTAGATTTACAGGACGCCACCGCATCAGGGGCTACCCGATCCACTGGAACCGAGGACTCAGCTATACCAAATTCCATATGCTTCATTATGAAAGTGAACACATAATGCAATTGTTTATTTTATTTTTTTACTGTGTGTGGCGCAGTGGGGGGCTACATACCAGGATGAGTGCCTATATACCAGGATAGGTGGCTATATACCACAAAGGCTATATACCAGGATGAGGGGCTATACCAGGATGGAGTGCTATATACAAGGATGGAGGGCTATATACCAGGAATAGGCCATGATGGGGTCATATATACCAAGATGGACCATGATAGGGTCATTTATACCAGGATGGGCAATGATGGGGACATCTATACCAGGGTGGGGCCATATATACCGGGCTATATCCATGATCGAGGTCATACACCAGGATGGAGCCATAATAGGGACATATACCAGGTTGGATCCATATATACCAGGCTATATCCATGATCAGGGTCATACACCAGGATAGGGGCGAAGAAAGGAAGGTTTTACCCAGCTCACCTGCTTGATAGGAGACCGAGACCTGTGGACTGTGCAAGGAAAAAGTCGGCAATTCTTTGGTAATGATGAAGGAAGATATTCCAGCAACTTGAGTCCAAACAGGAAATTCTTTAAAACGTTGATTCTTTATTATTTACATATTAAAAAGTCCATGTTGGGGTGAAACAAAACCAGGACAGAGAGGACGCGTTTCAAACACTTGGTTCTTAATCAATCTCTAAAGCATATACTCACAGGACTTGTTTAAAAAGGAGGGAGTAAAGACCCAAACATGTGTTTAATCAAATGGAAAGAGCTTTTCACTAAAGCATTAACCCTGTGAGGGGAACATTTTTTATGCAGGTATTCACACACGGTAATATAGGAGTGAATGTCAAACAGAATAGCCGCATTAGTAAGCAAACAGTATTTCATTTCAAAGTCCACATTTCTTGTGTCCACACTTGTATGAAACTGTGGTAGGTAACCAATTACGGGCAGTTTTTTCATCCTCAATAAAATCGCATCTGCTAGTGTGATCACTTGGTGATAGGATGGAACTTAAAGTCGTGTTTCTCTTGGAAACAAACTTCACTCCATCCCTTAATATATGATGTAAAGTGTCGTCTGTGGACAAAATTGGAAGATATTTTTTAACAATTCTGATCACATCATAGTAGTTGCTGCTGTATTTTGTGGAAAAAACTACCGGTAATTTGTTCTGAACGTTACCTTTATTTTTATCCTTATTGTTCATTTCAAGATATTGGGATCTGTTTTTAATATTTGCTTTGATTTTTGCCCTCTGAAGATTTTGAAAATTATACCCTCTGGCCAAGAACCTTATATCAATACTACTACACTCTGCCTCAAAACTTTCCTGACTGCTGCAGCACCTCTTTGCACGTATATATTCACCTGTGGGGATATTCTCCACCACATGCTTGGGGTGACAACTTTTAGCATGTAGTAGAGAATTGCCTGATATGGGTTTGCGATATAAACTACAGTCAATTTTGCCACTATCAATATTTCCATGGAGTGACATATCCAAAAAATTTATTTTGTTTGATCATGAAAAAAAGTGAATACTAAGTTGTGGGCATTGTTATTAATATAGGAAATAAATTCCTCTACCTTCTGTTCTGGATTCTGCCACACAATTAGTATATCATCTAAGTACTGAAGGTATATGATGATATTAGATGAAAAAGGGTTATTTTGACTGAAGATGAATTGCTCCTCCCACCAGAACATAAAGACCCCAGCTAATGAGGGGGAGAAGCGAGCACCCATAGAGCAACCCCGCAGCTGAACATATTTTCTGTCTAGGAAGGTGAAAAAATTGGGTACTCGCTTCTCCCTTGTGTGGACACAAGAAATGTGGACTTTGTCATTATATGTTGAATGTAAAAATGTTTTCTTCATATGTCGATAAAAAAACGTATCAAATTACTTCTATGATTAACTGTGGTTCAGACCATGTGGTTTATTTGATTTCTTGCACGATGTGTCAACTGCAGTATATTGGCAGCACTTCATGTTCCCTAAGAAAAAGAATATCCGAACATATCTATGACGTGAATAATATTACATCTAGGAAGTTGTCTAGTGCCTCCCAGCACTTTCGTGATATACATGCCGGTAGTTTTGATGGCATGAAAGTTTACGCTATTGAGAAAGTAAAACTTCCTAAAAGAGGAGGAAATTTAAAGGATATTCTTTTTCAGAGGGAAATTAAGTGGATTTTTCTAATGGGTATCAGAACTCCCACAGGCTTAAACAAAAGAAATGAAATACTGTTTGCTTACTAATGCGGCTATTCTGTTTGACATTCACTCTTATGTTACCATGTGTGAATACCTGCATAAAAAATGTTCCCCTCACAGGGTTAATGCTTTAGTGAAAAGCTCTTTCCATTTGATTAAACACATGTTTGGGTCTTTACTCCCTCCTTTTTAAACAAGTCCTGTGAGTATATGCTTTAGAGATTGATTAAGAACCAAGTGTTTGAAACGCGTCCTCTCTGTCCTGGGTTTGTTTCACCCCAACATGGACTTTTTAATATGTAAATAATAAAGAATCAACGTTTTAAAGAATTACCAGGATAGGGGCATATGCCAGGATGGAACCATATATACCAGGATATAGGCATGATGGGGGTCATACATCAGGATGGGTCCATGATGGGGAGATATCATGATGGGGTCATGATGGGGGTATATATAACTGGATGGGACCATGATAGTGGACATAAATACCAGGATGAGACCATATATACCAAGATATAGCCATGATGGGGTCATACACAAGGATGGGTCCATGATGTGGACATATTTACCAGGAAGTGGCCCAGGATGGGGGGGTTCAGGCTCAAACTCTGCATCGGAGCCCATCAGACTGTAGTTACGCCACTGGTTAAAATGAATGGTGTCATTAAAAACTATAATTTCTCCATCAAAAAATAAAATCTTGCTCTTAGGACCAGAGACAGCTCTGCTCAATGGATATCACAAAAACCACTTTTATGGATAAAAAAAGTGCTTTTTTTTACTATATGCATCAAGCAGTGCCATCTCCGGTCCTAACTGCAAGGTTTCATCTGTTCTTGAAGATATGGCTTTGGAAGCTATTACACCTTGCATTTGTCTTAGATTTAAATATGGGTCTGACTGTGATTCAGGGATTTCACAAATTTCTCCATAGTAGAAAGAACACATTAAGATAATTGCTGATGTGTCTGTTGTGTGGGGGTGCAGCATCACAGTCATGTTTTATCTTACAAAATGAAACATATCATAGTTCTTCGCCTTATGACTCACTGTGATTTCTTCAGATTTGATTCTCCATATGCAAGAAAGTCATTCGAAATAAATTACTCTAGTTTTATTTTAAACAAGCTCATGTAAATAATCTAAGTATACCTAGTGAGAAAGCAGTACAACATGACCTGAAAAGTGTCTACGGCACTAATAAATAAAGACAACGCTGAGTGATGATGGAATACATATGGCCACAACAGGCTATACTAAATGCAACATGCAAATGAATACAATAAAACACTAGTATTATTCCTGAGGAGATCCTGGATGACCCATCAACATTGGACCGTACCAAACACCACAATCCCCAGTCGCAACTCACCACCTGGGGGTTGACAAATCATCATGGTACTACCCAAACCGCAATCTGTCATTCACCAGGAACCACCCCACAAAGATTTAAGCATACATAATAACAAAGGGTCACCAAACCTCTGATGTAACCCCTGACACCATTATCCAGGGCCATCCCTGACCTCCTCACCTCCAAGATGAGCAGGTGCGCACCATTGCGCCCAAGAGTCCTGCCAAACTTTAATCTCCTTATCCACACCTTCTCCTATATTTAAACAACATAGGTCCAAACCCACCTTATTCCAGCGGATCTCATCTTAACTAAGAAAATCTGGATCAGGAATCTCCAGCTCTCTGTGAGAATCCGCCAGGCCACCATTCATAGTAACAAAGCTAAATAATATTATATTCACCTTCCCCTGGCTTTGTTTATCCTGTCACCCGAACGAGCATTATGCCATGTGAGATGAGGTGAAATCTCCGACCAAACTAAAATGATATATGGAAATAAAGACTGGAGACAAAGCAAGTCGAACTTAATATCCCTTTTTAAGTCCCCAAACTACCTGATTTCAATATCATTATCCCCCTCCCCAACGTGCAACTTCAGCACATCGGGGGCCTTCTCCAATCAAGACTAATAATTTATTTGGAGGAGACCACCTCCAAATAACAGGCACCAAATCTCAATCCAACATACGTTCACCTCATTCCTGTCCAGTCCTAGTAATCTACCCTCCTGTCACATGTCTGCTCTTATAGCCCCCTCTATACAAGAACAAATGTCGTACAATCCAAATTCAACATGCATCTGGATCTGTAGGAGGGGGAAGTAATATACAGAGTATAAACATATTATCAAAAGCCGACCTAAGCCTGTATCTCCTCACATGTGTAGCCAAACATAAGATCTATATCTTCTACCAAAGGCCAATCCGCTTAATAACGGTTTGACTTAAACCCCAACTCGCTGTCTCAATTGTAGAGAGAGTGAGATGCAAACTACTTCAAGTTCAGCCTCAACCTTCCTAGTACCTTACGAAAATTTTACAACAAACTGAAATTTGGATAGGGCCTTGCCGCCCCTATGAATCAAAAATTAACCATTTTCCATTTTTGGCCTAGAAGCTACAGTCATATGAAAAAGTTTGGGCACCCCTATTAATGTTAACCTTTTTTCTTTATAACAATTTGGGTTTTTGCAACAGCTATTTCAGTTTCATATATCTAATAACTGATGGACTGAGTAATATTTCTGGATTGAAATGAGCTTTATTGTACTAACAGAAAATGTGCAATCCGCATTGAAACAAAATTTGACTGGTGCAAAAGTATGGGCACCTCAACATAAAAGTGACATTAATATTTTGTAGCTCCTCCTTTTGCAAAAATAACAGTCTCTAGTCGCTTCCTGTAGCTTTTAATGAGTTCCTGGATCCTGGATGAAGGTATATTTGACCATTCCTGTTTACAAAACAATTCCAGTTCAGTTAAGTTTGATGGTCGCCGAGCATGGACAGCACACTTCAAATCATCCCACAGATGTTCAATGATATTCAGGTCTGGAGACTGGGATGGCCATTCCAGAACATTGTAATTGTTCCTCTGCATGAATGCCTGTGTAGATTTGGAGCGGTGTTTTGGATCATTGTCTTGCTGAAATATCCATCCCCTGCGTAACTTCAACTTCGTCACTGATTCTTGCACATTATTGTCAAGAATTTGCTGATACTGAGTTGAATCCATGCGACCCTCAACTTTAACAAAATTCCCGGTGCCGGCATTGGCCACACAGCCCCAAAGCATGATGGAACCTCCACCAAATTTTACTGTGGGCAGCAAGTGCTTTTCTTGGAATGCCGTGTTTTTTTGCCTCCATGCATAACGCCTTTTTGTATGACCAAACAACTCAAACTTTGTTTCATCAGTCCACAGGACCTTCTTCAAAAATGTAACTGGCTTGCCCAAATGTGCTTTTGCATACCTCAGGCGACTCTGTTTGTGGCGTGCTTGCAGAAACGACTTCTTTCGCATCACTCTCCCATACAGCTTCTCCTTGTGCAACGTGCGCTGTATTGTTGACCGATGCACATTGACACCATCTGCAGCAAGATGATGCTGCAGGTCTTTGGAGGTGGTCTGTGGATTGCCCTTGACTGTTCTCACCATTCTTCTTCTCTGCCTTTCTGAGATTTTTCTTGGCCTGCCACTTCTGGGCTTAACAAGAACTGTACCTGTGTTCTTCCATTTCCTTACTATGTTCCTCACTAAACTGACAGTTTAAATCTCTGAGACAACTTTTTGTATCCTTCCCCTGAACAACTATGTTGAATAATCTTTGTTTACAGATCATTTGAGAGTTATTTTGAGGAACCCATGATGCCGCTCTTCATAGGAGATTCAAATAGGAGAACAACTTGCAAGTGGCTACCTTTTCTCATGATTGGATACACCTGCCTATGAAGTTCAAAGCTCAATGAGGTTACAAAACCAATTTAGTGCTTTAGTAAGTCAGTAAAAAGTAGTTAGGAGTGTTCAAATCAAGAAATTGATAAGGGTGCCCATACTTTTGCACCAGTCAAATTTTGTTTAAATGCGGATCGCACATTTTCTCTTAGTACAATAAACCTCATTTCAATCCAGAAGTATTACTCAGTCCATCAGTTATTAGATATATGAAACTGAAATAGCTGTTGCAAAAACCCAAATTGTTATAAGGAAAAAGGTTAACATTAATAGGGGTGCCCAAATTTTTTTTATATGACTGTATGTACAATTGTGACGCCCTGGCCGGGCCAGGTAGTCACAGATAGGGCCCCGCATTACACCTGTCCCTCATAGGTAACACACAGCCAAACATACAAAACCTTAGTCATCGCTAATGCGGAGTCGTTGGGGTCACGGAATTTGTGACGCACATCCGGCCGCATTAGCGATGCCGAGGCGTGTGACACCGATAAGCGATTTTGCATCGTTGCAAAAACGTGCAAAATCGCTAATCGGCGACATGGGGGTCCATTCTTAAAAATCGTTACTGCACCAGTAACGAAGTTGTTCCTCGTTCCTGCGGCAGCACACATCGCTGCGTGTGACGCCGCAGGAACGAGGAAGCTCCCCTTACCTGCCTCCCGGCCGCTATGCGGAAGGAAGGAGGTGGGCGGGATGTTACGTCCCGCTCGTCTCCGCCCCTCCGCTGCTATTGGGCGGCGGTTCAGTGACGTTTCAGTGACATCGCTGTGACGCCGCACGGACCGCCCCCTTAGAAAGGAGGCAGTTCGCCGGTCACAGCGACAACGCCGGACAGGTAAGTATGTGTGACGGCTCTGGGCGATGTTGTGCGGCACGGGCAGCGATATGCCCGTGTCACGCAACAGATGGGGGCGGGTACCCACACTAGCGATATCGGGACCGATATCGCAGTGTGTAAAGTAGCCTTAAGTAATATTCCCCATTCCACATATAACCCAAGATCCGTGTGTCCCGGTAGCAGGTGAAAGGCAGCTTCAATGTCAGTCTTGGCCATTAGAGCCCAATGCCAGCATCTATGCATCCAATCCATTGCCTTGTCAAAATATGTGACATACAGCATGCATCATCACTGATCCTATCATTTAACAACTGACCCCCGGGTTATAAATGATGTATCAAGCAAAATCTTTTTGGTTCTTTTTGAGACATCCCCCCCCACCCAAAGGAGAGACCTACAGGTGAGGCCAAAAAATCTACTAAATAGGGCGCCATGCACCCAAGGACCACCTCCTTATCAAGTTTGTCGGTCACTACGAACAGGTGAAGATGTGGCGCCCCTGGACTATCAGGTCGTCACAGGGTATTGCACAATCTACCCTCCCGTGCAGTATCCACCTCCCTCTTGGTTATGGGTCCCTAACCAAATGGTGTTGACAACTAAAGCAAATCAAATCCTAGATACACCCTGCACCACACCCACCAGACACACCAGTGGACGGCTTGAGTGGAATAGAGTCGCCCACCTGGGGGTTCAGGGACGGGAGATGAGGAGTGTAGTCAGTAGTCAGTAGTCAGTAGTGAGGAGGAGTGAAGTAGTTGAGGTGGTAGAGAGAGCCCTCGAGCTGTGAAGAGCTCTGAGGAGGTCGGGAGCGGTGACTCCCATAAGAAAACTGTCTAGGTTGCAGACGGTGGTCTGGGCCTAGAGGAGTCAGACCCCCGGTCACAGGGGATCATGGCAAGGGGCTCAGATCTGTCGAGCAGGACAGCCGGCAGCCTTGCACCATCACCGGTCTGGGACCGAGGCACGACGGGGTACGTGGACCCTAGTCGGGGAGTAGCTGCATGCAACCCGATAATTTACCCGTGGAGAACGGAGCCTTCAAGATTCGTTCCCAACTGCTCCAAAATCGGGGCACTAGCGCAACGATGGGGATAGGACTTTCCACCCAAAACGGTCCAGAAAATCCCAAGCGTGAGCCCTGAGAGCAAGCTCCCACACTTACCACAGTGGGGAGCAGGACCCGGCAAGTTTCCCACTACCGAATCGCCAGAGAAGTAAACTTAGTGCCAGGAGGCAGGTCACTGATCACCAGGCAGCACCATTGCGGACGGAACCCGAACTAGCTCCCCTCAGCGTCAGCGGTGTCCAGAGATTTGGTTTACCTGGTTGTCGGTGTCTGCTTATTGGACTGAGCGAGTGCAAGAGTGACCCCTGCATCCCACGTAGAGTTGAGCGCGGTTCGTGGTTCGTGGTTCTCCAGTTCGCGGCTCGAGTGATTTTTGGGCTGTTCGAGATCGAACTAGAACTCGAGCTTTTTGCTAAAAGCTCGATAGTTCTAGATACGTTCGAGAACGGTTCTAGCAGCAAAAAGCAGGGCTTTTTACAGCTACAGTGAGCAGGAGCCATCGCTGGCAGCCTGCCACAAGCTGGTAACCAAGATAAACATCGGGTATCCAAGCAAAGCGCTTTGGTTAGTAACCCGATGTTTATCTTAGTTACGTGCAGGAAGCCCACACTTTCCCGCTCAGCTCGCTCCACCCCCTCCTGCCCGCGGCATGTACACATACATACACATACACAAACACACACACACACACACATCCACCCCCCCCCCCCGCCCGCCCGCCCGCCCGCCCGCCCGCTCGCTCGCTCGCTCGCTCGCTCGGCTTACCTGCGGTGATGAAGTCCCGCCATCCCGACCTCAGCGCTGTCACTGTCCTCCATGGCCGCCGCTTGTCACATCACCTCTCGCTTCCGACCCGAGACTGACACTGGCGGTGACGTCACGGACCTCTCGCGATACTTGATGTGAAGGCGCCGGTCATTGACCTCAGTGACAGGGGCTGTCAGTGTGCTGGAGATCAGCGCAGGTAATGTACCTCACTGACAGCAGCACTTGTCATGCCCTGCAGTGACCTGGGCTGACCCATTGATGTTAGCTCAGGTCACTGCACTGCTCTCCCAGCCAATGGGGAACATCCTGCTCTTCATTGACTGGGACAGTGTGCATCGTCATGGCAACCCCTTGGATTACACCAGACCTGGATTTGTTTTTCAATCTAATAAATTGGTTAAAGAGGGAATGTTTTGGGGAGTGTTTT
This sequence comes from Anomaloglossus baeobatrachus, assembly GCF_048569485.1. Taxonomy (NCBI): domain Eukaryota; kingdom Metazoa; phylum Chordata; class Amphibia; order Anura; family Aromobatidae; genus Anomaloglossus; species Anomaloglossus baeobatrachus. The sequence goes on from NC_134358.1 coordinate 248,411,940, forward strand.
TTCAAATAAAAATGTGTTTGTCGTGTATTTTTTTTTATTACTGACTGGGTTGGTGATGTCGGGTATCTGATAGACGCCTGACCTCACCAACCCCAGGGCTTGATGCCAGGTGACATTACACATCTGGTATTAACCCCAAATATTACCCCGTTTGCCACCGCACCAGGGCGCGGGATGAGCTGGGGCGAAGCACCAGGATTGGCGCATCTAATGGATGCGCCACTTCTGGGGCGGCTGCGGCCTGCTATTTTTAGGCTGGGGAGATTCCAATAACCATGGACCTCCCTAGTCTGAGAATATCAGGCCCCAGCTGTCTGCTTTACCTTGGCTGGTGATCCAATTTTGGGGGACCCCTACGTGGTTTTTTTTTTTAATTATTTATTTAATTTAAAATAACAGCGTGGGGTGCCCTCAGTTTTGGATTACCAGCCAAGGTGAGGTTGCCAGCTGTGGTCTGCAGGCTGCAGCCGTCTGCTTTACCCTAGCTGGCTACAAAACTAGGGGGAACCCTATGTCATTTTTTTTTTCATTTTTTTGGCTAAATACAAAGCTAAGCACCCCTTAGTGCCACATGAAAGGTACCAAAGGGTGTTCCACTTTTTCTCCATTTTTTTCTCCACTTTCTCTCCACTTTTTCTCCACTTTTTCTCCATTTTTTTCTCCACTTATTCTCCACTTTTTCTCCTCTTATTCTCCACTTTTTCTCCACTTTTTCTCCACTTTTTCTCCTCTTATTCTCCACTTTTTCTCCACTTTTTCTCCACTTTTTCTCCATTTTTTTCTCCACTTTCTCCACTTTTTCTCCACTTTTTTCTCCACTTTTTCTCCTCTTATGCTCCACTTTTTCTCCACTTTTTCTCCACTTTTTCTCCACTTTTTCTCCTCTTATGCTCCACTTTTTCTCCACTTTTTCTCCACTTTTTCTCCACTTTTTCTCCTCTTAATCTCCACTTTTTCTCCACTTTTTCTCCACTTTTTCTCCACTTTTTCTCCACTTTTTCTCCACTTTTTTCTCCACTTTTTCTCCACTTTTTCTCCTCTTATGCTCCACTTTTTCTCCACTTTTTCTCCACTTTTTCTCCACTTTTTCTCCACGTTTTCTCCACGTTTTCTCCACTTTTTTCTCCACTTTTTCTCCTCTTATGCTCCACTTTTTCTCCACTTTTTCTCCACTTTTTCTCCTCTTAATCTCCACTTTTTCTCCACTTTTTCTCCACTTTTTCTCCACTTTTTCTCCACTTTTTTCTCCACTTTTTCTCCACTTTTTCTCCTCTTATGCTCCACTTTTTCTCCACTTTTTCTCCACTTTTTCTCCACTTTTTCTCCACTTTTTCTCCACTTTTTCTCCACTTTTTCTCCTCTTAATCTCCACTTTTTCTCCTCTTATGCTCCACTTTTTCTCCACGTTTTCTCCACTTTTTTCTCCACTTTTTCTCCTCTTATGCTCCACTTTTTCTCCACTTTTTCTCCACTTTTTCTCCACTTTTTCTCCATTTTTTCTCCACTTTTACTCCACTTTTTCTCCACTTTTTTCTCCACTTTTTCTCCTCTTATGCTCCACTTTTTCTCCACTTTTTCTCCACTTTTTTCTCCACTTTTTCTCCTCTTATGCTCCACTTTTTCTCCACTTTTTCTCCACTTTTTCTCCACTTTTTCTCCTCTTATGCTCCACTTTTTCTCCACTTTTTCTCCACTTTTTCTCCACTTTTTCTCCTCTTAATCTCCACTTTTTCTCCACTTTTTCTCCACTTTTTCTCCACTTTTTCTCCACTTTTTCTCCACTTTTTTCTCCACTTTTTCTCCACTTTTTCTCCTCTTATGCTCCACTTTTTCTCCACTTTTTCTCCACTTTTTCTCCACTTTTTCTCCACGTTTTCTCCACGTTTTCTCCACTTTTTTCTCCACTTTTTCTCCTCTTATGCTCCACTTTTTCTCCACTTTTTCTCCACTTTTTCTCCTCTTAATCTCCACTTTTTCTCCACTTTTTCTCCACTTTTTCTCCACTTTTTCTCCACTTTTTTCTCCACTTTTTCTCCACTTTTTCTCCTCTTATGCTCCACTTTTTCTCCACTTTTTCTCCACTTTTTCTCCACTTTTTCTCCACTTTTTCTCCACTTTTTCTCCACTTTTTCTCCTCTTAATCTCCACTTTTTCTCCTCTTATGCTCCACTTTTTCTCCACGTTTTCTCCACTTTTTTCTCCACTTTTTCTCCTCTTATGCTCCACTTTTTCTCCACTTTTTCTCCACTTTTTCTCCACTTTTTCTCCACTTTTTCCTCCACGTTTTCTCCACGTTTTCTCCACTTTTTTCTCCACTTTTTCTCCTCTTATGCTCCACTTTTTCTCCACTTTTTCTCCACTTTTTCTCCTCTTAATCTCCACTTTTTCTCCACTTTTTCTCCATTTTTTCTCCACTTTTACTCCACTTTTTCTCCACTTTTTTCTCCACTTTTTCTCCTCTTATGCTCCACTTTTTCTCCACTTTTTCTCCACTTTTTTCTCCACTTTTTCTCCTCTTATGCTCCACTTTTTCTCCACTTTTTCTCCACTTTTTCTCCACTTTTTCTCCTCTTATGCTCCACTTTTTCTCCACTTTTTCTCCACTTTTTCTCCTCTTAATCTCCACTTTTTCTCCACTTTTTCTCCACTTTTTCTCCACTTTTTCTCCACTTTTTCTCCACTTTTTTCTCCACTTTTTCTCCACTTTTTCTCCTCTTATGTTCCACTTATTCTCCACTTTTTCTCCACTTTTTCTCTACTTTTTCTATGGTCGGTCTACCCATTAGCTCTGCCATGCATAGTGTAGCTCTACACCTACTGCACATGTTACTTTATGATTGACATCTCTTTCGTACCAGAGCTGTCTAAGTCTACTCTGACCCCATATTTGTCATTACTATATTGTCCTTGTACTGTATTATGACATTTGTATCATGTGTTTCATTTCTTGCTGTGTTGCAATTTTTTTGCTGCATCCCAATTGTACCTCTACATTGTTCGAGTTTATGTTATTGTTCTCTCACTCTTATGTGATACTGATTATTGTCATTTTTCATGATTACAAGCAGATAAGTCCAATCTGACGAAGGCTCAGGCCGAAACGTCATTTGTAACTTGTTTTGGACAAAAACATATATGCTTATGAAAAAAAAATTTTCTTAATACGGACCAATAAAGAGTGATTTTGCATTACTATCCGTTGTGACTTACTGACTTAGTCTGGGAGATATAGAGTGCCGAGGTTACTCACTAATTTTATCTATTATTACCTCTGAGCACCTATATACCAGTGAGCAGAGCTTCCTCTACAGTAGTTCTCCTGATTAGGCATGCCCTTACCTCATGAGCAGGGCATTGCAGCTTTGGTAGCAACCATTACGACATGGACTCTGCTGCTGTGGACCCGGGGAGAGTGAGTGCAGATTCATTGCACCCACACTCCTCACATGAAGGGTCCGCACTCCTAGAAAATGGGGGATACGTTCCCTGAGTGTCTCCCCCCCCATATTCTAGACGGTCCAGAGTCGTCGTGGGACCCCTTTATTTTTTTTCTTACAATAAATTGGTGAAAGAGGAAATGTTTTGGGGACTGTTTTTTCAAATAAATTTCTTTTGTCGATTTTTTGTTTTTGTTAGTACTGACAGTTTATGATGTTGGGTATCTAATAGACGCCATGACATCACAAACTGCTGGGCTTGATCTCAGGTGACTTTACAGCTAGTATCAACCCGATTTATTACCCCGTTTGCCACTGCACCAGGGCACGGGATGAGCTGGGGTGAAGCGCCAGGATTGGCGCATCTAGTGGATGCGCCACGTCTGGGGTGCCTGCGGCCTGCTATTTTTAGGCTGTGAAGGCCCAATAACTATGGACCTTCCCACCCTGAGAATACCAGACCACAGCTGTCCGCTTTACCTTGGCTGGTGATCCAATTTGGGGGGTCCCCTACTTTTATTGTGTAATTATTAATATTTATAAAATAATTATAAAAAAGAGCCTGAGGGGACCTCCACATTGGATCCCCAACCACGGTAAAGCTGCCAGCTGTGGTTTTCAGGCTACAGCCGTCTGCTTTACCCTAGCTGGCTATCAAAAATGGGGGGACCCAACGTAATTTTTTTTTTTTAACTATTTTTTAAATAGAAAAAATTAATGGGCTTCCCTGTATTTTGATTGCCAACCAAGGTAACGGCAGGCAGATGGGGGTGGCAACCCATAGCTGTCTGCTTTATCTGCGCTGAGAATCAAAAATACCGCGGAGCGCTACGTCATTTTTTTAAAGATTTATTTTTACAGCACTGTGATGTCCAGCAATCAAAATACAGGGAAGCCCATTTTATTTTTAGTTATTTAAATAAATAATTAAAAAAAATATATGTTAGCTCCCACTGCATTTTTTGTATTGCTAGCTAAGGGTAATCCAAGCAGCTACTGGCTGCTAACCCCCACTGCTTGGTGTTACCTTCACTGGCAATGGAAAATCCAGGGAAGCATTTTTTTTTTTTTTTGCCAAAAAGCTACAAAAAAAGGACGTGAGCTTCGCCATATTTTTGTATGCTAGCCAGGTATAGCAGGCAGGTGCTGGAAGAGTTGGATACAGCGCCAGAAGATGGCGCTTCTATGAAAATGCCATTTTCTGAGGCGGCTGCAGACTGCAAATCGCAGCAGTGGGGCCCAGAAAGCTCAGGCCAACCTGTGCTGCGGATTCCAATCCCCAGCTGCCTAGTTGTACCTGGCTGGACACAAAAATGGGGCAAAGCCTACGTCATTTGTTTTCTAATTATTTCATGAAATTCATGAAATAATAAAAAAAGGGCTTCCCTTTATTTTTGGTTCCCAGCCGGGTACAAATAGGCAACTGGGGGTTGGGGGCAGCCGTACCTGCCTGCTGTACCTGGCTAGCATACAAAAATATGGCGAAGCCACATAATTTTTTCAGGGGGCAAAAAACTTCTGCATACAGTCCTGGATGGAGTATGCTGAGCCTTGTAGTTCTGCAGCTGCTGTCTGTCTGTATGGAGAAGAGCAGACAGCAGCTGCAGAACTACAAGGCTCAGCATACTCCATCCAGGACTGCATGCAGAAGTTTTTTGCCCACCAAAAAAATGACGTGGGCTTCGCCATATTTTTGTATGCTAGCCAGGTACAGCTGGCAGCCACGGGCTGCCTCCAACCCCCAGTTGCCTATTTGTACCCGGCTGGGAACCAAAAATATAGGGAAGCCCGTTTTTTTTAATTATTTCACTTATTTCATGAAATAATTAAAAAACAAATGACGTGGGCTTCGCCCTATTTTTGTGTCCAGCCGGGTACAACTAGGCAGCTGGGGATTGGAATCCGCAGCACAGGTTAGCCCGAGGTTTGTGGGCGCCTCTGCTGCGGATTTCAGTCCGCAGCCGTCCCAGAAAATGGCGCTCTCATAGAAGCGCCATCATCTGGCGCTGTATCCAACTCTTCCAACAGCCCTGGAGCCGGGTGGCTTGTTGGGTAATCATGAGTTAATACTGGCTTTGTTTTACCAGCCAGTATTAAGCCAGAGATTCTTAATGTCAGGCACGTTTGACCCGGCCATTAAGAATCTCCAATAAAGGGTTAAAAAAAGACACCACACAGAGAAAAAATACTTTAATAGAAATAAATACACAGACACATTAGAGACTCCATCTTTATTACCCCTGTCAGCCCTCCACGATCCTGCTCTTCTGTCTTCTTTCTTTCTAGTGTAGTAGTAGTGACGATTGTAGTGAGGGGCATCACTTGGGGCTGGGGAACCTCCATCCTAACTACAATGCTCACTACAATCGGGAAGCAGCGTGCAGCCTTCACTCCGTGAGTGATCACTGCTGGCTGCTAGCGGTAACAGCGGTAACGCTGACAGACGCGTTACCATAGCAACGGTGCTCCCGGAGCCGCGGTTAGCGGTGACGTCACCGCTAACTGCGTTGCTATGGCAACGGTGATCTCCGTTAATGACCGGCTGTGTCAGCCGGTCCCTAACGGAACGGGGAGTCGACCGTGTGCTAGAGCATGTCGCCGGTACACGGCGATACACATATGTGCACCGTGTACCGGAGAGATGCACTCGCAGGTCCTACATGACGTGTCATAGTCATGTGACCAGTCTGTAGCCAATGAGATAATAGCCACGTGACTGGTCACATGGCTATTTTGACGTCACGATAGGTCCTGCTTCTCTGCTGGCAGTGCAGGTCACCGGGAGGATTCAGCGATCATCGGATGGAATAGCGGCAGGAGACAGAGTGCAGAAGGGATCGCGAGGACCGGTAAGTGTTATGGCAATGTTTATTAACTGTTTGTGTACATTTATAATGCATTTTTATGTGTTTGTGATTGCCTCCCATTATAGCCTATTGGTTCTAGTTCGGTTCGTCGAACGTTCGACGAGCCGAACTCGAGCCAGACCCCCCGTTCGGCGAACCGCCTCGAGCCGAACCGGGACCGGTTCGCTCATCTCTAATCCCACGGCCTTATCCCTACACCGAGTCCCAGGGCATTCCTCCTACCCGTGGAGGGTTCCAACACCTTGCTGCCACGTTCCATTATCCCCGGGTACTCCCAACCGCAGCGGTGGTATTCCTACTTACCACACACCACGGGTTTCGTCACTAACTCTATAATCCCTTGTAAATACCCCCTTCATTTGAGTGGCCAAACGATCCCCGGGTCCGAAGACCCTCGAGCCACTGAGAACCCGGATCCGAGCAGCTTAGCTGCTTCCACGGGGGTGGCACACCTCAAATTACTGAACAGGATTCGAGGAGGACCCACTTATCTGGGTGACGTGCGCCTTAGAAGTCGAAACCGCGAGACAAACATCCCGTTTACTGCCATTCCCCCATCTTCCACCATCTTTTGGCGCCAAAACGCCGTCTTCTCCACCGAAGCACGCAAAGCAGAAGCCCCGCCCCTCATACTGAGAGTGAGCCCGGAACCGGAAGTTCCCAGAGGGCCACAGCATCAAAGTGAGTGCTGGGCGAAAACCAAGGGTGCGTGACGGCATGTAGCAGCGGAAGAGAAGCAGGGACGCCAGGACTCTGCCATAACGTTCCTAGGCCCCGCAGAGGAAAGATGGAGGCTGTGCGAGACTGGTCACCGGAGCAAGCTGCACCCAGGACCGCGACCTGGATCGAGGAGGAGACATAGCAGCTCTGTCGGAGGATGCGGACGCAGTTCCTCTTCATATTAGACCACTGGAGGGAAGAGATGAGGAGCCTGGCTGTGGTGGTACGAGCCCGTAAGATTGAAATCCCACGTGAAGAGCTAGTCCTTGTTGATTACCCTAATCCAACCAATGCGGCTGTGGGATCCGGTCCGCCCCCGCTCCCGGCAAGCACTCCACCGCCACTAACCCCGTCCTCGGTAGATGCCGAGCTGCCTAGCTCCACAATGACAGCGGAACCTTCAGCCCCAGTTTATGAAGAGCCAGCGGCGGAGCTCCCGTTCCCGTCACCCGACCAGGTCACGATAGTGGTCACCCCAACACTGGCCCAACCAGACCTGGCCGCATCACCGGCCCCGTCCTAAGAGGCTGAGCACCCAGACTAGGCAACCCCAGCTGCAGAGCAGTCGGTATGTCTACCCAAGAAAGCGGAGGTGGAACCTGAAGGGCTACCAGGTCCGCCATCGCGCGGCATCCCAACGCCTCTTGGAGCCTTGAGAATACAACTGAAACCCATGCCAGCAAGGGAGGCAAGGCCTGACGCTGACGCCTCCTACTGGGAACGACACCAGTAAAAGCTGTAACAGGAGATGACAAGACGAGACCGGCGACGACGGGAGCTTGCCACCCGTAACAAAAAAGAGAAGGAGGAGGTGAGGAGCGCTGCTTCCCGAGTCCGAGGGCCGCGGTGCTGTGGCCTTGTGGACCGTTTTGACCCCGTTCAGGGAAGGGGGTTTATTCAGGAGGCAGGTCTCACAGCCAGGGTGTTTGAGTCCCGGCGGGATGTGGTGCAGCAACTCCCCAGGGGACACCCCGAGCGAAATCTGGTCACGTATACCCGGCATTGTGGAGAGCGGGGCTGGTATGCCCTGGAAGTGATCAAACACATAATGTTGGAGCAGGGGCGTACATAGAAATCATGAGGCCCCATAGCAAAAGTCTGAATGGGCCCCCCCCCAAATAAAAAATAAAATAAAATACAACAAAATATTAACATAATAAACAGCATATATGTTATTGGGGAGCCAGTGGGGGGGGCATAAAAGTTACTGGGGGCATATACAGCTTATGAATTAATCTTTATCCTGGCCAGGTTATACATCTACCAGTCCAGTAAGTGGACTATTAACGGGCGCGGATTCGTCTGCAGAGCCTGACGGTCGCTGGGCAGCGCAGGGCCTGACGCTCGCTGAGTAATGCTGCGACAAATAGTCATACAATTACCAAATAACACATTATATAGTGTTACTGAACAGCACCCACCATACCAAGACCAATAATACTACTATACATTGCAAAATAATGCCGCCACACCATGACCAAATATTATCACCACATGGAGTCTGAATATAACCACCTGAGCAAAGGCCACTGTACAAAGACCAGTGGGTTCAGACCACAAATCCCAAAAAAAATCTGCAGTATGTGAACTTGGTCTAAAGTAGCGATGTCCTTCTTCGTGCCCCTCACCACACACACAAACAATATAAATTTTCAAATGTCTCTCCCATATAATAGTAACGATTATGACCCTCTTTATAGCCTTAAGCCTGCTTTACACGTTGCAATTTCGCATACGATATCGTATGCGATTTGCAACGCCCCCATCGTATGTGTGGCATGTTCAATTTGTTGAACGTGCCGCACAAACGATTAACCCCCGTCACACGTACTTACCCGTCCATACGACCTCGATGTGGGCGGCGAACGTCCACTTCCTGGAGTGGGAGGGACATTCGGCGTCACATCGACGTCACGTGGCAGCTGGCCAATAGAAGCGGAGGGCCGGAGATGAGCGGGACATAAACATCCCGCCCACCTCCTTCCTTCCGCATTGTCGTCGGGAGCCGCGGACGGAGGTAAGCTGTCGTTCAATGTTCCCGGGGTGTCACACACTGCGATGTGTGCTGCCTCGGGAATATTGCACAACCGCACATTCAATCTTTGAGGAATGAACGACGTGCATGCGATGAACGGATTTTCGTTCAATCGCAACTGCACGGAGGTTTTACACGCTACAATCATATGTACGATGCCAGATGTGCGTCACTTACGACGTAACCTCGCCGACACATCGTGAGATTTATTGTAGCATGTAAAGCGGCCTTTAAGTGCCATAATAAATCACTGCACAGCACAGGGATAATACACACAGTGATGTCACAGTACAGGGATAATACACACAGTGATGTCACAGCACAGGGATGATACACACAGTGATGTCACAGCACAGGGATAATACACACAGTGATGTCACATCACAGGGATAACACACACAGTGATGTCACAGTACAGGGTTAACACACAGTGATATCACAGTACAGGGGTAACACACAGTGATGTCAAAGTACAGGGATAATACACACAGTGATGTCACAGTAGAGGGATAACACACACAGTGATGTCACAGTACAGGGTTAACACACACAGTGATGTCACAGTACAGGGTTAACACACAGTGATGTGACAGTACAGGCATAATGCACACAGTGATGTCATAGTACAGGTTTAACACACAGTGATGTCACAGTACAGGATTAACACACAGGGATGTGACAGTACAGGCTTACCACACAGGGATGTGACAGTACACTTTTGTTTTTGTAGTGTTACAGGCAGACATTTGCACATTATAATACTCACCTGCTCCTGTGCTGTAAGTGGCAGCCTCTGGAGTCATGCTGCACTTCCTGTCAGTCCTCCTGGCTGTGCACAGATTCTGTCCTTTGCTTTTTCTTTCTATTCTTTCTGTTCTCGCTTCTCCTAATTTTCTCTGCTCCTACTGCCTCTTTTCTCTATGTGCAATGCTCAGGTCTGTGCTACTTCTGCCCTTGGGTCCAGGTACCCCGACTGTGCACGGCCTCCGGACCGGATTCCCGGTGTTGTCACCGGCGGGTTACAACCCTGCCCCGGTCCACTTAAGGTCTCCCACAACCGGATCTCCGTCGCCTGTGGCCCTGCTCTGCCGCCTGCCTCCTAGTCAGCTCAGGTAGTCCGGTAGTCCGGTAGTCCAGGAGTTACAACCCCCGACTACCACTTCACTCCTCTCACTTCCACTGCTAGACTCTTTCTGTTCAACTCAACTCCTCCACTCCACTGATGTGTTCCCTCCCTTGACACCTCAGGATCCCTAGGTGGGCGTCACCATCTGCCTGGCCCTGCCCACTGGTATGTCCATACTGTACTGGGGGGGTGACTAGGCTTTTGTGGCTGGTGTATGTACCTGTGTGTGGGGTTGTGTTGGAGGGCTAAGGAGGAGGGAATCTTGCACCTGGAGAAGGGTGCAGTCATCTGTGACACCCTGATTTTGTCAGGGCGTCACAATTACACCACCCTAGGGTGCTGCACCCTGAACTGCGCCGGCCCCGGGAGGACTGACACGGTATCTCCACAGCGACCGTTAAACTCCTATGTCCCACAGGAGCTACCAGGAACGTCCGCTCACTGTCACTCCTGCTGGAGAACTTCATAAAACTGTGTGTGGAACTCGTAACTCCCTCTGGTGGCTGCTCCTCCCCCTACCCAGGTCCTAAGCTAATGGATTGGGACTCCGGTTGTAATGGCATCCTGTAAATGCCACACTGTTGGAAACCCCTTTGGTACCCAACCCTAGCTCAGTCCCCCGTGGGGAAGGGGCAACACAAGTGTGTATGTGGTTGTGTATAGTGAAACCGACACCAACCTCCCCTGGATCCATTATCAGTACTCCACCCCAGTTGAAGTGCAGTACCCTGTTGCGACCAGAGCCTCAGGAGCGCCACAGTAACATAGGGGGAATAGCATAGAGAAGTAGGGGAACTATATGTTGAGGTGGGAGCGTGGGTGGACAGTATGGAGAGGTAGATCTGTTTTCTCATAACAACCTTACCACTGTTAAAGAAGCCTCCCATTAAATTTTGTATTCACTAAATGTGTGTATGTGCATGTGATGTGTTATAATATACTCACCTACCGATGCTCTCTCTGGTGTCCAGCGCTGGCCTCCTCTTCTCAATTGCATCGCTGCGCTACAGACTCTCAGGACAAGCTGCTCTGCATTTCCCAGAGATTACTTTTTGTCTCAGGGAAGGGAGGGGCCCATACACAATTCTTGCACAGGGGCCCATTGCTCTCACTGTACGCCCCTGCCTTCACTTACTCTCTCTTGCCAGTTAATTCTATATTGCGACCGAAGTTACATGTTCTTACAGGTCCCCATGGTCAAATCCCTACTCTGTTCCCCCTTATAGGTCCACCGCCCCCTTCTCTTTGCCTTTCTCTTTTTCCCCAATTTCCTTCTTTCTCCATTTTCTATTTGTATGGCTTGGTTTTCTGAAAGTACTCTGTTATATGTTGTTACTATAGTATCTGTAGCTGTTTGTCATTTGTTTGAAAATCCAATAGAACGAAAAAAAAAATGAAAAACTTCCATTAAGTATAGTTTTTTTTACAAACAATTACTTCATTGGCCTTTTTTTCCACCGTACTTTAACCCCTTTTGCGTGACCTTTGGTGGATGATTTTGGTGTTATTAGATTGGTTAGAAATTAATGGACACTATGCTGCAATTGGTTGTACCGTAAGTGGTGACTCTATTGGTTCATCAAAAAAAAAAAGTCTGAAAGCTGTGCTACTGCATAATGGCAGCAAGTATGGCTGGTTTCAGACGTCCGTGTTTTAGGTACATGTGACATCCGTTTTTAACACGGATGTCACACGTACCCATGTTATTCTCTGATGTGCCTCACACGTCCGTGTTTGCACACGGACCGTGTGACCTTTCATGACCCCGTACGCACACACGCAGGCATCTCTGGCAGCACGGATGTCACCCGGATCGCACACTGATGTGATCCTTGTGACATCAGTGTAAAACATACCGGAGAAAATATGGGTCTTTTTAATAAAAATAATTTCTATATTTACTTCTCTCCAGTGATGCTGTATCCGGCTCTGCTGCCTCCCACTCCTTATTGCCGCTCCTTATACTCACTGAATATTCAGTGCCCTGTGGAGCAGCGCTGGGGACTTCAATGCCGGGGACTTCAGTGCCGGGGACCGCATCGCTGGGTGAGTATACAGCAGAGTGTGTGTGTGTGTGTGTGTGTGTGTGTGCGTGTGTGTTCAGTGTATACATGCATGCGCGCTATGTGTGTATGCGCTCGGTGTATCCATGTGTGTGTCTGCTATGTGTGTATACACATGTGTGTATATGTGCTCAGTGTATACGTGTGTGTGTGTGTGTGTGTGTGTCTGTGTGTGTATGTCTGTGTGTATGCGCTCGGTGTATCCATGTGTGTATACATATGTGTGTATATGTGCTCAGTGTGTGAGTATGTGTGTGTGTGTGTGTATGTGTGTGTGTGTGTGTGTCTTCGTGTCTCTGTGTGTGTGTGTGTGTGTGTGTGTGTGTGTGGTGAGAATCTAGAAGCCGGAACATTGCGGGGACAGCATCGGGGACTCATCACAGTTCCCAGTGAACTCTGATGAACCCGTGAAGCTGTAGCGCGGGTGTCGCGGGGGTCATCAGGATGTCAGAGTTCATTGGTAACTCCGATGACCTCCTGGATGTCACTGTGCTGAAGAATACTTGCCTGTCCTTGGCGGTGCTGTATCCTTCGCTGTCCCCGCGATGCTCCGGCTTCCAGGTCTTGAGTGCAGTGAATAATCAATGAATATAATGAGCGGCAGTCAGGAGCGGGAAGCAGCAGAGCCGGAGAAAGCAGGTAAATATGAAAAATCTTTTTATTTCACAGACCCGTGTTTTCTCCGGTACTTGTCACACGCATGCAAACACGGATGTCACACGTGTGACACACGTGAGACACATGTATGCCACACGTATGACAATAACCATGTGTGTGACTGGTACCTGATTAAACACGGATGTCTGAAACCAGCCTAAGCTTCAGTGCCTGTAGGACATTCTGTGCACTTGAAGGAAAGCTATGAGAAGTTAGACTTTATTTTCAAGAAAGTTAACTACAAGGATGGTCAATATGTGACAGGTGATCTGAAAGTTTTCTTTGTGCTCCTTGCACAGCAAGGAGAATACACAAAGTACCCATGATTTTTGTGTGAATGGGACAACCGTAATAGGACTGGACTGCAGCCAAAAAAGTTGACCAATGGGAAGATCTTTGTAAAATGGACTCAAAAATGTAGTTGCATAAAGTTTAGTTGTTCCCACTAAAGTTCTCCTACCAATACTCTACATTTAGCTTGGACAGATGAAGCAGTTTGTGAAAGCTCTACTGAAAGGAGAGACTTTTAAGTGCCTGTGTACCAAGTTTCAGAGACTGTCCAAAGTAAACTAAAGGAAGGCATTTCTCTAGGTCTGGATACTCGAAAACTCATGAAAGACAACTTGTTTGAAACAAAAATGAAAGCTATTGAGAAAAGGGCTTGAAATTCCTTTTAAAGAAGTTGTGAAAAAAATTCTAGGTAACAACATAGTTACATAGTTACATAGGTACTTAGGTTGAAAAAAGGCCTAGGTCCATCTAGTTCAACCTTCCTCCACCAATTCTACATTTTGTCCCTAAAGCGGGTTGTACACGCTGCGACATCGCTAATGCGGAGTCGTTGGGGTCACGGATTTTGTGACGCACATCCGGCCGCATTAGCGATGCCGTTGCGTGTGACACCGATAAGCGATTTTGCAGCGTTGCAAAACCGTGCAAAATCGCTAATCGGCGACACGGGGGTCCATTCTCATTTATCGTTACTGCAGCAGTAACGAAGTTGTTCCTCGTTCCTGCGGCAGCACACATCGCTGCGTGTGACGCCGCAGAAGCGAGGAAGCTCTCCCTACCTGCCTCCCGGCCGCTATGAGGAAGGAAGGAGGTGGGCGGGATGTTACGTCCCGCTCATCTCCGCCCCTCCACTGCTATTGGGCGGCGGTTCAGTGACGTTTCAGTGACGTCGCTGTGACGCCGCATGGCCCGCCCCCTTAGAAAGGAGGCGGTTCGCCGGTCACAGCGACGTCGCCGGACAGGTGAATATGTGTGACGGCTCTGGGCGATGTTGTGCGGCACGGGCAGCGATATGCCCGTGTCGCGCAACAGATGGGGGCGGGTACCCACACTAGCGATATAGGGACCGATATCGCAATGTGTAAAGTAGCCTTAAGTCACTTATAACCAACAATGTTTTGTGTACTGAGGAAATCATCCAGCCCTTTTTTAAAAGCTGTTATAGTATCTACCATTACTACCTCTTGTGGTAGGGCATTCCACAGTCTGACTGCTCTAACTGTAAAGAACCCTTTCCTATTTAGCTGTCGGAATCGCTTTTCTTCCACTCGCAGTGAATGTCACCTGGTCCTTAGTATTGTCTTTGGAAGGAATAAGTCGTGTGCCAGTCTTTATATTGACCACACATGTATTTATACATATAAATGAGATCTCCTCTGAGACGTCTTTTTTCTAAGCTAAACATAGCTAAATTTTTCAACCTCTCATCATCTGGAAGGCCTTCCATTCCTTGTAGTAGTCTAGTAGCTCGCCTTTGAACTGACTCTTAAGCGGGCTTTACACGCTACGATTTCACTACAGCGATCTCGTTGGGGTCACGGTTTTTGTGACGCACATCCGGCCGCTGTAGCGATGTCGTAGCGTGTGACTCCTAGGAGCGATTTTGGATCGTTGCCAAAACGTCCAAAATCGCTCCTCGTTGACATGGGGGTCCGCTGCCAGTTATCGCTGCTGTCGCTGGGGCGAAGTTGATCCTCGTCCCTGCGGCAGCACACATCGCTACGTGTGATGCCGCAGGAACGAGGATCATCTCCTTACCTGCCTCCGGCCACAATGCGTAAGGAAGGAGGTGGGCGGGATGTTACGTCCCGCTCATCTCCTCCCCTCCGCTTACATTGGGCGGCCACTTAGTGACGTCACTGTGACGCCAAACGGACCGCCCCCTTAGAAAGGAGGCGGTTCGCCGTTCCCAGCGATGTCGAAGGACAGGTAAGTATGTGTGACGGGGGTGAGCGATTTTGTGCGCGACGGGCAGCGATATGCCCGTCGCGCACAAACGATGGGGGCGGGTGTCATGCTAGCGATATCGGGCCGGATATCGCAGCATGTAAAGCCACCCTAACTTCTGAATGTCCTTTTTAAAATGTGGAGCCCAAAACTGGATCCCATATTCCATATGTGGCCTTACAAGTGATTTATAGAGGATTAAGCAACGTTGGGATCACGGGATCTAATCTCTCTTTTTATACACCCTAAAATCTTGTTTCCTTTTGCAGCTGCTGGTTGACATTGAGTACTGCTGCTCAGCTTATTTGTAATAAGAATACCAAAGTCTTTCTCCTGTTCTGTAGTCCCGAGTTTACTTCCATTTAATGTATACGCAGTAATAGGATTACTCCGTCCTAGGTGCATTACTTTACCTTTATCAACATTAAATCTCATTTGCCAAGTATCTGCCCATTCTGACATCTTATCCAGATCTTTTTGTAATATTATACTATCAAGGTCAGTTTTTAATATCCTACATAGTTTGGTGTCATCAGCAAAGACTGACACTTTACTATCAATCCCATCCACAAGGTCATTAATAAAGAGATTAAAAAGAATCGCTTCTAGCACAGATTCCTGCGGCACCCCACTGCTGACTATAGCCCATTTAGAGAATGTACCATTTATGACCACTCTGTGTGTCGCGGGCGGGGAAGAACGCCGCTGCGCTGCGCTCGCCAACGCTCGGGTCCGGCGCTGCTGCGATGGCTGCTCGGTGGCTCGAGCGGTGGGCCGGATCCGGGGACTCGAGCGGCGCTCCTCGCCCGTGAGTGAAAAGGGGGTAGTTTGGTTTGGGAGATTTAGTCCGGGACGCCACCCACGGGTTGTGGTGAGATTGGGCACCACTGCTGCTGATGACGGGGATCCCGGGAGCGGTGGTAGGGAGCAGCTGGGATTGTCGTTTTCCCCCTCCATGGGTAGGGGTTGGTGGTCCCGGGGCCCGGTGAGGGGACGGGGAGGCAGGGTTGGCAAAGTGCAAGGGTCGCCTGGACTGCGCAGCGCGGTGCCGGGTGGCACGGTTGTACTCACTCAGCAAGAAAGGTACAAAGTCCTCGGTAAACCAAACGGCTGGATGGACGGGTCCCGCAGCCGGCTGCTACCAGGACTGGGAACTCCTCAGTGGGTGGGGCCAACCGCCTGGCTCCACTCCACCTGGTGTGGACATCAGCCCCTGGAGGGAGGCAACAAGGATTTTGAGTCTGGCTGATGTGCCTGTCTCGGGGTGGGGGTGTGTGTTGTAGTACCTGTGACGACCTGGCTAGTCCAGGGCGCCACATTCCCCCTTGGTTAAATGCAGACCGTCCGTGGGCGGCCCGTCCATCACCGGTTTTATTTTTCTTTTCACTGCAAAAATATAAAACCATCAACAGTTTATGCATTTTAAATCTTCCCTTACGGGAGGCAGGTCACTTAAACATTGCAAAACCTCATAAATATACATTTTTAATAACACGGACGGACGGCTTCCGCTCTCCCACCCAAGCAACCTAGCCCTGATGCTGCCCCTAAAAAGTGGGCAGCACCCCTTGACCCCAGTCCAGATCCAGGCTGCCCGAGCGGGAACGGGTACGGTGCCTCGCACCCGACTTTCACCTCAGGGGATCCCACGTCCATGGGGGACCCCTGACCCCCGGAGGATGGCCACCGGTCCAGGTGGTGGCCGGGCCCCAGCCTCCTCTACTGCGGGCCCTTTCTCCAATCTGCCTCTCTGAAGGCGGCAACGGTTTCCATCCCACAAAACTATTTACAAACCCACCAGTTCGTGGGTGCCCTGCAAGTTCTCAGGCATGTCCATGAAGAGTTCCTCATGCCAACGGTAGCAAAGGGTCCCTACGGTGACAACTTGCTGGCAATGGCCGGGTCAATCACGGTGTCAATCAGGTCATTCTCTCGGTTTGATTAGGCTTATCATTCATTTACTTATCAAGTAACGGTACTGGTGGTCCCAACGGGGACAACGGTGCAACGGAGGGACCACAGCCTTTGGGGCGGCTACCACCATGGGGGGTCGGCCCAATCAGGGACCGGACGGTACATCGGGTTCTCCTTCCATAGACAGTGCAGTCCAGAACCGCTGATCGCCGTTGGGAATGGTGGCGGGGGCAGCGTGCTCGGGACCTCCTCTTCCATCAGCTGCACTCTCTCTGGACCTCCTGCTACAGTACTGGCCCCCTGCTCCCACTCAATCAAGGCTGGTTCAGGAACTTGGGTGGCCTGATCACGACGCGGCACGGCCGCCGCGGCCCCTTGCTCACGGGCCCATACCACGGCAACCATTCTGCGCACCTCCGCCTTCCAATCCAGCAGCTGCTGCAAGCTCTGCGCCCTCACCTTCAAGCAGAACCGGCCCAGCTCCCGTTCCAGCCAAGCAGCGGTCCCGGCGGGGAGCTCACCCGGGCCGCAGTCTTCAAAGGCTACTCCTCCTCTGCCCCTCCAGAGCTTAGACGCTCCGGTGGCGGGCGCTCCCGCGCTCCAGCCCAAGGACGCTGCCATCTCTCCATCTGCGTCCCCCCTTGGTCTTTTCTCGGCACCTCCTCTTCAGGGGCGGGGCTTCGGCTTTCGCGCCTCCACTGCTCAAGAAGACGCTCAAGCGGGAAAATCTTTGCACAAAAGATGGCAGATTCTGAAATTTTTCGGCCGGACACCGCCGGTGGGACACAAAATACGCACTTCTACCAGCCGGCAGAACAGTAAGATCCTGTTTGTGACGCCAAGTTGTCGCGGGCGGGGAAGGACGCCGCTGCGCTGCGCTCGCCAACGCAGCTGGGATGTCATTTTCCCTTTCTATGGGTAGGGGTTGGTGGTCCCGGGGCCCGGTGAGGGGACGGGGAGGCAGGGTTGGCAAAGTGCAAGGGTCGCCTGGACTGCGCAGCGCGGTGCCGGGTGGCACGGTTGTACTCACTCAGCAAGAAAGGTACAAAGTCCTCGGTAAACCAAACGGCTGGATGGACGGGTCCCGCAGCCGGCTGCTACCAGGACTGGGAACTCCTCAGTGGGTGGGGCCAACCGCCTGGCTCCACTCCACCTGGTGTGGACATCAGCCCCTGGAGGGAGGCAACAAGGATTTTGAGTCTGGCTGATGTGCCTGTCTCGGGGTGGGGGTGTGTGTTGTAGTACCTGTGACGACCTGGCTAGTCCAGGGCGCCACATTCCCCCTTGGTTAAATGCAGACCGTCCGTGGGCGGCCCGTCCATCACCGGTTTTATTTTTCTTTTCACTGCAAAAATATAAAACCATCAACAGTTTATGCATTTTAAATCTTCCCTTACGGGAGGCAGGTCACTTAAACATTGCAAAACCTCATAAATATACATTTTTAATAACACGGACGGACGGCTTCCGCTCTCCCACCCAAGCAACCTAGCCCTGATGCTGCCCCTAAAAAGTGGGCAGCACCCCTTGACCCCAGTCCAGATCCAGGCTGCCCGAGCGGGAACGGGTACGGTGCCTCGCACCCGACTTTCACCTCAGGGGATCCCACGTCCATGGGGGACCCCTGACCCCCGGAGGATGGCCACCGGTCCAGGTGGTGGCCGGGCCCCAGCCTCCTCTACTGCGGGCCCTTTCTCCAATCTGCCTCTCTGAAGGCGGCAACGGTTTCCATCCCACAAAACTATTTACAAACCCACCAGTTCGTGGGTGCCCTGCAAGTTCTCAGGCATGTCCATGAAGAGTTCCTCATGCCAACGGTAGCAAAGGGTCCCTACGGTGACAACTTGCTGGCAATGGCCGGGTCAATCACGGTGTCAATCAGGTCATTCTCTCGGTTTGATTAGGCTTATCATTCATTTACTTATCAAGTAACGGTACTGGTGGTCCCAACGGGGACAACGGTGCAACGGAGGGACCACAGCCTTTGGGGCGGCTACCACCGTGGGGGGTCGGCCCAATCAGGGACCGGACGGTACATCGGGTTCTCCTTCCATAGACAGTGCAGTCCAGAACCGCTGATCGCCGTTGGGAATGGTGGCGGGGGCAGCGTGCTCGGGACCTCCTCTTCCATCAGCTGCACTCTCTCTGGACCTCCTGCTACAGTACTGGCCCCCTGCTCCCACACAATCAAGGCTGGTTCAGGAACTTGGGTGGCCTGATCACGACGCGGCACGGCCGCCGCGGCCCCTTGCTCACGGGCCCATACCACGGCAACCATTCTGCGCACCTCCGCCTTCCAATCCAGCAGCTGCTGCAAGCTCTGCGCCCTCACCTTCAAGCAGAACCGGCCCAGCTCCCGTTCCAGCCAAGCAGCGGTCCCGGCGGGGAGCTCACCCGGGCCGCAGTCTTCAAAGGCTACTCCTCCTCTGCCCCTCCAGAGCTTAGACGCTCCGGTGGCGGGCGCTCCCGCGCTCCAGCCCAAGGACGCTGCCATCTCTCCATCTGCGTCCCCCCTTGGTCTTTTCTCGGCACCTCCTCTTCAGGGGCGGGGCTTCGGCTTTCGCGCCTCCACTGCTCAAGAAGACGCTCAAGCGGGAAAATCTTTGCACAAAAGATGGCAGATTCTGAAATTTTTCGGCCGGACACCGCCGGTGGGACACAAAATACGCACTTCTACCAGCCGGCAGAACAGTAAGATCCTGTTTGTGACGCCAAGTTGTCGCGGGCGGGGAAGGACGCCGCTGCGCTGCGCTCGCCAACGCAGCTGGGATGTCATTTTCCCTTTCTATGGGTAGGGGTTGGTGGTCCCGGGGCCCGCTGAGGGGACGGGGAGGCAGGGTTGGCAAGGTGCAGGGTCGCCTGGAATGCGACGCGTGGTGCCGGGTGGCACAGTTGTACTCACTCAGCAAGAAAGGTACAAAGTCCTCGGTAAACCAAACGGCTGGATGGACGGGTCCCGCAGCCAGCTGCTGTGGCTTCTCCCGGACGGTTGGTGGTGGCTGCATTTCCCTACACCTTTGTGTATGTTCGGTCCCAATGGATTCCCACCGGTAACCCGCTCCCCAGCGTGTATATGTGCCGGAGGAGCCCTTTTGTCCACAGGCCACAGGCTCTGGCCCTTGGAACTCTAGCTGTGGCGGTAGCTGTATTTCCTTATACTGGTCGGACGGTTGCCTTCAATCGGGTCTTGGCTGTTAGGAAACCCCTGGGGTTCTGGTCACTGACGGATTTGACCTCTAATTGCGACTCCAAGCCTGGTTGGGGTCTGTAGGCCCTGCCTGTGTGTGCTGGCTTCACTTCGCTCCCCGGTTCGGTACCGGCGGGCCACCGCCCGTCCCCAGTCCTACGGTTCCGCGTTGATTCGCCTCTCCTGCAGACGGCCACCACCGTCTGCCAACCTTGCTCTTAGCGCCCGGGCCACACACCCGAACACGGTCAGTTTACTCCTCTACTTCCACTTCACTCCTCTCACTGTACTCTACACTCACTTCTCACTGACTGACTCCTTTCCCGCCTCCAGGACTGTGAACTCCTCAGTGGGTGGGGCCAACCGCCTGGCTCCACCCCACCTGGTGTGGACATCAGCCCCTGGAGGGAGGCAACAAGGATTTTGCGTCTGGCTGATGTGCATGTCCAGGGCGCCACATTTGTTTCCTATCTTTTAGCCAATTCCCTATCCAGTTGCATATAGTGTCCCCTAGTCCTTGCTTCTGGAGCTTTAGTATAAGGCTATTATGTGGTACAGTATCAAATGCCTTTGCAAAGTCCAAATAAATCACATCAGCTGCATTACCAATATCCAGGTTTGCACTTACCCCCTCATAGAACCCCAACAGGTTGGTTAGACACGACTTATCTTTCATGAATCCATGCTGTCTGTCAGTTATTATATTATTTTCTGCAATATATTTTTGCATGTCATCCCTTAAAACGCCCTCAAAAACTTTGCATACTACTGATGTCCGGCTTACTGGACAGTAGTTGCCTGGATCTACCCTCTTACCTTTCTTAAATATTGGTACCACATCACCAATCCTCCAATCCTGAGGCACCAACCCTGTTACAAGCGAGTCTAAAAAGATGAGATGCAGCGGTCTGTCGATTACGGAGCTCAATTCCCTCAATATTCATGGATGAATACCATTTGGCCCTGGGGATTTGTCAATGTTTAATTTACTCAGACGCAGGTGTACTTCATCTTCATTAGAGTTGAGCGCGGTTCGCGGTTCTCCAGTTCGCGGTTCGAGTGATTTTGGGGCTGTTCTAGATCGAACTAGAACTCGAGCTTTTTTGCTAAAATTCGATAGTTCTAGATACGTTCGAGAACGGTTCTAGCAGCAAAAAGCAGGGCTTTTTACAGCTACAGTGTGCAGGAGCCATCGCTGGCAGCCTGCCACAAGCTGGTAACCAAGATAAACATCGGGTATCCAACCAAAGTGCTTTGGTTAGTAACCCGATATTTATCCTAGTTACGTGCAGGAAGCCCACACTTCCCCGCTCAGCTCGCTCCGCCCCCTCCTGCCCGCGGCATGTACACACGTACACACACACACACACACACACACATACACACACACTCTGCACACATGGTCCCGCTCGGCTTACCTGCGGTGATGAAGTCCCGCCATCCCGACCTCAGCGCTGTCACTGTCCTCCATGGCCGCCGCTTGTCACATCACCTTCTCTCGCTTCCGACCCGAGACTGACTAGCGGTGACGTCACGGGCCTCTCGCGATACTTGGCTGTGAAGGCGGCGGTCATTGAACTCAGTGACAGGTGCTGTCAGTGTGCTGGAGATCAGCGCAGGTAATGTACCTCGCTGACAGCAGCACTTGTCATGCCCTGCAGTGACCTGGGCTGACCCATTGATGTTAGCTCAGGTCACTGCACTGCTCTCCCAGCCAATGGGGAACATTCTGCTCTTTATTGACTGGGACAGTGTGGATCGTCATGGCAACCCCTTGGATTACACCAGACCTGGATTTGTTTTTCTTTCTAATAAATTGGTTAAAGAGGGAATGTTTTGGGGAGTGTTTTTTCAAATAAAAATGTGTTTGTCGTCTATTTTTTTTTATTACTGACTGGGTTTGTGATGTCGGGTATCTGATAGACGCCTGACCTCACCAACCCCAGGGCTTGATGCCAGGTGACATTACACATCTGGGATTAACCCCATATATTACCCCGTTTGCCACCGCACCAGGGCGCGGGATGAGCTGGGGCGAAGCACCAGGATTGGCACATCTAATGGATGCGCCACTTCTGGGGCGGCTGCGGCCTGCTATTTTTAGGCTGGGGAGAGTCCAATAACCATGGACCTCCCTAGTCTGAGAATATCAGACCCCAGCTGTCTGCTTTACCTTGGCTGGTGATCCAATTTTGTTTTTTTTTTTTAATTATTTATTTAATTTAAAATAACAGCGTGGGGTGCCCTCAGTTTTGGATTACCAGCCAAGGTGAGGTTGCCAGCTGTGGTCTGCAGGCTGCAGCCGTCTGCTTTACCCTAGCTGGCTACAAAAATAGGGGGAACCCTACGCCATTTTTTTTTTTCATTTTTTTGGCTAAATACAAAGCTAAGCACCCCTTAGTGCCACATGAAAGGCACCAAAGGGTGCAAAATTACAAAATGCAGGAGAGTGGGACATTATGTGTCTTTCTGCCATTATAATGACAGAAAAGACTGATATGAAGTGCACAAGCACAAGAAAATCACCAGAGCGCTCTACGCTGTGAAAAGCAGTAGAAAATGGCACTGGAGTGAACATGTGACCGCCTCATGTAGGATGAAGCTATGGATCCTGGGTAAATTTATGCATTTACCCTCCTTCAGTTTTTTTGCAGTACACAAAAAAAACGGAAGGCACACGGATGACAAACAGATGACATACGGACCGTCTACGGAACGGAAACGGATGCCACACGGATGCACCCGTGAAAAAAAACGGACTGTTTTTTGCAGACCGCAAAAATGGATCGGTCGTGTTAATGTAGCCTTATTCTGATCTGCCATTTATAAACAGCAGGCAGAAATAAGTGAATAACGCCCCCCGGCGTCAGAAAATCTCCGGGGTTTTAAGGCTAGCTGAGACCCTGGAGATCATGATTCAGGACGGTTTTTCTGGTCCCCGCTCACGTGATCACAGGTATACACCGTACACCGATGATCACGTTACAGTAAATGACAGCGCCGGTAAAAAATTATTTATCTCCCATCTGGCATGAACAAACACTTCTTCTCCACTTTTTCTCCACTTTTTCTCCACTTTTTCTACATTTTTTCTCCACTTTTTCTCCACTTTTTCTCCACTTTTTCTCCACTTCTTCTCCACTTCTCCACTTTTTCTCCACCTTTTCTCCACTTTATCTCCATTTTTTCTCCACTTTTTCTACATTTTTTCTCCACTTTTTCTCCACTTTTTCTCCACTTTTTCTCCATTTTTTTCTCCACTTTTTCTCCACTTTTTCTCCGTTCTTTTTCTATGGTCGGTCTACCCATTAGCTCTGCCATGCATAGTGTAGCTCTACACTTACTGCACATGTTACTTTATGATTGACATCTCTTTCGTACCAGAGCTGTCCAAGCCTACTCTGACCCCATATTTGTCATTACTATATTGTCCTTGTACTGTATTATGACATTTGTATCATGTGTTTCATTTCTTGCTGTGTTGCAATTTTTTTGCTGCATCCCAATTGTACCTCTACATTGTTCGAGTTTATGTTATTGTTCTCTCACTCTTATGTGATACTGATTATTGTCATTTTTCATGATTACATGCAGATAAGTCCAATCTGACGAAGGCTCAGGCCGAAACGTCATTTGTAACTTGTTTTGGACAAAAACATATATGCTTATGAAAAAAATGTTTTCTTAATACGGACCAATAAAGAGTGATTTTGCATTACTATCCGTTGTGACTTACTGACTTAGTCTGGGAGATTTAGAGTGCCGAGGTTACTCACTAATTTTATCTATTATTACCTCTGAGCACCTATATACCAGTGAGCAGAGCTTTCTCTACAGTAGTTCTCCTGATTAGGCATGCCCTTACCTCATGAGCAGGGCATTGCAGCTTTGGTAGCAACCATTACGACATGGACTCTGCTGCTGTGGACCTGGGGAGAGTGAGTGCAGATTCATTGCACCCACACTCCTCACATGAAGGGTCTGCACTCCTAGAAAATGGGGGATACGTTCCCTGAGTGTCTCCCCCCCATATTCTAGACGGTCCAGAGTCGTCGTGGGACCCCTTTATTTTTTTTCTTACAATAAATCGGTGAAAGAAGAAATGTTTTGGGGACTGTTTTTTCAAATAAATTTCTTTTGTCGATTTTTTTTTGTTAGTACTGACAGTTTATGATGTTGGGTATCTAATAGACGCCATGACATCACAAACTGCTGGGCTTGATCTCAGGTGACTTTACAGCTAGTATCAACCAGATTTATTACCCCGTTTGCCACTGCACCAGGCCACGGGATGAGCTGGGGTGAAGCGCCAGGATTGGCGCATCTAGTGGATTCGCCACGTCTGGGGTGCCTGCGGCCTGCTATTTTTAGGCTGTGAAGGTCCAATAACTATGGACCTTCCCACCCTGAGAATACCAGACCACAGCTGTCCGCTTTACCTTGGCTGGTGATCCAATCTGGGGGGGACCCTACTTTTATTGTGTAATTATTAATATTTATAAAATAATTATAAAAAAGAGCCTGAGGGGACCTCCACATTGGATCCCCAACCACGGTAAAGCTGCCAGCTGTGGTTTTCAGGCTACAGCCGTCTGCTTTACCCTAGCTGGCTATCAAAAATGGGGGGACCCAACGTCATTTTTTTTTTAACCATTTTTTAAATAGAAAAAATTAATGGGCTTCCCTGTATTTTGATTGCCAACCAAGGTAACGGCAGGCAGATGGGGGTAGCAACCCATAGCTGTCTGCTTTATCTGCGTTGAGAATCAAAAATACCGCGGAGCGCTATGTCATTTTTTTAAAGATTTATTTTTACAGCACTGTGATGTCCAGCAATCAAAATACAGGGAAGCCCATTTTGTTTTTAGTTATTTAAATAAATAATTAAAAAAAATATATATGGGCTCCCGCTGCATTTTTTGTATTGCTAGCTAAGGGTAATCCAAGCAGCTACTGGCTGCTAACCCCCACTGCTTGGTGTTACCTTCACTGGCAATGGAAAATCCAGGGAAGCATTTTTTATTTTTTTTGCCAAAAAACTACAAAAAAAGGACGTGAGCTTCGCCATATTTTTGTATGCTAGCCAGGTATAGCAGGCAGGTGCTGGAAGAGTTGGATACAGCGCCAGAAGATGGCGCTTCTATGAAAATGCCATTTTCTGAGGCGGCTGCAGACTGCAATTCTCAGCAGTGGGGCCCAGAAAGCTCGGCCCAACCTGTGCTGCGGATTCCAATTCCCAGCTGCCTAGTTGTACCTGGCTGGACACAAAAATGGGGCGAAGCCTACGTCATTTGTTTTCTAATTATTTCACGAAATTCATGAAATAATATAAAAAGGGCTTCCCTTTATTTTTGGTTCCCAGCCGGGTACAAATAGGCAACTGGGGGTTGGGGGCAGCCGTACCTGCCTGCTGTACCTGGCTAGCATACAAAAATATGGCGAAGCCCACATAATTTTTTCAGGGGGCAAAAAACTTCTGCATACAGTCCTGGATGGAGTATGCTGAGCCTTGTAGTTCTGCAGCTGCTGTCTGTCTGTATGGAGAAGAGCAGACAGCAGCTGCAGAACTACAAGGCTCAGCATACTCTATCCAGGACTGTATGCAGAAGTTTTTTGCCCACCAAAAAAATGACGTGGGCTTCGCCATATTTTTGTATGCTAGCCAGGTACAGCAGGCAGCCACGGGCTGCCTCCAACCCCCAGTTGCCTATTTGTACCCGGCTGGGAACCAAAAATATAGGGAAGCCCATTTTTTTTAATTATTTCACTTATTTCATGAAATAATTAAAAAACAAATGACGTGGGCTTCGCCCCATTTTTGTGTCCAGCCAGGTACAACTAGGCAGCTGGGGATTGGAATCCGCAGCACAGGTTAGCCCGAGGTTTCTGGGCACCTCTGCTGCGAATTTCAGTCCGCAGCCGTCCCAGAAAATGGCGCTCTCATAGAAGCGCCATCATCTGGCGCTGTATCCAACTCTTCCAACAGCCCTGGAGCCGGGTGGCTTGTTGGGTAATCATGAGTTAATACTGGCTTTGTTTTACTAGCCAGTATTAAGCCAGAGATTCTTAATGTCAGGCACGTTTGACCCGGCCATTAAGAATCTCCAATAAAGGGTTAAAAAAAAGACACCACACAGAGAAAAAATACTTTAATAGAAATAAATACACAGACACATTAGAGACTCCATCTTTATTACCCCCTGTCAGCCCTCCACGATCCTGCTCTTCTGTCTTTCTCGTTCAACAAATGTAGCTCTGCTACATCACTGCTGCATGGGGGAAGACGCTGCTTACCGTGGAGCATTCACTCCGTGAAAGCTGCACGAGAAGCAGCGTGCAGCCTTCACTCCGTGAGTGATCAGTGCTGCTAGCGGTAACAGCGGTAACGCTGACAGACATGTTACCATAGCAACGGTGCTCTCGGAGCCGCGGTTAGCGGTGACGTCACCGCTAACTGCGTTGCTATGGCAACGGTGATCTCCGTTAATGACCGGCTGTGTCAGCCGGTCCCTAACGGAACGGGGAGTCGACCGTGTGCTAGAGCATGTCGCCGGTACACGGCGATACACAAATGTGCACCGTGTGCCGGAGAGATGCACTCGCAGGTCCTACATGACGTGTCATAGTCATGTGACCAGTCTGTAGTCAATGAGATAATAGCCACATGACTGGTCACATGGCTATTTTGACGTCACGATAGGTCCTGCATCACTACTGGCAGTGCTGGTCACCGGGAGGATTCAGCGATCATCGGATGGAATAGCGGCAGGAGACAGAGTGCATGAGGGATCGCGGGGACCGGTAAGTGTTATGGCAATGTTTATTAACTGTTTGTGTACATTTATCATGCATTTTTATGTGTTTGTGATTGCCTCCCATTATAGCCTATTGGTTCGAGTTCGGTTCGTCGAACGTTCGACGAACTGAACTCGAACGGGACCTCCGTTCGGCGAACCGACCTCGAGCCGAACCGCGACCGGTTCGCTCATCTCTAATCTTCATCAACAACAAAGGTCCAAAATAGAAGTCCTTCATGGAGAACATGCTGAAATGTTTCAAAGCCTTGGGTTGTCTGAGGAATTGGAAGTTACATTTTTTACATTCCTATTTGGACCACTTTCCTGAAAACCTTTGTGCTGTTAGTGAAGAGCAAGGAGAAAGATTTCATCTGGATGTCAAGAAGATAGAATGACGATACCAAGATAGATGGAACGTGAACATGATGGGGGACTACTGCTGGACACATCACAGAGAAGACCTGAAGGCCTTCTATTAAAGAAAAGGTATCAAGAGAAGGTTTGAAGAGAAAAGGGGCGGTCCGTTTGACGTCACAGCGACGTCACTAAGCGACAGCCCAATGAAAGCGGAGGGGCGGAGATGAGCGGGACGTAACATCCCGCCCACCTCCTTCCTTCCGCATTGTGGCCGGAGGCAGGTAAGGAGATGATCCTCGTTCCTGCGGCATCACACGTAGCGATGTGCACTGCCGCAGGAACGAGGAACAACTTCGCCCCTGCGACAGCAGCGATAACTGGCAGCGGACCCCCATGTCAACGAGGAGCGATTTTGGACGTTTTTGCAAGGATCCAAAATCGCTCCTAAAAGTCACACGCTACGACATCGCTACAGCAGCTGGATGTGCGTCACAAAATCCGTGACCCCAATGTAGCTGTAGCGAAATCGTAGCGTGTAAAGCCCGCTTAAGTGATGGCTTACTTTTTGCGCCTGATAGCATTTTTTAGTAGATATATTGTTTTGATCATCTCTTGTTGTATTTTATTGAAATGTTGCGTTGACCAAAAATCATAATTATAGCACTTACATTTTTCTTCATTTCACTGTTTACCGATTGG
Organism: Anomaloglossus baeobatrachus; assembly: GCF_048569485.1. Taxonomy (NCBI): domain Eukaryota; kingdom Metazoa; phylum Chordata; class Amphibia; order Anura; family Aromobatidae; genus Anomaloglossus; species Anomaloglossus baeobatrachus. The sequence goes on from NC_134358.1 coordinate 248,440,037, forward strand.
ATTAATTTACCGTATTTTATATTTTGATAGATCAGACATTTCTGAACTCAGCGCAACCAAATTTGTGTTTTTTTATTATTGTTTTATTTCAATAGAGCAAGAGGGGAGGATCTGAATGTTTGTGTTTTTTTATTTTTTTCATATTTTTAAATCTTTTTTTTACTATTTATTGTTTTTACTAGTAAGCTGAGATCGTCCGATCGCTTCTGCTATACAGAGCTGTATATCAGCTCTGCTTTGTTTAGCATAAATCACAATCTCCTTTGATCGCTGGATCACATGAGGATCGTCATGACAGACATAGAGGTCTTCAGATGACCCATGGCTGTCATGACAACCCATCAGCGCCCCACGATCACATCACGGGCTCGCCAATGGAAGCAGGAAATGACGCATCACCTGCCAGCATGTAATAAATCCCACTGTCAGAGATTGATAGCATGATTTACAGTAACTGGTTAGCTGCTGGTGAATCGGAGAGGCACATGATGGCTGATTAAATCAGCCTTCGTGTTTGGGGATTGATGCGAGCTTGGAGTGCGAGCCTGCATCAAAGACAGGGACAAAACATATGATGTAAATATACGTTATATGTCATGAAGGGGTTAAAGCTGTATGATGCGGTCATCAGCCAGTATCTAAGCGCAGTTACCAAGTGCTATTGAATGCATGGAGGATGTGGAGATGAATGGGTCTGCGCTTCCTCAATGGGACAAGATGAATAAGAGAAGTTTATTGAACATTCATTCTGCAACTTTATTGGAAAATCTTGAGCCTTTTACTTTTCTCTTCAAGGTACGCCGGTCACAGCGATGTCGCTATGCAGGTAAGTATGTGTGACGGGGGTGCCGGATTTTGTGCACGACGGGCAGCAATATGCCCATTTCGCACAAACGATGGGGGTGGGTCGCATGCTAGCGATATCGGGCCGGATATCGCAGCATGTAAGGCCACCCTTAGTCTCAGATCCCTAAAACTAAAAGTTTACGGGTTTCTGAAAATGGAGCCAAAAGCGAAAACACTTTTTTACAACCCTCTGAATTTTTTTTCACAAACTTTACATGATTTATATCTACAAACGTTCACCTACCTGGAGAATCATACTGCCGGGTCACTTTGCCATATAGTGAACATGGTAACTAAAAAATCCAAAAAGCAATTATGGAATTTACCTTTTTTTTGAATTTCAATGCACTTGTAATTTGTTTCCTGTTTTCTAGTACACAACATAGTAAGATGAATGTTTTTCTTTTCGATAATACAACTCGTACCGCCAAAAACAAGCCCTCATATGGCTATATTGATGGAAAAAAAGTTATGGCTCTTGGGAGAAGGGGAGGAAAAACCGAAGCACAAAAAACGGAAAATGGACATGGTGTGAAGGGGTTAAAAGAAAACCCCTATTTATTATAATGATGGCAGGACCATACATGACAAGCACGTTCTACCTTATGTGGCCCCCCATTTCCTTATAGATTGTAAGCCTTCGAGCTGTTGAATTATGCGTTATGCTGTAATGTCTTTGTTGTTCTGTACTTGTCCCCTCTCAATTATAAATTGTTATTGTTATATTATGTTACTAACTGTGGCAATTAAACTGTCCTAGAAATAAAAAAACATCTGATTGTGTATGTATTAAGGCACAGCAGAGCGTACAGGTCAGGATAACCGTGTTACCAAGGAAACAGTGAGAAACAACTCACAATATCTTAAATGACATGAAGCAAATCTGAACAAGACTGAACTTGTGTTTTTAATTAACCGTATATAGCGAGACATCTCATCTGCACATCCGCGGGCCCCTGGCCGGGCCTCCTGCAGGGCTGAAAGATTGGACTGAAAAAAGATGTGTTCTCGAGCTAGTGGAAAACTACAACGCCAAGCATGATATGTCTTGGTTGTCAGGACTTGCTGTTAGAAGACCACCAAACATTGAAATCGCCTCTATATTCATCACCAAAGACTACACTGAGTGCCACAACAAGAAACCACGTCAGAAAAACAGTTCAACGTTGTTTGCAACACCCGCGTACATTCTCCATCAATTTTCCACAAATATCCATTCATGCTATCCAATCCTCTCAGCCAACCGTTCCACCGGACTCTGTAGCCTTGGCTGCACCTTGTTGGAAGTTCTTCTTGGTGTATGACATAAACCTCACCACAATTGACTCCTATTGTCTTTCTTTGGATCTAGAATTGACTTACTTCTACCTCATGGATGCTGCACCTTGCTCTTAGCACCTGCAGCACAAAAGTGGTCTATCTCTCCTGGGGATGTCCTATAGGTCTGGTTCCACACACACACCGGTCTGCCGGCAATTCTTTCTTTGCAGACATACTCTGATACCATTCCCTGTCTTTTTCTGTGATAATTTTAACCTCATGGGAGGTTGGTCATCTATACCAGTGGCAGCTAAAGAGGTAACCTCCAGGACTGTGAGGTGTTGTGGCCTGGAGCCATGAGGGATTCACCTTGAAGGACGTATGCTGTGGGGTACAGGGTCGCTCAGCCTGCTGGAGCACTCTTGCTTCGGCGGTGGTCACGGCACCTTTTATGTAGTGGGCTTCATACACTCTGTTCTGATTAAAATGTTAAACTAGGAAGTTCATGTTCAGTTTTGTAAATATTTGTTAGTAGCATTAGACCAATGGATAATTCTTGAATGTGCGGTTCAGGTCCTGTTCTACAGCTATGGTTTTCTTTTGTTGACATAGCCATATAAGCTCTTGTTATTTTGTGGGACGAGTTGTACTTTTGAATGACACCATTCATTTTATCATGTGATATACTGAAAAGCAGAAAAAAAATCCAGGTGGTGTGAAATTGCAGGAAAAGCACAATTTCACATTTTTTTTATGTTGTTTTCTTTTTACTTACAGTGTTCATTATACAATAAAAATTGCTCAGTAACATGATTCTCCAGGGAAATATGACTATGAAGATAGCAAATATGCATAGTTTTTTTGAAGGGGGATTAAGTGGTAAAAAAAAAAAATAGCTACTGTCTTCATTTTTCGAAAGCCATAACATTTTCAATTTTTAGTTGATTGGGCTGTGTGAAGATTTTTTTTTCCGCCCTGAGCTAACATTTTTGTTGATACCATTTTGGGGTAGATATGATGTGTTGATCACACGTAATTATGGTTTTGATATTTTATCTTCTTTGCAATGTTTAGCATAGGTTTAATTAATTTTATATATTGACTAGCTGTAGTACACAGCGTTGCCCGGGATAGTAACTGTCTCTCTGTCTCTCTCCCAGTCTCTGTCTCTTTGTCTCTTTCCCAGTCTCCGTCTGTTTGTCTTTGTCTGTCTCTGTGTGTCTGTCTCTGTCTGTTTGTCTCTCTTTCTGTCTCTTTACCTGTCTGTCTCTGTGTTTCTGTCTTTCTGTCTGTCTCTTTCCATGTCTGTCTCTGTCTGTCTGTGTGTCTGTCTCTATGCATGTGTGTCTCTGTCTTTATCCATGTCTGTCTGTCTGTGTCTATCTCTCTGTCTGTCTGTGTCTATCTCTGTCTGTCTCTGTATCAGTCTCTCTCTATCTCTGTGTCTGTCTGCCTCTCTCTGTGTCTGTCTGTCTCTCAATCTCTGTGTCTGTTTGTCTGTCAGTCTTTTTCCCTGCCTGTCTCATTCCAGGTCTATATCTTTCCCCGTCTGTCTCTTTTCAGGTCTGTTTCGTTCAAGGTTTGTCTCGTTCCCCATCTCTTATTCCCCGTCTGTCTTGTTCCTCATCTGTCTCTTTCCCCATCTGTCTTTGTCTCTTTACCTGTCTCTGTCTCTTTCCCTGTCTTTTTCCTTGTCTGTCTCTTTTCATGTTTTTGTCTCTTTCCCTGTCTCTGTGTCTTTCCCTGTCTCTGTGTCTTTCACTGTCTCTGTGTCTTTCCCTGTCTCTGGCTCTTTCCCTGTCTTTGTCTTTTTCCCTGTCTCTTTCCCTGTCTGTCCATCTCTTTCCATGTCTGTCTCTCTGTCTGTCTCTTTCCCTGTCTCTCTGTCTGTTTATGTCTCTTTGACTGTCTGTCTCTCTCTCTTTCGCTCTCTGTCTGTCTCTGTCGGTCTCTGTCTGTCTCTGTCTGCCTCTGTCTCTTTGACTGTCTGTCTCTCTCTCTGTCTCTTTCCCTGTCAGCCTCTTACTCTGTCTGTGCCTATGTCTGTCTGTCTTTCTGTCTCTCTCTATATAATAATATATAATAATAATATTTATTCATTTATATAGTGCTGTTAATTCCAGAGCGCTTTACATACAATAGCAACTCTGTCCCCATTGGGGCTCACAATCTAGGTTCCCTGTGAGTATGTTTTTTTGGAGTGTGGGAGGAAACCGGAGTACCCGGAGGAAACCCACTCAAACTTACAAACTCCTTGCAGTTGGTGTCCTTAGACTGCAGTGCTAACCACTGAGCCACCGTGCCGCCCATCTATCCGTCTTTTTCCCTGTCTGTCTGTCTCTTTGACTGTCTGTCTCTCTCTCTGTCTCTTTTCCTGTCTGCCTGTCTCTGTCTGTCTCTGACTGTCTCTTTCCCTATCTGTCTGTGTCTGTATGCCTCTGTCTGTCTCGTTGACTGTCTCTCTCTCTGTCTCTTTCCCTGTCTGCCTCTTAAGGCTGCTTTACACCAGACAATCTATCGTGCGATAGATCGTCGGGGTCACGGTTTTTGTGACGCACATCCGGCATCGCTGGCGATGCCGGCCTGTGTGACACCTCCTAGCGACGCAGTATCGCTCACAAATCGTGAGTCATGTACTGGTCGCTAGGTTCCATAATATCGTTTAATTTAGTTGTTCATCGTTTCCGTGGTAGCACACGCCGCTCCGTGTGACACCCTGGGAACGATGAACAGCAGCTCACCTGCGTCACGCGGCCGCCGCCGGCTATGTGAAGGTTTTACGTCCCGCTCATCTCCGCCCCTCCGCTTCCATTGGCCGGCTGCCGTGTGACGTCGCTGTGACGCCGAACGTCCCTCCCACTCCAGGAAGTGGACGTTCGCCGCCCACAGCGTGGTCGCACGAGAGGTAAGTACGTGTGACGGGGGGTTACCGACTTTATGCGACACGGACAGCGATTTGCGATGACGCAAAAAGGACGGGGGCGGGTACGATCGATTGTGAAATTGCACAATCGGTCATACCGTGTAAAGCAGCCTTTACTCTGTCTGTGCCTATGTCTGTCTGTCTCTTTCTGTCTCTCTCTATCTCTGTCTCCACCGACATCTTATTACCTCACACATAAGCTTCTTATACTATGAATGTCCTTTGTTTTAACTTTTATCCTTTTTTTATTTTTTCATATTTTTTTTAACTTTCCACTGCATTTGTTAGTCCTTTTAGGAGACTTGAACATGCGATCATTCATTCACTTGTACTATATACAGCAGTACTACAGTATTGCTCTATATGGCAAAAATTATGGTCTCCTATGAACACCAGGTATGGGGGACCATGAAGGGACCCAAGATGGGGTGAACATATACCAGGATGGGGGACATATATACTTGGAGGCAGCCCAGAATGGGGGACATATACACTAGGTAGGGGCCCAAAACGCGGACATTAGTACATAATCGGGGGGCAGCACGTACATCTTTATAAGATTTAGAACAAAATTGCCCATACATCTGACCAACATGTAGGGAAGGCCAAATATGGCATCGAGGCCCATTGGACTTTAGCAACGACACTGATCACAGCAGTGCTGATTAGAGATGAGCGAACCGGTCGTGGTTCGGCTCGAGTTCGGTTCGCCGAACGGAGGTCTCGTTCGAGTTCGGTTCGTCGAACGTTCGACGAACCGAACTCGAACCAATAGGCTATAATGGGAGGCAATCGCAAACACATAAAAATGCATGATAAATGTACACAAACAGTTAATAAACATTGCCATAACACTTACCGGTCCCCGCGATCCCTCCTGCACTCTGTCTCCTGCCGCTATTCCATCCGATGATCGCTGAATCCTCCCGGTGACCAGCACTGCCAGCAGCGATGCAGGACCTATCGTGACGTCAAAATAGCCATGTGACCAGTCACGTGGCTATTATCTCATTGGCTACAGACTGGTCACTTGACTATGACGCGTCATGTAGGACCTGTCATTGCACTCTCAGGTACACGGTGCACATATGTGTATCGCTGTGTACCGGCGACATGCTCTAGCACACGGTCGACTCCCCGTTCCGTTAGGGAGCGGCTGACACAGCCGGTCATTAACGGAGATCACCGTTGCCATAGCAACGCAGTTAGCGGTGACGTCACCGCTAACCGCGGCTCCGAGAGCACCGTTGCTATGGTAACGCGTCTGTCAGCGTTACCGCTGTTACCGCTGACAGCCAGCACTGATCACTCACGGAGTGAAGGATGCACGCTGCTTCCCGATTGTAGTGAGGATTGTAGTGAGGATGAGGTGCCCCAGCTCATCAAGTGATGAGCTGGGGCACCTCATCCTCACTACAATCCTCCCTACTACTACACTAGTGAGGATTGTAGTGAGGATGAGGTGCCCCAGCTCATCAAGTGAGGATGAAGTGCAGTTTCTTCAAATTCATTTAAAGGCACTTGGAACGCTGAAATTGCTGCTTATAATTTAAGCCTCTATTAAAAACCTTTTTGCTTATGGATTGAAAAAAACTCTCCAGGTGTCTGAAAAATCATATTGCAGTGATAGTTTCAATTGGCATTAAATATCATATGCCTTGAAGCATCACTTAATATACTATACTAGATTTAATAATTGCTCTACTACCGGCCGGGGTACTGCAACCAGACACCTGGTATCTGTTTGCTGCACTATCAATTACTTTTCTTTATTCTTACTTTTATTTTTATTTCTACCATATGTGGTTTATTCTTCTTTCTTTTTCCTTGTTCTATTGTGTGAATTGTTTTAAATAAATTTGTGTCTAAAACAAGGATAGCAATAAAAAGTATAAAATATTAATAAAAAATCCTCTTATCAGTGCCTGTGTCTGTGTATTTATTTCTATTAAAGTATTTTTTCTCTGTGTGGTGTCTTTTTTTTAACCCTTTATTGGAGATTCTTATTGGCCGGGTCAAATGTGCCTGACATTAAGAATCTCTGGCTTAATACTGGCTAGTAAAACAAAGCCAGTAGTAACTCATGATTACCCAACAAGCCACCCGGCTCCAGGGCTGTTGGAAGAGTTGGATACAGCGCCAGATGATGGCGCTTCTATGAGAGCGCCATTTTCTGGGACGGCTGCGGACTGAAATTCGCAGCAGAGGCGCCCAGAAACCTCGGGCTAATCTGTGCCGCGGATTCCAATCCCCAGCTGCCTAGTTGTACCTGGCTGGACACAAAAATGGGGCGAAGCCCATGTCATTTGTTTTTTAATTATTTCATGAAATAAGTGAAATAATTAAAAAAAACGGGCTTCCCTATATTTTTGGTTCCCAGCCGGGTACAGACGGACAGACAGCAGCTGCAGAACTACAAGGCTCAGCATACTCCATCCAGGACTGTATGCAGAAGTTTTTTGCCCACCAAAAAAATGACGTGGGCTTCGCCATATTTTTGTATGCTAGCCAGGTACAGCAGGCAGCCACGGGCTGCCTCCAACCCCCAGTTGCCTATTTGTACCCGGCTGGGAACCAAAAATAAAGGGAAGCCCTTTTTATATTATTTCATAAATTTCATGAAATAATTAGAAAACAAATGACGTAGGCTTCGCCCCATTTTTGTGTCCAGCCAGGTACAACTAGGCAGCTGGGGATTGGAATCCGCAGCACAGTTTGGCCTGAGCTTTCTGGGCCCCACTGCTGCGAATTGCAGTCTGCAGCCGCCTCAGAAAATGGCACTTTGTATCCAACTCTTCCAGCACCTGCCTGCTATACCTGGCTAGCATACAAAAATATGGCGAAGCTCACGCCCTTTTTTTGTAGTTTTTTGGCAAAAAAAATAAAAAATGCTTCCCTGGATTTTCCATTGCCAGTGAAGGTAACACCAAGCAGTGGGAGTTAGCAGCCAGTAGCTGCTTGGATTACCCTTAGCTAGCAATACAAAAAAAGCAGCGGGAGCCCATATATATTTTTTTTAATTATTTATTTAAATAACTAAACACAAAATGGGCTTCCCTGTATTTTGATTGCTGGACATCACAGTGCTGTAAAAATAAATCTTTAAAAAAAATGACGTAGCGCTCCGCGGTATTTTTGATTCTCAGCGCAGATAAAGCAGACAGCTATGGGTTGCCACCCACATCTGCCTGCCGTTACCTTGGTTGGCAATCAAAATACAAGGAAGCCCATTAATTTTTTCTATTTAAAAAATAGTTAAAAAAAAAATGACGTTGGGTCCCCCCATTTTTGATAGCCAGCTAGGGTAAAGCAGACGGCTGTAGCCTGAAAACCACAGCTGGCAGCTTTACCGTGGTTGGGGATCCAATGTGGAGGTCCCCCCAGGCTCTTTTTTTATAATTATTTTATAAATAATAATTACACAAAAAAAGTAGGATCCCCCCCAAATTGGATCACCAGCCAAGGTAAAGCGGACAGCTGTGGTCTGGTATTCTCAGGGTGGGAAGGTCCATAGTTATTGGGCCTTCACAGCCTAAAAATAGCAGGCCGCAGGCACCCCAGACGTGGCGCATCCACTAGATGCGTCAATCCTGGCGCTTCACCTCAGCTCATCCCGTGCCCTGGTGCAGTGGCAAACGGGGTAATAAATCGGGTTGATACTAGCTGTAAAGTCACCTGAGATAAAGCCCAGCAGTTTGTGATGTCATGGCGTCTATTAGATACCCAACATCATAAACTGTCAGTACTAACAAAAAAAAAATCGACAAAAGAAATTTATTTGAAAAAACAGTCCCCAAAACATTTCCTCTTTCACCAATTTATTGTAAGAAAAAAAATAAAGGGGTCCCACGATGACTCTGGACCGTCTAGAATATGGGGGGGAGACACTCAGGGAACGTATCCCCCATTTTCTAGGAGTGCGGACCCTTCATGTGAGGAGTGTGGGTGCAATGAATCTGCACTCACTCTCCCCGGGTCCACAGCAGCAGAGTCCATGTCGTAATGGTTGCTACCAAAGCTGCAATGCCCTGCTCATGAGGTAAGGGCATGCCTAATCAGGAGAACTACTGTAGAGGAACCTCTGCTCACTGGTATATAGGTGCTCAGAGGAAATAATAGATAAAATTAGTGAGTAACCTTGGCACTCTAAATCTCCCAGACTAAGTCAGTAAGTCACAACGGATAGTAATGCAAAATCACTCTTTATTGGTCCGTATTAAGAAAAAAAATGTTTTCATAAGTATATATGTTTTTGTCCAAAACAAGTTACAAATGACGTTTCGGCCTGAGCCTTCGTCAGATTGGACTTATCTGCATGTAATCATGAAAAATGACAATAATCAGTATCATATAAGAGTGAGAGAACAATAACATAAACTCGAACAATGTAGAGGTACAATTGGGATGCAGCAAAAAAATTGCAACACAGCAAGAAATGAAACACATGATACAAATGTCATAATACAGTACAAGGACAATATACAGTTAGGTCCAGAAATATTTGGACAGTGACACAATTTTCGCGAGTTGGGCTCTGCATGCCACCACATTGGATTTGAAATGAAACCTCTACAACAGAATTCAAGTGCAGATTGTAACGTTTAATTTGAAGGTTTGAACAAAAATATCTGATAGAAATTGTAGGAATTGTACACATTTCTTTACAAACACTCCACATTTTAGGAGGTCAAAAGTAATTGGACAAATAAACCAAACCCAAACAAAATATTTTTATTTTCAATATTTTGTTGTGAATCCTTTGGAGGCAATCACTGCCTTAAGTCTGGAACCCATGGACATCACCAAACGCTGGGTTTCCTCCTTCTTAATGCTTTGCCAGGCCTTTACAGCCGCAGCCTTCAGGTCTTGCTTGTTTGTGGGTCTTTCCGTCTTAAGTCTGGATTTGAGCAAGTGAAATGCATGCTCAATTGGGTTAAGATCTGGTGATTGACTTGGCCATTGCAGAATGTTCCACTTTTTTGCACTCATGAACTCCTGGGTAGCTTTGGCTGTATGCTTGGGGTCATTGTCCATCTGTACTATGAAGCGCCGTCCGATCAACTTTGCGGCATTTCGCTGAATCTGGGCTGAAAAGATATCCCGGTACACTTCAGAATTCATCCGGCTACTCTTGTCTGTTGTTATGTCATCAATAAACACAAGTGACCCAGTGCCATTGAAAGCCATGCATGCCCATGCCATCACGTTGCCTCCACCATGTTTTACAGAGGATGTGGTGTGCCTTGGATCATGTGCCGTTCCCTTTCTTCTCCAAACTTTTTTCTTCCCATCATTCTGGTACAGGTTGATCTTTGTCTCATCTGTCCATAGAATACTTTTCCAGAACTGAGCTGGCTTCATGAGGTGTTTTTCAGCAAATTTAACTCTGGCCTGTCTATTTTTTGAATTGATGAATGGTTTGCATCTAGATGTGAACCCTTTGTATTTACTTTCATGGAGTCTTCTCTTTACTGTTGACTTAGAGACAGATACACCTACTTCACTGAGAGTGTTCTGGACTTCAGTTGATGTTGTGAACGGGTTCTTCTTCACCAAAGAAAGTATGCGGCAATCATCCACCACTGTTGTCATCCGTGGACGCCCAGGCCTTTTTGAGTTCCTAAGCTCACCAGTCAATTCCTTTTTTCTCAGAATGTACCCGACTGTTGATTTTGCTACTCCAAGCATGTCTGCTATCTCTCTGATGGATTTTTTTCTTTTTTTTCAGCCTCAGGATGTTCTGCTTCACCTCAATTGAGAGTTCCTTAGACCGCATGTTGTCTGGTCACAGCAACAGCTTCCAAAAGCAAAACCACACACCTGTAATCAACCCCAGACCTTTTAACTACTTCATTGATTACAGGTTAACAAGGGAGACGCCTTCAGAGTTAATTGCAGCCCTTAGAGTCCCTTGTCCAATTACTTTTGGTCCCTTTAAAAAGAGGAGGCTATGCATTACAAAGCTATAATTCCTAAACCCTTTGTCCGATTTGGATGTGAAAACTCTCATATTGCAGCTGGGAGTGTGCACTTTCAGCCCATATTATATATATAATTGTATTTCTGAACATGTTTTTGTAAACAGCTAAAATAACAAAACTTGTGTCACTGTCCAAATATTTCTGGACCTAACTGTAGTAATGGCAAATATGGGGTCAGAGTAGGCTTAGACAGCTCTGGTACGAAAGATATGTCAATCATAAAGTAACATGTGCAGTAGGTGTAGAGCTACACTATGCATGGATGAGCTAATGAGTAGACCGACCATAGAAAAAGAACGGAGAAAAAGTGGAGAAAAAGTGGAGAAAAAATGGAGAAAAAGTGGAGAAAAAGTGGAGAAAAATGGAGAAAAAGTGGAGGAAAAAGTGGAGAAAAAGGGGAGAAGAAGTGGAGAAAAAGTGGAGAAAAAGTGGAGAAAAAGTGGAGAAGAAGTGGCGAAGAAGTGGAGAAAAAGTGGAGAAAAAGTGGAGAAAAAGTGGAGAAAAAGTGGAGAAAAAGTGGAGAAAAAGTGGAGAAAAAATGGAGAAAGAGTGGAGAAAAAATGGAGAAAAAGTGGAGAAAAAGTGGAGAAAAAGTGGAGAAAAAATGGAGAAAAAGTGGAGAAAAAGTGGAGAAAAAGTGGAGAAAAAATGGAGAAAAAGTGGAGAAAAAGTGGAGAAAAAGTGGAGAAAAAATGTAGAAAAAGTGGAGAAAAAAAGGAGAAAAAATGGAGAAAAAGTGGAGAAAAAGTGGAGAAGAAGTGGAGAAGAAGTGGAGAAAAAGTGGAGAAAAAGTGGAGAAAAAGTGGAGAAAAAGTGGAGAAAAAATGGAGAAAAAATGGAGAAAAAATGGAGAAAAAGTGGAGAAAAAATGGAGAAAAAGTGGAGAAAAAATGGAGAAAAAGTGGAGAAAAAGTGGAGAAAAGGTGGGGAAAAAGTGGAGAAAAAATGGAGAAAAAGTGGAGAAGTGGAGAAGAAGTGGAGAAAAAATGGAGAAAAAGTGGAGAAAAAGTGGAGAAAAAGTGGAGAAAAAGTGGAGAAAAAAATGGAGAAAAAGTGGAGAAAAAATGGAGAAAAAGTGGAGAAAAAGTGGAGAAAAGGTGGGGAAAAAGTGGAGAAAAAATGGAGAAAAAGTGGAGAAGTGGAGAAGAAGTGGAGAAAAAATGGAGAAAAAGTGGAGAAAAAGTGGAGAAAAAATGGAGAAAAAGTGGAGAAAAAGTGGAGAAAAAGTGGAGAAAAAGTGGAGAAAAAATGGAGAAAAAATGGAGAAAAAGTGGAGAAAAAGTGGATAAAAAATGGAGAAAAAGTGGAGAAAAAGTGGAGAAAAAATGGAGAAAAAGTGGAGAAAAAGTGGAGAAAAAGTGGAGAAAAAAATGGAGAAAAAGTGGAGAAAAAGTGGAGAAAAAGTGGAGAAAAAGTGGAGAAAAAGTGGAGAAAAAATGGAGAAAAAATGGAGAAAAAGTGGAGAAAAAGTGGATAAAAAATGGAGAAAAAGTGGAGAAAAAGTGGAGAAAAAATGGAGAAAAAGTGGAGAAAAAGTGGAGAAAAAGTGGAGAAAAAGTGGAGAAAAAGTGGAGAAAAAATGGAGAAAAAGTGGAGAAAAAGTGGAGAAAAAGTGGAGAAGAAGTGGAGAAAAAGTGGAGAAAAAGTGGAGAAAAAATGGAGAAAAAGTGGAGAAAAAATGGAGAAAAAGTGGAGAAAAAGTGTAGAAAAAGTGGAGAAAAAGTGGAGAAAAAATGGAGAAAAAATGGAGAAAAAGTGTAGAAAAAGTGGATAAAAAATGGAGAAAAAGTGGAGAAAAAATGGAGAAAAAGTGGAGAAAAAGTGGAGAAAAAGTGGAGAAAAAGTGGAGAAAAAGTGGAGAAAAAAATGGAGAAAAAGTGGAGAAAAAGTGGAGAAAAAGTGGAGAAAAAATGGAGAAAAAGTGGAGAAAAAATGGAGAAAAAGTGGAGAAAAAGTGGAGAAAAAGTGGAGAAAAAGTGGAGAAAAAATGGAGAAAAAGTGGAGAAGAAGTGGAGAAGAAGTGGAGAAAAAGTGGAGAAAACGTGGAGAGGAAGTGGAGAAGTGTTTGTTCATACCAGATGGGAGATAAATAATTTTTTACCGGCGCTGTCATTTACTGTAACGTGATCATCGGTGTACGGTGTATACCTGTGATCACGTGAGCGGGGACCGGAAAAACCGTCCTGAATCATGATCTCCAGGGTCTCAGCTAGCCCTGAAACCCCGGAGATTTTTTGACGCTGGGGGGCACTATTCACTTATTTCTGCCTGCTGTTTATAAACGGCAGATCAGAATAAGGCTACATTAACACGACTGATCCATTTTTGCGGTCTGCAAAAAACAGTCCGTTTTTTTTCACGGGTGCATCCGTGGGGCATCCGTTTCCGTTCCGTAGACGGTCCGTATGTCATCTGTTTGTCATCCGTGTGCCTTCCGTTTTTTTTGTGTACTGCAAAAAAACTGAAGGAGGGTAAATGCATAAATTTACCCAGGATCCATAGCTTCATCCTACATGAGGCGGTCACATGTTCACTCCAGTGCCATTTTCTACTGCTTTTCACAGCGTAGAGCGCTCTGGTGATTTTCTTGTGCTTGTGCACTTCATATCAGTCTTTTCTGTCATTATAATGGCAGAAAGACACATAATGTCCCACTCTCCTGCATTTTGTAATTTTGCACCCTTTGGTGCCTTTCATGTGGCACTAAGGGGTGCTTAGCTTTGTATTTAGCCAAAAAAATGAAAAAAAAAATGACGTAGGGTTCCCCCTATTTTTGTAGCCAGCTAGGGTAAAGCAGACGTCTGCAGCCTGCAGACGACAGCTGGCAACCTCACCTTGGCTGGTAATCCAAAACTGAGGGCACCCCACGCTGTTATTTTAAATTAAATAAATAATTAAAAAAAAAACACGTAGGGGTCCCCCAAAATTGGATCACCAGCCAAGGTAAAGCAGACAGCTGGGGTCTGATATTCTCAGACTAGGGAGGTCCATGGTTATTGGACTCTCCCCAGCCTAAAAATAGCAGGCCGCAGCCGCCCCAGAAGTGGCGCATCCATTAGATGTGCCAATCCTGGTGCTTCGCCCCAGCTCATTCCGCGCCCTGGTGCGGTGGCAAACGGGGTAATATATGGGGTTAATACCAGATGTGTAATGTCACCTGGCACCAAGCCCTGGGGTTGGTGAGGTCAGGCGTCTATCAGATACCCGACATCACCAACCCAGTCAGTAATAAAAAAAAATAGACGACAAACACATTTTTATTTGAAAAAACACTCCCCAATACATTCCTTCTTTAACCAATTTATTAGAAAGAAAAACAAATCCAGGTCTGGTGTAATCCAAGGGGTTGCCATGACGATCCACACTGTCCCAGTAAATGAAGAGCAGGATGTTCCCCATTGGCTGGGAGAGCAGTGCAGTGACCTGAGCTAACATCAATGGGTCAGCCCAGGTCACTGCAGGGCATGACAAGTGCTGCTGTCAGCGAGGTACATTACCTGCGCTGACCTCCTGCACTGCCGACAGCACCTGTCACTGAGTTCAATGACCGCCGCCTTCACAGCCAAGTATCGCGAGAGGCCCGTGACATCACCGCTAGTCAGTCTCGGGTCGGAAGCGAGAGAAGGTGATGTGACAAGCGGCGGCCATGGAGGACAGTGACAGCGCTGAGGTCGGGACTTCATCACCGCAGGTAAGCCGAGCGGGACCATGTGTGCAGAGTGACAGGAGGACGTCAGTGTCGTGGACTGCATGTGTTACGGGGGGCTGTCTGATAATAACCGAAAGGAGTATCAGACAGTCAGGGTCCACCGTGCAAAGACTTTGCTGCAGACTATGGCAGAGTGCAATACCTCTGTTACCTCTGCTAAGTAAAGCAATTCCTCCCTTACTTGGAGGGTGTGTGGAATGATCTCTGTTAATAATCACAGAGACAAAGGCAATGTGTGCGAAATGGCACCTACCTAGGTCCGCTCTTCTAGTGGTGCAAAAGAGACGAACAGCAGCGTAAGCCGCGCAAAGCTCCTACCTGCGTTCGCTCCACTAGTGTGCGAGGACACGAACCACTAGATATGGCACCTGCCTAGGTCCGCTCTTCTAGTGGTGCAAAAGAGACGAACAGCAGCGTAAGCCGCACAAAGCTCCTACCTCTGTTCGCTCCCCTAGTGTGCGAGGATACGAACAACTGCCAGACGCAGTATAAGGAACGTTACCCTAGCGGCAACGTCCACCTACGAGTAGAATCACAAGGCCCAGCCAGACCATGTGCCTCAGGCACCTGCCTATGTCCGCTCCCCTAAGAGGTAAGGATACGGACAGCAGCCGAAGCTGTAAGGTATAAGAACGCTACCCTGCCGGTAGCGCTCACCTAGCATAGACAGAGGAATGCCTAGAGGAACGCGCACAGAGCGTCTACTCATATGCATGAACCAAGAGGACTGAGCACCATGCGGCGTGTGTCAGGGTCTTATATAGACTCTGTGCCTCATCCAAGATGGAGGACACCAGAGCCAATCCGCTGCCAGAACGACAGGAGTGACGTCATGCTGGCCTATCACCGAGCAAGACGTCACAAGCACATGACCAGCGACCAATCGGCATAGAAGGTGTCAGAGACATGTGACCTCGTGTCAGCGATGATGTCACCCGCACATGTGCAATGGCTCCAAGATTGGACTTAGTCTCCGGCGCTCGCACATGTGCAGTAGCAAGAAATCTGGACTTAGTCTCCAGCGCTCGCACATGTGCAGTAGCAAGAAATCTGGACTTCGTCTCCAGCGCTCGCACATGTGCAGTAGCAAGAAATCTGGACATAGTCTCCAGTGCTCGCAGCAACCGTAACAGTACCTCCCCCTCAAGGGCCCCCCTCCCGGCGACGCAGGTAATCGGCAACTAAGTCGGGAGCATGGACAGCCTCCTCAGGCTCCCAAGAGCGATGTTCCGGGCCATAGCCCTCCCAATCTATCAAGAAGAACCTGCGCCCTCTAACCATCTTAGAACCAACTATGGCTCGTACCTCATAGCTAGAGCGAGAGGAATCAGAGGCAGGAGAGTGCACTTCACGAGCGTGAGGTAAAATAGCCGGCTTTAGCAGTGAGACATGGAATTTGTCATGAATCCTAAGATGGACAGGTAACTTCAATTGATAGACTACAGGATTTACCTGTCGAAGAACCTCATAAGGACCCAGGAAGCAAGGAGCAAATTTGACAGAGCTCACTCTAAGTCTCACGTGTTTTGCAGAGAGCCACACAAAGTCCCCTGGAGAAAAGACAGGAGCCGGGCGACGAAACCGATCGGACACCGTCTTCATACGGTCCTTAGCTGCTTGGATCGACTCTTGAGTCCGATCCCAAACCTCTCTGGCATTAGTTGCCCAGTCGGCCACAAGAGGAGGAGGTGCAGCAGCGGGAAACGGTACCGGTACCCTAGGGTGTTGCCCATTATTGAGTACGAACGGTGTCTGCCCAGTGGCCTCAGCCAGCGAATTGTTAAGGGCAAATTCTGCCCAGGGTAGGAGGGAGGACCAGTTATCGTGGTTCTCAGCAACAAAGTGTCGAAGGTATATAATCATAGATTGATTGGTACGTTCAACCAAACCATTAGTCTCCGGATGGTATGCCGAAGAGAGATTCAACTCAATTTGCAGAAGGCTACAAAGATCTCGCCAGAAACGGGAAGTAAATTGCGGGCCTCTATCACAAATGATACGATCTGGCATCCCGTGAAGCCTAAAGACATGCTTGAGGAATAGTTTGGCTAGTACCCTGGAAGATGGGATTCTCGATAACGGTACGAGATGAACCATCCGGGAGAAATGGTCCATAATGACCCACACAAATCTATGTCCCTGTGAACATGGAAGATCACCCACAAAGTCCATGCCTACCACCTCCCATGGTCTATCTGGCACTGGTAAAGGATGCAAGAGCCCAGCCGGTCTCTGCCGTAATGGACGGTTGCGAGCACACGAGTAGCAGGAACCGACATATCTCTTGACGTGGCTGGCTAAGTGTGGCCACCAATACCACCTCTCCAGTAACTCTCGTGTCCGCCTAATACCAAAATGCCCACCCACCTTTGAGGTGTGGGCCCATGACAGTATATCATTCTGTCGATCAGGCGGAACAAAGGTCTTGCCCGGTGGGATTTGGTCTAACGTCACAGGGGAGAGCGTATGAAAAACCCTGGAGGGAAGGATAAGACGAGGTTCGTCAATCTCTTCCTGGGTAGAAAGCATAGAGCGAGACAGGGCGTCTGCCTTGTTATTCTTACTCCCAGACAAATAGTTGATGGAGAAGTGAAAGCGGGAGAAAAACAAGGACCAGCGGGCTTGGCGAGGATTCAGACGCTGAGCGGTTTGTAAGTACGTCAGATTCTTATGGTCTGTATAGACCTGAAAAGGATGTTTCACTCCTTCCAGCAAGTGACGCCACTCCTCCAAGGCTAATCTCAAGGCGAGCAGTTCCCTATCCCCAATGGTATAGTTTCTCTCTGCCGGTGAAAAGGTTTTAGCAAAGAAGAAACACGGCCTTTTTCTACCTGCACCGTTCTTTTGATACAAGACCGCACCAGCACCCACTGAAGAGGCATCAACCTCTAAGAGGAAGGGCTTACTCTCATCGGGTCTTTGAAGAACGGGAGCAGTTGAAAAGTGTCTTTTTACGGCCTCAAAAGCCTGAGATGTCTCAGTAGACCAGGCTTTGGGATTAGCACCTTTCTTAGTCAAGGCCACCAAAGGGGCCACCAAAGTAGAAAAATGGGGTATGAACTGCCTGTAATAATTTATAAATCCTAAGAAGCGTTGCACCGCCTTCAAGGAATGAGGTTCGGACCATTGCAGGACAGCAGAGAGCTTCGCAGGATCCATAGCCAGACCCTCTTGTGAGATAATGTAACCCAAAAAAGGCAATGAGGACTGCTCGAATACACATTTCTCGAGTTTAGCAAACAATGAGTGCTCCCTTAAACGGGAAAGGACACGAACGACATCCTGACGATGAGTCTCCAGATCAGGAGAAAAAATCAGGATGTCGTCCAGATACACCACTACTGAGGATAACAGTAAATCCCTGAACACATCGTTTACGAAGTCCTGAAATACTGCGGGTGTATTACATAACCCAAAAGGCATGACGAGGTATTCATAGTGACCGTCTCGGGTGTTAAAAGCGGTCTTCCATTCGTCACCCTTTCAAATTCGTACCAAGTTATACGCACCCCGCAGATCCAACTTCGTAAAAACTTGAGCTCCTCTCAGTCTGTCAAAGAGCTCCGAAAATAAAGGTAATGGGTATTTGTTCTTTATTGTGATTGCGTTGAGACCCCTGTAATCTATGCAGGGACGCAAATCACCCTCTTTCTTCCGAACAAAGAAAAACCCAGCTCCCGCGGGAGAGACAGACTTACGAATGAACCCCTTCTCTAAGCTCTCTCTTATATAGGTCGACATGGCCTCCGACTCAGGTATCGACAGGGGGTAAACCCTGCCTTTAGGTGGAACCGAACCTGGGATAAGGTCTATGGCACAGTCATACGGCCTATGGGGTGGAAGAACCTCAGCACCCTGTTTGGAGAACACGTCAGCGAAATCCAAATAGGGTGTAGGTATGGGAGAGAGATCAGTTGATGCAACCGCAACGACCTTAGGTGGTAAGGGAAGACATCGGGGCTGACATTTCGAACCCCAACTAATAATGCTGTCAGACTCCCAGTCAATGTGAGGAGCATGAGTCCGAAGCCATGGAAGACCCAGAAGGACGTCGTCTATACCCTCAGGCAAAACAAGAAAAGAAATCTCCTCTATGTGACCCTGAGACAGGGAAAGGCGCAAGGGAACTGTCCTCAATGTAATGGAGTCAGACAACATAGTTCCATTAACAACACGGACAGGAATAGGCGCCTCTAACATGATAGAGGGAATATTGTGTCCCTTTACAAATCCTGAGGACACAAAAATCCCGTCAGCTCCGGAATCCACAAAAGCCATAATAGGCCATGTATTCTCAGATAACGAGAGCTGACCTGGGATACAACACTTAGAGGGTGCAGAAGACGTCTCTAGTAACCCCCCTCTAATGGTTACTAGGCCAGGGAGTTTCCCTGATGACTAGGACACTTGTTGGCATAGTGCCCAGCCTGACGACATACGTAACATATAGGAGGACCAGACTTGCGTAGTCTGGAGAACGTATGACCTAACTCCATAGGAGTGGGAGATGTTTCAGATGCTGAGGAAGATGGTAGTGGACCCTCAACAACTGGAATAGCCCGATGCTTAGGGCGTGAGGAAGAGACCTCGAGTCTACGTTCCTTATGGCGTACATCGATCCTCGTTGCTACTGTGATCAAGTCCTCCAGAGAAGCAGGGACCTCACGAGTAGCAAGGGCATCCTTGACATAGCCTGCCAACCCTCTCCAGAAGATAGGAATCAACACCTTCTCTGGCCAATCTAGTTCTGCCACCAGAGTTCTAAAAGCAATGGCATAAGAACTAGTGGATAACGAACCCTGAGATAGATCTAACAGTCTCAGGGCCGCATCATGGGTAACCTGCGGACCCATGAATACCGCCTTAAGAGCATCAAGAAAGTCTTGATGTTTTAGAGTAACCACATCAGAGCGCTCCCATAGGGGAGTCGCCCATTCTAAGGCTTTGTCCTGAAGTAAGGAGATGATAAAGCCTACTCTGGACCTCTCCGTAGAGAAGCGAGAAGAGTTGACCTCTAGGTGTATCTGACACTGACTAATGAAACCACGACATGATCTGGCATCGCCAGAATATCTGTTTGGCAGAGCAAGTCGAGGATCATGTGCAGATGTCACCATGGTCTGAGGTTTATCCTCTATACTCTTGAGCCGTGACTCAAGTACTTGTATGTAACGGTGTAACTGCTGATATTCTGCCATAACTGCCAGACCCTTGGCTCAGTCCTAATGTTACGGGGGGGCTGTCTGATAATAACCGAAAGGAGTATCAGACAGTCAGGGTCCACCGTGCAAAGACTTTGCTGCAGACTATGGCAGAGTGCAATACCTCTGTTAACTCACAGAAGGATATAATAAGTAAGTAAAGCAATTCCTCCCTTACTTGGAGGGTGTGTGGAATGATCTCTGTTAATAATCACAGAGACAAAGGCAATGTGTGCGAAATGGCACCTACCTAGGTCCGCTCTTCTAGTGGTGCAAAAGAGACGAACAGCAGCGTAAGCCGCACAAAGCTCCTACCTGCGTTCGCTCCACTAGTGTGCGAGGACACGAACCACTAGATATGGCACCTGCCTAGGTCCGCTCTTCTAGTGGTGCAAAAGAGACGAACAGCAGCGTAAGCCGCACAAAGCTCCTACCTCTGTTCGCTCCCCTAGTGTGCGAGGATACGAACAACTGCCAGACGCAGTATAAGGAACGTTACCCTAGCGGCAACGTCCACCTACGAGTAGAATCACAAGGCCCAGCCAGACCATGTGCCTCAGGCACCTGCCTATGTCCGCTCCCCTAAGAGGTAAGGATACGGACAGCAGCCGAAGCTGTAAGGTATAAGAACGCTACCCTGCCGGTAGCGCTCACCTAGCATAGACAGAGGAATGCCTAGAGGAACGCGCACAGAGCGTCTACTCATATGCATGAACCAAGAGGACTGAGCACCATGCGGCGTGTGTCAGGGTCTTATATAGACTCTGTGCCTCATCCAAGATGGAGGACACCAGAGCCAATCCGCTGCCAGAATGACAGGAGTGACGTCATGCTGGCCTATCACCGAGCAAGACGTCACAAGCACATGACCAGCGACCAATCGGCATAGAAGGTGTCAGAGACATGTGACCTCGTGTCAGCGATGATGTCACCCGCACATAATAATAATAATAATAATAATAATTTTATTCATTTATGTGCACATTGCACATGTGCAATGGCTCCAAGATTGGACTTAGTCTCCGGCGCTCGCACATGTGCAGTAGCAAGAAATCTGGACTTAGTCTCCAGCGCTCGCACATGTGCAGTAGCAAGAAATCTGGACTCAGTCTCCAGCGCTCGCACATGTGCAATAGCAAGAAATCTGGACATAGTCTCCAGTGCTCGCAGCAACCGTAACAGCATGGCTGGGGACGTGTTTGAGTGAGTGTGTGTGTGTGTGTGTGTGTGTGTGTATGTATGTATGTGTACATGCCGCGTGCAGGAGGGGGCGGAGTGAGCTGAGCGGGGAAGTGTGGGCTTCCTGCACGTAACTAGGATAAACATCGGGTTACTAACCAAAGCGCTTTGCTTGGATACCCGATGTTTATCTTGGTTACCAGCTTCTGGCAGGCTGCCAGCGATGGCTCCTGCACACTGTAGCTGTAAAAAGCCCTGCTTTTTGCTGCTAGAACCGTTCTCGAACGTATCTAGAACTATCGAGCTTTAGCAAAAAGCTCGAGTTCTAGTTCTATCTAGAACACCCCCAAAAATCACTCGAACCGCAAACTGGAGAACCTCGAACCGCACTCAACTCTAGTGCTGATGTGCGTATATGATCATGCACCCCCACTGCCGACATGCTAGTGTGCCGCCCTGGCAATACCAGGGTGTCACAGAGGTTTGCATCCATCTTTCTGGTGCAGATCTCACTCTCCCTTGGGGAGTTTCTAACACAGTGACACACAACACCAGTGGGCGGAGCTGAGAGGTCTGAAGTGTCTGGGAGGAAACTATATAGGGAGTTTCCAGTTTACAGTGAGCAGTCAGTCTGCAGGAAGCGTAGAGTCTGGAAGGAGCTCCTGTGTGGAGCTTGGGAAGAGGGGCAGTAAGGGCCTCAGGAATAGGCCAGCCGCTTGTGGGACCCGAAGTGGACCGGGACATGGTAGTGGCCCCACCGGTGCCGACTGTCGGGACCCGGTCCGGACCTGTGCATGGAGCAGACACAGACCTCAGGCAGGAGAAGAGCACCTTTAGTACACTCCTGGGTGAGGGGCCCGTCCTCACAGCAATCGAGGGCACCAGTTACCAGCAATTTTGTTTACAAAAGACTTTGTGTTTACTGACCCTCCACATCAAAACAACCTCATCCAGCACCAGGACAACCGAGCTGTGAGTGTACTATTCCCTGCAATCCCTGCCACCACCACAACTCCCAACTGGGCCCGGGACTACAACTCCCCTACCCGTGGAGGGGATCCCACCTTACTGCCTGGCTTCATCAGTCCCGGCCATGGGTGGCGTCACAATCTCCCTTGTAAATAACCCTTTTTCACTTGTGGGCTGCGGACCACTGCTCGAGCCCGGGTCCGGTCCCCACTCGAGCCACAGTAAAGCCCCAGATCTGAGCGTCCCTGAGCAGCACCTTAGCTGCGGTCTGGTCCCCGCCCGCAACACTATAAATGCTGCTGTCAGAGATTGACAATGTCATTTAGCAGGTTAACAGCCATGAGCATCTGATATTTAAATACAGAGCAGATGATCAACCTCCAAATCTACCGCAGTTTCTGTATTTTGGTAGCAGCAGTGACATCATGTTGACAGGCCACATTACCACTTTAGCCAATCATGTCATAAGTAGAGTTGAGCGATGTTCGAGTCGAGTCAAGTTCGCCAATTTCAAATTTGAGTGATTTTAGGCGGTGTTCGAGTTGTTCTACGAACTCGAACGATTTGCTTCAACTTCGGCAGTTTGAGTTACCGTTCGATAACGATTCGATCACCAAAAAGCGTAGCTAGTTACTAGCTGCCGTTTCACTGTAATAGTGTCAGTCACTGTTAATAATGATATTATCAAAATTCAGCGTATAGTGTGCGGGGGACAGGGTTTAGATCAGTGCTGCTGCTGAGTGCTGAAAGAATGGCGATCGACATTTTTTTTCTTCCTAACCGCGCTGTTACGGTTGCTGCGAGCACTGGAGACTATGTCCAGATTTCTTGCTACTGCACATGTGCGAGCGCTGGAGACTAAGTCGAGATTTCTTGCTACTGCACATGTGCGAACGCTGGAGACTAAGTCCAGATTTCTTGCTACTGCACATGTGCGAGCGCTGGAGACTAAGTCCAGATTTCTTGCTACTGCACATGTGCGAGCGCCGGAGACTAAGTCCAATCTTGGAGCCATTGCACATGTGCGGGTGACATCATCGCTGACACGAGGTCACATGTCTCTGACACCTTCTATGCCGATTGGTCGCTGGTCATGTGCTTGTGACGTCTTGCTCGGTGATAGGCCAGCATGACGTCACTCCTGTCGTTCTGGCAGCGGATTGGCTCTGGTGTCCTCCATCTTGGATGAGGCACAGAGTCTATATAAGACCCTGACACACGCCGCATGGTGCTCAGTCCTCTTGGTTCATGCATATGAGTAGACGCTCTGTGCGCGTTCCTCTAGGCATTCCTCTGTCTATGCTAGGTGAGCGCTACCGGCAGGGTAGCGTTCTTATACCTTACAGCTTCGGCTGCTGTCCGTATCCTTACCTCTTAGGGGAGCGGACATAGGCAGGTGCCTGAGGCACATGGTCTGGCTGGGCCTTGTGATTCTACTCGTAGGTGGACGTTGCCGCTAGGGTAACGTTCCTTATACTGCGTCTGGCAGTTGTTCGTATCCTCGCACACTAGGGGAGCGAACAGAGGTAGGAGCTTTGTGCGGCTTACGCTGCTGTTCGTCTCTTTTGCACCACTAGAAGAGCGGACCTAGGCAGGTGCCATATCTAGTGGTTCGTATCCTCGCACACTAGTGGAGCGAACGCAGGTAGGAGCTTTGTGCGGCTTACGCTGCTGTTCGTCTCTTTTGCACCACTAGAAGAGCGGACCTAGGTAGGTGCCATTTCGCACACATTGCCTTTGTCTCTGTGATTATTAACAGAGATCATTCCACACACCCTCCAAGTAAGGGAGGAATTGCTTTACTTACTTATTATATCCTTCTGTGAGTTAACAGAGGTATTGCACTCTGCCATAGTCTGCAGCAAAGTCTTTGCACGGTGGACCCTGACTGTCTGATACTCCTTTCGGTTATTATCAGACAGCCCCCCGTAACATTAGGACTGAGCCAAGGGTCTGGCAGTTATGGCAGAATATCAGCAGTTACACCATTACATACAAGTACTTGAGTCACGGCTCAAGAGTATAGAGGATAAACCTCAGACCATGGTGACATCTGCACATGATCCTCGACTTGCTCTGCCAAACAGATATTCTGGCGATGCCAGATCATGTCGTGGTTTCATTAGTCAGTGTCAGATACACCTAGAGGTCAACTCTTCTCGCTTCTCTACGGAGAGGTCCAGAGTAGGCTTTATCATCTCCTTACTTCAGGACAAAGCCTTAGAATGGGCGACTCCCCTATGGGAGCGCTCTGATGTGGTTACTCTGAGACATCAAGACTTTCTTGATGCTCTTAAGGCGGTATTCATGGGTCCGCAGGTTACCCATGATGCGGCCCTGAGACTGTTAGATCTATCTCAGGGTTCGTTATCCACTAGTTCTTATGCCATTGCTTTTAGAACTCTGGTGGCAGAACTAGATTGGCCAGAGAAGGTGTTGATTCCTATCTTCTGGAGAGGGTTGGCAGGCTATGTCAAGGATGCCCTTGCTACTCGTGAGGTCCCTGCTTCTCTGGAGGACTTGATCACAGTAGCAACGAGGATCGATGTACGCCATAAGGAACGTAGACTCGAGGTCTCTTCCTCACGCCCTAAGCATCGGGCTATTCCAGTTGTTCAGGGTCCACTACCATCTTCCTCAGCATCTGAAACATCTCCCACTCCTATGGAGTTAGGTCATACGTTCTCCAGACTACGCAAGTCTGGTCCTCCTATATGTTACGTATGTCGTCAGGCTGGGCACTATGCCAACAAGTGTCCTAGTCGTCAGGGAAACTCCCTGGCCTAGTAACCATTAGAGGGGGGTTACTAGAGACGTCTTCTGCACCCTCTAAGTGTTGTATCCCAGGTCAGCTCTCGTTATCTGAGAATACATGGCCTATTATGGCTTTTGTGGATTCCGGAGCTGACGGGATTTTTGTGTCCTCAGGATTTGTAAAGGGACACAATATTCCCTCTATCATGTTAGAGGCGCCTATTCCTGTCCGTGTTGTTAATGGAACTATGTTGTCTGACTCCATTACATTGAGGACAGTTCCCTTGCGCCTTTCCCTGTCTCAGGGTCACATAGAGGAGATTTCTTTTCTTGTTTTGCCTGAGGGTATAGACGACGTCCTTCTGGGTCTTCCATGGCTTCGGACTCATGCTCCTCACATTGACTGGGAGTCTGACAGCATTATTAGTTGGGGTTCGAAATGTCAGTCCCGATGTCTTCCCTTACCACCTAAGGTCGTTGCGGTTGCATCAACTGATCTCTCTCCCATACCTACACCCTATTTGGATTTCGCTGACGTGTTCTCCAAACAGGGTGCTGAGGTTCTTCCACCCCATAGGCCGTATGACTGTGCCATAGACCTTATCCCAGGTTCGGTTCCACCTAAAGGCAGGGTTTACCCCCTGTCGATACCCGAGTCGGAGGCCATGTCGACCTATATAAGAGAGAGCTTAGAGAAGGGGTTCATTCGTAAGTCTGTCTCTCCCGCGGGAGCTGGGTTTTTCTTTGTTCGGAAGAAAGAGGGTGATTTGCGTCCCTGCATAGATTACAGGGGTCCCAACGCAATCACAATAAAGAACAAATACCCATTACCTTTAATTTCGGAGCTCTTTGACAGACTGAGAGGAGCTCAAGTTTTTACGAAGTTGGATCTGCGGGGTGCGTATAACTTGGTACGAATTCGAAAGGGTGACGAATGGAAGACCGCTTTTAACACCCGAGACGGTCACTATGAATACCTCGTCATGCCTTTTGGGTTATGTAATGCACCCGCAGTATTTCAGGACTTCGTAAACGATGTGTTCAGGGATTTACTGTTATCCTCAGTAGTGGTGTATCTGGACGACATCCTGATTTTTTCTCCTGATCTGGAGACTCATCGTCAGGATGTCGTTCGAGTCCTTTCCCGTTTAAGGAAGCACTCATTGTTTGCTAAACTCGAGAAATGTGTATTCGAGCAGTCCTCATTGCCTTTTTTGGGTTACATTATCTCACAAGAGGGTCTGGCTATGGATCCTGCGAAGCTCTCTGCTGTCCTGCAATGGTCCGAACCTCATTCCTTGAAGGCGGTGCAACGCTTCTTAGGATTCATAAATTATTACAGGCAGTTCATACCCCATTTTTCTACTTTGGTGGCCCCTTTGGTGGCCTTGACTAAGAAAGGTGCTAATCCCAAAGCCTGGTCTACTGAGACATCTCAGGCTTTTGAGGCAGTAAAAAGACACTTTTCAACTGCTCCCGTTCTTCAAAGACCCGATGAGAGTAAGCCCTTCCTCTTAGAGGTTGATGCCTCTTCAGTGGGTGCTGGTGCGGTCTTGTATCAAAAGAACGGTGCAGGTAGAAAAAGGCCGTGTTTCTTCTTTGCTAAAACCTTTTCACCGGCAGAGAGAAACTATACCATTGGGGATAGGGAACTGCTCGCCTTGAGATTAGCCTTGGAGGAGTGGCGTCACTTGCTGGAAGGAGCGAAACATCCTTTCCAGGTCTATACAGACCATAAGAATCTGATGTACTTACAAACCGCTCAGCGTCTGAATCCTCGCCAAGCCCGCTGGTCCTTGTTTTTCTCCCGCTTTCACTTTTCCATCAACTATTTGTCTGGGAGTAAGAATAACAAGGCAGACGCCCTGTCTCGCTCTATGCTTTCTACCCAGGAAGAGATTGACGAACCTCGTCTTATCCTTCCCTCCAGGGTTTTTCATACGCTCTCCCCTGTGACGTTAGACCAAATCCCACCGGGCAAGACCTTTGTTCCGCCTGATCGACAGAATGATATACTGTCATGGGCCCACACCTCAAAGGTGGGTGGGCATTTTGGTATTAGGCGGACACGAGAGTTACTGGAGAGGTGGTATTGGTGGCCACACTTAGCCAGCCACGTCAAGAGATATGTCGGTTCCTGCTACTCGTGTGCTCGCAACCGTCCATTACGGCAGAGACCGGCTGGGCTCTTGCATCCTTTACCAGTGCCAGATAGACCATGGGAGGTGGTAGGCATGGACTTTGTGGGTGATCTTCCATGTTCACAGGGACATAGATTTGTGTGGGTCATTACGGACCATTTCTCCCGGATGGTTCATCTCGTACCGTTATCGAGAATCCCATCTTCCAGGGTACTAGCCAAACTATTCCTCAAGCATGTCTTTAGGCTTCACGGGATGCCAGATCGTATCATTTGTGATAGAGGCCCGCAATTTACTTCCCGTTTCTGGCGAGATCTTTGTAGCCTTCTGCAAATTGAGTTGAATCTCTCTTCAGCATACCATCCGGAGACTAATGGTTTGGTTGAACGTACCAATCAATCTATGATTATATACCTTCGACACTTTGTTGCTGAGAACCACGATAACTGGTCCTCCCTCCTACCCTGGGCAGAATTTGCCCTTAACAATTCGCTGGCTGAGGCCACTGGGCAGACACCGTTCGTACTCAATAATGGGCAACACCCTAGGGTACAGGTACCGTTTCCCGCTGCTGCACCTCCTCCTCTTGTGGCCGACTGGGCAACTAATGCCAGAGAGGTTTGGGATCGGACTCAAGAGTCGATCCAAGCAGCTAAGGACCGTATGAAGACGGTGTCCGATCGGTTTCGTCGCCCGGCTCCTGTCTTTTCTCCAGGGGACTTTGTGTGGCTCTCTGCAAAACACGTGAGACTTAAAGTGAGCTCTGTCAAATTTGCTCCTCGCTTCCTGGGTCCTTATGAGGTTCTTCGACAGGTAAATCCTGTAGTCTATCAATTGAAGTTACCTGTCCATCTTAGGATTCATGACAAATTCCATGTCTCACTGCTAAAGCCGGCTATTTTACCTCACGCTCGTGAAGTGCACTCTCCTGCCTCTGATTCCTCTCGCTCTAGCTATGAGGTACGAGCCATAGTTGGTTCTAAGATGGTTAGAGGGCGCAGGTTCTTCTTGATAGATTGGGAGGGCTATGGCCCGGAACATCGCTCTTGGGAGCCTGAGGAGGCTGTCCATGCTCCCGACTTAGTTGCCGATTACCTGCGTCGCCGGGAGGGGGGCCCTTGAGGGGGAGGTACTGTTACGGTTGCTGCGAGCACTGGAGACTATGTCCAGATTTCTTGCTACTGCACATGTGCGAGCGCTGGAGACTAAGTCCAGATTTCTTGCTACTGCACATGTGCGAGCGCTGGAGACTAAGTCCAGATTTCTTGCTACTGCACATGTGCGAGCGCTGGAGACTAAGTCCAGATTTCTTGCTACTGCACATGTGCGAGCGCCGGAGACTAAGTCCAATCTTGGAGCCATTGCACATGTGCGGGTGACATCATCGCTGACACGAGGTCACATGTCTCTGACACCTTCTATGCCGATTGGTCGCTGGTCATGTGCTTGTGACGTCTTGCTCGGTGATAGGCCAGCATGACGTCACTCCTGTCGTTCTGGCAGCGGATTGGCTCTGGTGTCCTCCATCTTGGATGAGGCACAGAGTCTATATAAGACCCTGACACACGCCGCATGGTGCTCAGTCCTCTTGGTTCATGCATATGAGTAGACGCTCTGTGCGCGTTCCTCTAGGCATTCCTCTGTCTATGCTAGGTGAGCGCTACCGGCAGGGTAGCGTTCTTATACCTTACAGCTTCGGCTGCTGTCCGTATCCTTACCTCTTAGGGGAGCGGACATAGGCAGGTGCCTGAGGCACATGGTCTGGCTGGGCCTTGTGATTCTACTCGTAGGTGGACGTTGCCGCTAGGGTAACGTTCCTTATACTGCGTCTGGCAGTTGTTCGTATCCTCGCACACTAGGGGAGCGAACAGAGGTAGGAGCTTTGTGCGGCTTACGCTGCTGTTCGTCTCTTTTGCACCACTAGAAGAGCGGACCTAGGCAGGTGCCATATCTAGTGGTTCGTATCCTCGCACACTAGTGGAGCGAACGCAGGTAGGAGCTTTGTGCGGCTTACGCTGCTGTTCGTCTCTTTTGCACCACTAGAAGAGCGGACCTAGGTAGGTGCCATTTCGCACACATTGCCTTTGTCTCTGTGATTATTAACAGAGATCATTCCACACACCCTCCAAGTAAGGGAGGAATTGCTTTACTTACTTATTATATCCTTCTGTGAGTTAACAGAGGTATTGCACTCTGCCATAGTCTGCAGCAAAGTCTTTGCACGGTGGACCCTGACTGTCTGATACTCCTTTCGGTTATTATCAGACAGCCCCCCGTAACATTAGGACTGAGCCAAGGGTCTGGCAGTTATGGCAGAATATCAGCAGTTACACCATTACATACAAGTACTTGAGTCACGGCTCAAGAGTATAGAGGATAAACCTCAGACCATGGTGACATCTGCACATGATCCTCGACTTGCTCTGCCAAACAGATATTCTGGCGATGCCAGATCATGTCGTGGTTTCATTAGTCAGTGTCAGATACACCTAGAGGTCAACTCTTCTCGCTTCTCTACGGAGAGGTCCAGAGTAGGCTTTATCATCTCCTTACTTCAGGACAAAGCCTTAGAATGGGCGACTCCCCTATGGGAGCGCTCTGATGTGGTTACTCTGAGACATCAAGACTTTCTTGATGCTCTTAAGGCGGTATTCATGGGTCCGCAGGTTACCCATGATGCGGCCCTGAGACTGTTAGATCTATCTCAGGGTTCGTTATCCACTAGTTCTTATGCCATTGCTTTTAGAACTCTGGTGGCAGAACTAGATTGGCCAGAGAAGGTGTTGATTCCTATCTTCTGGAGAGGGTTGGCAGGCTATGTCAAGGATGCCCTTGCTACTCGTGAGGTCCCTGCTTCTCTGGAGGACTTGATCACAGTAGCAACGAGGATCGATGTACGCCATAAGGAACGTAGACTCGAGGTCTCTTCCTCACGCCCTAAGCATCGGGCTATTCCAGTTGTTCAGGGTCCACTACCATCTTCCTCAGCATCTGAAACATCTCCCACTCCTATGGAGTTAGGTCATACGTTCTCCAGACTACGCAAGTCTGGTCCTCCTATATGTTACGTATGTCGTCAGGCTGGGCACTATGCCAACAAGTGTCCTAGTCGTCAGGGAAACTCCCTGGCCTAGTAACCATTAGAGGGGGGTTACTAGAGACGTCTTCTGCACCCTCTAAGTGTTGTATCCCAGGTCAGCTCTCGTTATCTGAGAATACATGGCCTATTATGGCTTTTGTGGATTCCGGAGCTGACGGGATTTTTGTGTCCTCAGGATTTGTAAAGGGACACAATATTCCCTCTATCATGTTAGAGGCGCCTATTCCTGTCCGTGTTGTTAATGGAACTATGTTGTCTGACTCCATTACATTGAGGACAGTTCCCTTGCGCCTTTCCCTGTCTCAGGGTCACATAGAGGAGATTTCTTTTCTTGTTTTGCCTGAGGGTATAGACGACGTCCTTCTGGGTCTTCCATGGCTTCGGACTCATGCTCCTCACATTGACTGGGAGTCTGACAGCATTATTAGTTGGGGTTCGAAATGTCAGTCCCGATGTCTTCCCTTACCACCTAAGGTCGTTGCGGTTGCATCAACTGATCTCTCTCCCATACCTACACCCTATTTGGATTTCGCTGACGTGTTCTCCAAACAGGGTGCTGAGGTTCTTCCACCCCATAGGCCGTATGACTGTGCCATAGACCTTATCCCAGGTTCGGTTCCACCTAAAGGCAGGGTTTACCCCCTGTCGATACCCGAGTCGGAGGCCATGTCGACCTATATAAGAGAGAGCTTAGAGAAGGGGTTCATTCGTAAGTCTGTCTCTCCCGCGGGAGCTGGGTTTTTCTTTGTTCGGAAGAAAGAGGGTGATTTGCGTCCCTGCATAGATTACAGGGGTCCCAACGCAATCACAATAAAGAACAAATACCCATTACCTTTAATTTCGGAGCTCTTTGACAGACTGAGAGGAGCTCAAGTTTTTACGAAGTTGGATCTGCGGGGTGCGTATAACTTGGTACGAATTCGAAAGGGTGACGAATGGAAGACCGCTTTTAACACCCGAGACGGTCACTATGAATACCTCGTCATGCCTTTTGGGTTATGTAATGCACCCGCAGTATTTCAGGACTTCGTAAACGATGTGTTCAGGGATTTACTGTTATCCTCAGTAGTGGTGTATCTGGACGACATCCTGATTTTTTCTCCTGATCTGGAGACTCATCGTCAGGATGTCGTTCGAGTCCTTTCCCGTTTAAGGAAGCACTCATTGTTTGCTAAACTCGAGAAATGTGTATTCGAGCAGTCCTCATTGCCTTTTTTGGGTTACATTATCTCACAAGAGGGTCTGGCTATGGATCCTGCGAAGCTCTCTGCTGTCCTGCAATGGTCCGAACCTCATTCCTTGAAGGCGGTGCAACGCTTCTTAGGATTCATAAATTATTACAGGCAGTTCATACCCCATTTTTCTACTTTGGTGGCCCCTTTGGTGGCCTTGACTAAGAAAGGTGCTAATCCCAAAGCCTGGTCTACTGAGACATCTCAGGCTTTTGAGGCAGTAAAAAGACACTTTTCAACTGCTCCCGTTCTTCAAAGACCCGATGAGAGTAAGCCCTTCCTCTTAGAGGTTGATGCCTCTTCAGTGGGTGCTGGTGCGGTCTTGTATCAAAAGAACGGTGCAGGTAGAAAAAGGCCGTGTTTCTTCTTTGCTAAAACCTTTTCACCGGCAGAGAGAAACTATACCATTGGGGATAGGGAACTGCTCGCCTTGAGATTAGCCTTGGAGGAGTGGCGTCACTTGCTGGAAGGAGCGAAACATCCTTTCCAGGTCTATACAGACCATAAGAATCTGATGTACTTACAAACCGCTCAGCGTCTGAATCCTCGCCAAGCCCGCTGGTCCTTGTTTTTCTCCCGCTTTCACTTTTCCATCAACTATTTGTCTGGGAGTAAGAATAACAAGGCAGACGCCCTGTCTCGCTCTATGCTTTCTACCCAGGAAGAGATTGACGAACCTCGTCTTATCCTTCCCTCCAGGGTTTTTCATACGCTCTCCCCTGTGACGTTAGACCAAATCCCACCGGGCAAGACCTTTGTTCCGCCTGATCGACAGAATGATATACTGTCATGGGCCCACACCTCAAAGGTGGGTGGGCATTTTGGTATTAGGCGGACACGAGAGTTACTGGAGAGGTGGTATTGGTGGCCACACTTAGCCAGCCACGTCAAGAGATATGTCGGTTCCTGCTACTCGTGTGCTCGCAACCGTCCATTACGGCAGAGACCGGCTGGGCTCTTGCATCCTTTACCAGTGCCAGATAGACCATGGGAGGTGGTAGGCATGGACTTTGTGGGTGATCTTCCATGTTCACAGGGACATAGATTTGTGTGGGTCATTACGGACCATTTCTCCCGGATGGTTCATCTCGTACCGTTATCGAGAATCCCATCTTCCAGGGTACTAGCCAAACTATTCCTCAAGCATGTCTTTAGGCTTCACGGGATGCCAGATCGTATCATTTGTGATAGAGGCCCGCAATTTACTTCCCGTTTCTGGCGAGATCTTTGTAGCCTTCTGCAAATTGAGTTGAATCTCTCTTCAGCATACCATCCGGAGACTAATGGTTTGGTTGAACGTACCAATCAATCTATGATTATATACCTTCGACACTTTGTTGCTGAGAACCACGATAACTGGTCCTCCCTCCTACCCTGGGCAGAATTTGCCCTTAACAATTCGCTGGCTGAGGCCACTGGGCAGACACCGTTCGTACTCAATAATGGGCAACACCCTAGGGTACAGGTACCGTTTCCCGCTGCTGCACCTCCTCCTCTTGTGGCCGACTGGGCAACTAATGCCAGAGAGGTTTGGGATCGGACTCAAGAGTCGATCCAAGCAGCTAAGGACCGTATGAAGACGGTGTCCGATCGGTTTCGTCGCCCGGCTCCTGTCTTTTCTCCAGGGGACTTTGTGTGGCTCTCTGCAAAACACGTGAGACTTAAAGTGAGCTCTGTCAAATTTGCTCCTCGCTTCCTGGGTCCTTATGAGGTTCTTCGACAGGTAAATCCTGTAGTCTATCAATTGAAGTTACCTGTCCATCTTAGGATTCATGACAAATTCCATGTCTCACTGCTAAAGCCGGCTATTTTACCTCACGCTCGTGAAGTGCACTCTCCTGCCTCTGATTCCTCTCGCTCTAGCTATGAGGTACGAGCCATAGTTGGTTCTAAGATGGTTAGAGGGCGCAGGTTCTTCTTGATAGATTGGGAGGGCTATGGCCCGGAACATCGCTCTTGGGAGCCTGAGGAGGCTGTCCATGCTCCCGACTTAGTTGCCGATTACCTGCGTCGCCGGGAGGGGGGCCCTTGAGGGGGAGGTACTGTTACGGTTGCTGCGAGCACTGGAGACTATGTCCAGATTTCTTGCTACTGCACATGTGCGAGCGCTGGAGACTAAGTCCAGATTTCTTGCTACTGCACATGTGCGAGCGCTGGAGACTAAGTCCAGATTTCTTGCTACTGCACATGTGCGAGCGCTGGAGACTAAGTCCAGATTTCTTGCTACTGCACATGTGCGAGCGCCGGAGACTAAGTCCAATCTTGGAGCCATTGCACATGTGCGGGTGACATCATCGCTGACACGAGGTCACATGTCTCTGACACCTTCTATGCCGATTGGTCGCTGGTCATGTGCTTGTGACGTCTTGCTCGGTGATAGGCCAGCATGACGTCACTCCTGTCGTTCTGGCAGACGATTGGCTCTGGTGTCCTCCATCTTGGATGAGGCACAGAGTCTATATAAGACCCTGACACACGCCGCATGGTGCTCAGTCCTCTTGGTTCATGCATATGAGTAGACGCTCTGTGCGCGTTCCTCTAGGCATTCCTCTGTCTATGCTAGGTGAGCGCTACCGGCAGGGTAGCGTTCTTATACCTTACAGCTTCGGCTGCTGTCCGTATCCTTACCTCTTAGGGGAGCGGACATAGGCAGGTGCCTGAGGCACATGGTCTGGCTGGGCCTTGTGATTCTACTCGTAGGTGGACGTTGCCGCTAGGGTAACGTTCCTTATACTGCGTCTGGCAGTTGTTCGTATCCTCGCACACTAGGGGAGCGAACAGAGGTAGGAGCTTTGTGCGGCTTACGCTGCTGTTCGTCTCTTTTGCACCACTAGAAGAGCGGACCTAGGCAGGTGCCATATCTAGTGGTTCGTATCCTCGCACACTAGTGGAGCGAACGCAGGTAGGAGCTTTGTGCGGCTTACGCTGCTGTTCGTCTCTTTTGCACCACTAGAAGAGCGGACCTAGGTAGGTGCCATTTCGCACACATTGCCTTTGTCTCTGTGATTATTAACAGAGATCATTCCACACACCCTCCAAGTAAGGGAGGAATTGCTTTACTTACTTATTATATCCTTCTGTGAGTTAACAGAGGTATTGCACTCTGCCATAGTCTGCAGCAAAGTCTTTGCACGGTGGACCCTGACTGTCTGATACTCCTTTCGGTTATTATCAGACAGCCCCCCGTAACACGCGCGTACAGTGGGGCGGGTCAGGCTGTCAGCCAATCACAGACACACACACACAGCAAAGTGGATTTTTGCCAGACAAGCAAGGGCATGTGTCATAGGCTGTGCATGTCACATGTCCTTGCCCTATAAGACCCGGACATTTTCCCCTTTGCAGCCATTATCTCAGTGCTGCGGGTGGGTGACAGTCACTACTCCCGCTCCCGCTGCTGCTGTGTGCGCTATAGATATACAGTGCAATCTACACATCGCTTTAGGGATTAGGGACTACTTGTAATTTCAGCCCTTTTCAGGGCTACATTACAGCCGTTCATAGCCATTGTTGCTAGGCAGGTCTGTGCCAGCGCTGTGCAGGCGTTTATATCACAGCGTCTGGATAAGTAAGCTCAGGCAATTCCTTGGGGCATAGTTTCATTGTAAGGGATAGAAAGTGAGGCTTCCTCTGTTGACAAGCAAGCTACAGCACCTGTGCATTGTACAGCACCTGTCCATTTTTGCTACGCAATTTTAATTGCAAAAAGTGCTGACATTTTTAGGGCCATACTTTCATTGTCTGGGATACTACGTTAGGGTTCCTCTGCTGTCAAGCAAGCTACATCCCCTGTGCATTGTTCACCACCTGTCCATTTTTGCTACGCAATTTTTATTGCAAAAAGTGCTGCCAGTTTTAGGGCCAAACTTTCATTGTCTGTGATAGTCAGTGTTGGTTGTTCAGCTGTCAATAAAGCTAGACCACCTCTGCAATCTACACTACCTCTCCATTTTTGCTACGACATTTTAAGTGTCCAATTTGTTCACAAACAAAATGAGTGGCAAAAGGACAGATGCTGGTGGAAAGGGGATCAGGCATGTTGGAAAGGGAAAAAAAGTTTGTGTCCGTGGGGTAAGGTGGTAAAGCAGCAGTAACATCTGCTGAAGGAAGGCCATCTTTCAGCAAAAGTAAGATGTCTACTACTTTCCGTGGACAATCTGATGTGATCCCTTTTTTTACGGAACCGAACAACTCTACCAAAGGTAGATGATACACAAAAAAAGCACATGCTTGAATGCATCTCAAGTGCTCCATCAAGTGGCCTCTCCTCCACCTCAACTTCAACATCCCAAAAACTCCAGTCCTCTGAGTTGTCACTCCAATCGCACTTGCTTTCTAACAGCTCTCAAGTCTCCACCCGCCCTGCAGAGTATGGGGTAACAGAGATGGTTGAGTCTGCAGAGCTGTTCAGTCACACTATAGCCTGGGAATCAGAGGTCTGCTCCCAAGCTACAGTGAGTACAGACCAGGAAATGATCTGCAGTGATGCCCAGAAGCTTTGTGAGTCAGATTCAGGCCCTGATGACCACATTTCTGAACATATTGTAGACCCTCATTCCCAAACTGTAACTCCTCTTTGTGGAGACAATGAGGAACATACTGATGACGATGAGACTAAGATACCTGATTGGAATGACAACTTAACTATTCGGTCACGGCAGGAAGAGGTTAGCTCTGAGGACGAGGAGAGTGCAAACACACAGGGTGATGATGAGGTTGTAGATCCCACTTACTGTCAACCCACAGTCAGGCACTCGATGAGGTCAGCAGAGGCGGTGGAAGATGATGCGACTGACGACGAGGTTAGCTTTTGCCTTACTGGACAGAGATGGAGTACTAGAAGCACGTCAACAACTGCATCCTCAGCCACAACTCTGCCTCTGAGCACAAGTATGGGAGGCTCTGCAGGTCGCATGGGCTCTAAGCCTTGCCGAGCCTGGTCCTTTTTTGACATCGCAAAGGATCTCCCAACTCATGTCATCTGAAAGATTTGTTGCCAATTTCTAAGTAGAGGCCAAAACCTCACTAGTTTGACTACTTCGTCCATGAACCGTCACATGGATATCAAGCATAAGTCCCAGTGGGAAGCTCACTGGGCTACAATGCAGCCTAGCGGAGCGCGCCAACCACCGTCTGCCCCTTCAAGTGCATCCATGCGCTCTTCATCCTCTATGACTGTGGGGACAGCAGTCACACATGCTTTGCGACGCAGACCTTCCACCTCTTTAACCGCAACAGGCAGTGTGATTGGCAGGTCGTCAGTTGTTTTGGAAATGGAAACAGCTGCTGGTGTTGAGCTCTCTCAGACATCGATAGCACCAACTTTGGATGAAGGCAACATTATGTCTCCGCCTGCACTTTCCTCACAGACCAGCAGTTTTCCAGGGACACCATGCTCAACGCCGTCTCAGCACAGCAGCCAGCCCTCGGTCCCTCAGATGTAGACAAATAAAAGACCATTTCCTCCTAGCCATGACAAAGCTAAGAGGTTGACTTTCACCCTCTGCAAGCTGTTGGCTACAGAAATGCTGCCTTTCCGCCTTGTGCATACAGCGAATTTTTGAGACCTTAAGTCCATCGCTGTGCCCCAGTACCAGATGCCCAGTCGCCACTACTTCTCCAAGAAAGATGTGCCTGCGCTACACCAGCATGTCACACACAACATCACCGCTTCCTTGAGAAACTCTGTGTGTGAACAGGTGCATTTCACCACCGATACTTGGACCAGTAAGCATGGACAGGGGCATTACATATCGCTGACTGGGCACTGGGTAAGAGATGGAGAAAGGTCTTCTGTACAAGTCTTGCCGTCCCCATGAGTTGTGCATCAATCCTCTGTATGTAGAAGTTCCTCCACTGCTTCTGCATCCTCAACCTCGTCTGGGTCCTCCACCTCCGCCCAAAGCCTGTCTGGTCAGGCCACCCGCGTTGCAACTGCGCACAAGGAATCTCGCACACCTCCTTACTATGCTGGCAGCAGAGCTCAACGGCATCAGGCGGTCTTTATGTTGAAATGTCTGGGAAATAAGAGTCACACAGCTAACCAGTTGTGGTCAGCTCTGGAGACCGAGTTTCGTAAATGGTTGTCTCCACTCAACCTGCAGCCAGAGAAGGCCATGTGCGACAATGCTGCAAACCTGGGTGCGGCCCTTCACCAGGGCAGGTTGACACACGTGCCTTGTATGGCTCACGTGTTGAACCTTGTTGTCCAGCAATTTTTAACCCACTATCCCAGCCTAGATGTGCTTCTGCACAGGGTATGGTCACTATCTGCTCACTTCCGCCGTTCAAACGGCGCAGCTGACCGACTTGCATCACTACAGAAGTCTTTCGGCCTGCCGGTTCACCGCCTGAAATGCGATGTGTCGACACACTGGAATTCGACTCTCCACATGTTGCAGCAACTGTGGCAGCACCGCAGAGCCCTGGTGCAATACGTTATGACGTATAGCCTGGGCCAATGAGATGCAGAGGTGGGGCAGATCACGCTGATGGAGTGGTCTCAGATCAAGGACATATGCACCCTCCTGCACAGTTTCGACATGGCGACAAAGATGTTTAGCGCTTACAATGCCATTATCAGCATGACAATTCCAGTCATTTACATGCTGGAGCACACTCTAAACAGTATTCGGAGTCAGGTGGTGGGACAAGAGGAAGGGGAGGAAGTACAGGAGGATTCATATGCGGAAGGGATACCAAGATCTACAAGGTCCAGACGGTCAGCATCACCAAGGCGGCAGGCATGGGACGGTGGGGGAGAGGGATTAACAAGGGCGTATGGTAGCAGCCAAACTGTTGAGGAAGGTGCAGGAGCCCAGGAAGAAATGGAGGACGAACTGGCAATGGGCATGGAAGACTCAGCAGATGAGGGAGACCTTGATCAAATTGCGGTTTTTCGAGGTTGGGGGGAGATGTCAGAGGAAGGAAGCATGGTTATCACCTTGCCGACACAAACACAGAAAGGACTTGGTCCGCATGGATGCGCATGACACATGAGCGCCTTCATGCTGTACTACCTACAACATGACCCTCGGATTGTCCGAATAAGAAGTAATGCTGACTACTGGTGCTGATGCTACACTCTTAGATCCCTGGTACAAGTCAAAATTTGGCGAAATAATTCCAGCCATAGAAAGGGATGCACAGGAGGAGTATTAGCAGAAGCTGTTATGCACTCTTAGCTCGGCTTTTCCACTAAACACCAATGGTGCACAGAGTGAATCTCACAGTTGTAACTTGCCAACCATGGGACTGTCGAGTCATCATCAGTCAAACCGTACCAGCAACAGCGTATCTGGTGGTAACATCAATTTTATGGAATCGTTTCATGATTTTTTTAGACCATCCTTTGCAAGGCCACAAGAGACAAGAAGTCTGACACATAGTCAACGGCTGGAGAGGATGATACAGGAGTATCTCCAAGTGAATATAGATGCCATGACTCTGCAATTTGAGCCTTGCTCATTTTGGGCTTCCAATCTTGAAAAGTGGCCTGAGCTCGCCACTTACGCCTTGGAGATCTTGTCGTGTCCCACAGCCATCGTTCTCTCGGAACGTGTCTTCAGTGCTGCTGGGTGTGTGGTGACAGATAGGCGCACGTGTCTGTCCAGTGACAATGTGGACAGATTAACGTTCATCAAGATGAACAAATCATGGATCCACAAGGACTTTTCTATCCCTGTGTCATCCTGGGGAGAGTAAATGCTTGTGGATTTTTGAATGTGCTTCATGCAAATCAACCTGTCAAGTGTGCATCTGGGGGACAACTGATGCCACTTAAGTGGTGTCTGTGGCCCAAATTTTGGAAAAAAGGGAGACTTTGGTTGGAGTCCCCTTTTTGTTTTTTTAAAAATGTTCCAAGATGAACAAGTTATGGATCCGCAAGGACTTTTCTACCCCTGTGTCATCGATTTGGATTGTGCTTCATGCAAATCAACATGTCAAGTTTGCAACTGGGGGATAACTGATGCCACTTAACTGGTGTCTGTGGCCCAATTTTTGGAAAAAAGGAGACTCTGGTTGGAGTCCGCTTGCTGTGTTTTACATGAATTTAGAAGGGCATGACATGCCTATATCTGTGTCTCCTCCTCCTTTTACTCGTCCAACTCTTGTTTTCGCATAAGTATATGTACTTGTCACTTTTCCGTGTGTTTGTGGTGTCTTGTGAGTTGTTTGTCACCTTTTGGATACCTTAGAAGGTGTTTTCCATGTGTTTGTATGTATTTGTGTTTGCCTGCCATTGTTTTCAATGGGGTTCGAAAGTGTTCCCCGAACTGAGCCGCCGTTCGACGAACCAAACTCGAACACTAGGGGGGTGGCTCAACACTAGTCATGAGTAAGTATCTGCTCGGTTTGGTATTGTAAGTATTTTAGAGCATTTAGGGTCCATTTTCCTGAAAGTGGAAAACCATTTTAAGTGAAGATATAATAGAGGAACCCAGTAAAAGATAAGAGGAAAACAACCCTTTGTGCTCTTGTAGTGATGCATGGTGTATAAACTAAACAAACTCAGACCGATTGAAAGAATATAAAGTAATTACTTAGTAGTGAGGGTAGTCCTCAATATTAAAATAAACACAGTGACGGTAAAAAGTTTGGAAACAACTGTTCATATTATGGCTTTTAGTTCTTATTAGAATATGCACATTGTAGATTCAGACTGGAGGTAGCAAAACTACAAAGGAGCATGTATGGAGTAAAAAAAAACATGTGAAGCAAACCAGAATATGTGTTAAATCTTAGATTCCTCAAAGTACCCCCTTTTCCTCTGTCGACAGCTTTACACTCCCTTGTCATTCTCTCAAGCAGTTTCATCAGGTAGTCATTTAGAATGTCTTTCCAACAGTCTTGAAGACAGTCCCAGAGATGCTGAACACTCATTGGGGCTGCTTTGCCCTCACTCTGCAGTCCACCATATGCCAAACTATTTCAATATGACTGAGGCCGGATGATTGTGGAAGCCACATCCTCTGAAACAGCCCTTCAGCCCCCTTCTTTTTTTGTCACATAGCTCTTGCATAGTCTGGAGGTGTGTTTTAGGTCAATGTTATGTTGCAACATAAGTAATGGTTCATCTAAATGCAAACCAGATATGATGGTATATCGTTGCAGAATGTTTTTGTAGTCATGCCTTGAATTTGGAATAAGTTTCCAAAACTGTCACCAGCAAATCACCAGTACACCATCACACCTTCCATTTCATGCTTTATGGTGAGCACCACACATGTAGAAATGATCCACTCACTTTTTGTGGTTTCTACAATGATCAGTCGCTCAAGAGCAAAGGGGGCCCATTTCTACCTCCAAAGCAGGTGAAATTGTGCATTTTGATGAGCTCTTGGGCTACAAAGGGTCCAAAAATTGTTCTTGCACACAGGGCCTTTTTTGTCTGTCTTCGCCAGTGACAAAGATATAGAGGTTTGTACAAAAAAATCTCACATTTTGACTCATCAGTCCACAGTACAGGTTTCTTCTGCTCTAATGTCTAGTCGTTACATTGCTTGGCCCAAAAACGTTTATTTTTCTTGTTTGGGTCCTCCTCGGAGGCTTCTTTCCATCAATTTGACAATAAACGCTTGCTTTTCACAGTTTGTTTTGGTGATGTTGAAATTTATATCACTTTACTGTTACTGTTATGGACATTTTACTATGATACCCAACAGATATCTTCTCTAAGACCTATTAATACCAATATGTTTGTTTTGATTTTTGTCTCTGTGATGTTTTTTGCAGGGGTACACTAAAAACTTTGTTCCCATAGCAACGCAGTCAGATTATATTAGTATGTAACAAAGAGTATTCTCAAGTTGTTCCCCTTAAAAAAGTAACTGTCTTTAAATTTCTGTTTCTTAAATCAATAGTTCACATAAAAATAGGAAACTTTGTAATATGTCTCATCAGAGAAATCTGTTTCTTTCTACTCCTGATATTCCCCTATATAAACCCTGTATTCAGTGTTAAAAATTTGTATCCAGTAGATATGATAGGATTTTTTAAAATTCACATTATTCTGATTAAAAATGATGTGCTCCAAATCTCAACACTGCAAAGGTTCTAATTGCCTGGAATAGACATGTAATAGTGCGGTCGAGCATGCTTGGCACTGCTCAATACTCGATCAAGCATTGTGGTGCTCGGTCATGCTCTTTACTCGTATTGCAGGTGCCTAGTGCCATGCTCTAGTGCCTGCCACTCATGTTTGGCAGCTGTTAGGCAACAAACATGTGGGGATTGCCTGCCATACACAGTAATGCCGTAGCCATGTTGCGGTGTTCAGCACACTGTCCTCTTGAAGCCATTCAGGAAAAGTTGATGTATAAAATGTATAAAGGGGGCTTTACATGGAGCGACATCGCTAGCGATGGCACCCGCCCCCGTTGTTTGTGCGTCACGGGCAAATCGCTGCCCGTGGTGCACAATATCACTTGTCTGTGTCACACGTGCAGCCCTCCCTCGGGAACGACAAACAACCTGCGACCTCAACAACCAACGATTTTTTGAAAATGAACGACGTGTGAACGATGGACGATTTGGTGAGTATTTTCCATCGTTAACGGCCGCTCGTTGGTGTCACATGCAACGACATCGCTAACGATGCCGGATGTGCGTCACGGAATTCGTGACCCCGGCGATATATCGTTAGATACGTCGTTGCGTGTAACGGGGCCTTAAGGCAGAGCTTAGATTAGAGCAGGATTTGTACACTAGCACCCTTTGGTGTCTTTCATGTGGCACTAAAGGGTGTTTTTAACCTTGTTTAAACGAATAAATAAAAAATTAAACTGCTTTTCCAGCATTGATATAACAGTTTGTAATAATAGCGCTCGTCCATACTGAAGCTTGATAGGATAAAGGACAACGCACACTGATGAAGGTCTCCAGGACCGAAACGTTATGCCTTTTTATCTTTCTATTTTTAAATAAATGTCATTAATCTGCATATGAGTGCCAAGTTCCCTTCTATTCAGATGAAGCTGGAAAGACAAAAAAGGTACATATGTGTTAGGTCCGGGTGATGGTGGATCCTCTGGGCCGAGCACCAGACTCCCCCAGTGAGGCAACCTGGAGCTAACCCCTATACAGGGACTGTCCGGTCACCCCACCACAGGGCCTAGGTACACGGTAGCCGGAGTACTAGCGGGACCGGGATAGCGTCCTTCAGGGAACGGGTAGAACGGAGTCTTTAGAGCTACAAAGTTCTTGGAGACAATTAAGGGAGTCCGGTATGGGTGCTGGTTTAGGAAGCTCAGACGGGATCCGGGTTTAGCTGGATGTGACGGGGAGGCAGCCGGGTGAAGCCGGGGATCACAGACAGGCACAGGCAGACGTAACGGTGGTGGGATTCCCCGCTGACGGACACCGGAGGACCTCTTGGCAAACCCGGATTCAGGAGCCGGTTACGGAGGCAGAGCAGACTCTACGAAAGAGACAGAGTTAGCACAGGCAAGGCACATGGGGACCTGGACTCCTAGCTTGCAGAACTTGACGAACAGGCGACGCCCTCCAGGCAGGGAGCTCCTAATATACCTGACCCTGACTGATGTAATATCCTGTTAGGGGGTGCAGGGCCTTTAAGAGGAAGTCAGTGACCGCGCGCGCGCCCTAATGCACATGTGTGACGCCCAGGTGCCGGAGGCCAGAGCAGGGAGCGGTGCCGAGGAGGACGTGTGGCTGGAGGCAGGGGACCCGGGGACAGGAGCGGTGAGTGAGAAACGACGTCGGGACCTGGGGAGCGTGACAATATGATGTCTTAACTGGTATTTACCAGAGTAAAAAAGTTCAAGGAATGACTAACCCGCAGTAGTTGTGTGAGACACAACCACTATATAAAGCATGAATAAGATGGTTCCGGCTGCTGTAGATCTCAGGGCTAAGTAGTATGCAGAGTAGACAGAAAGGGGTTAACTGTGCTGCCTGATGAAGAAGCGATCAAGGAAGATCAGTAGAGGTCAATCATGCGATTTTATTGTTCTATGCATTTCGGAGTGCAATTACTCCTTCTTCAGGAACAAAATCACCAATGTACATGCGTGGGCCATCTTTGACCTTTCCCTGCACCTGTACATTATAGTACTTTGCTCTGCCATCAGCAAGGCAGAAAGAAGTGAGCGTGAGCAGGAGCACAGTGGAGGCCTCTGTGTGGATGACATAAAATGAATCATCCCCACAGAGCTGGGAAAGAGAATGGCAATGGAAGGAATAGAGGAAGCGCCAGACTGAGATCAGTGATGCCCATCGCACCAGACCGCCCCTCCCCACAGATGAGTATAATAAAAGGTGTTTTTTATGTTATACATATCAACCTGGGCACTTATATACAGTATTTTAGAATGCTATATGTAAATTCTTACTGATGGTGGCCGCAGATTAAACGGGACAAATCTGATGACCAGTTCCCTTTAAATTGACTGTAATTATCATCATTTTGCAGTTTACAGTGACTGCAGCTGATTTCTTCAGAACTATGGGCTTTAGACATGTATCACTTAGAATCATAATGATTTATTATGGTTTTCCAATGTTCCTGTAAAAAATATTGTCTGCCCGTGATTTTTTAATTAGCTGTCCATAAAAAGTAAAAAATCAATTTGACAATCCTGGTCACTACTGAATGAAGAATTGTGATGTTGTAGCTGAAGGGCTAGCAATAGATACTTCATCATCAGAATAATTAGCCATTACTGCTGTAAATTAAATTCTGCTGAACCTGAAACCCTTGAAGAAGTGACACCTTCATAAGATAGCAGTTTGGTATCTGACAGCATTGAATAGGATCTCTCTGTCATCTAATCTAACTGATCTTTATTTCATATTCTTCCATAGTGAATTCAATCTAAATAAATTAAAAAAAGAGCTTTTTACGCCACCACATCTGGGTAGGGGACCAATCCTGTGCAGGATCCTACCTGGATATGTCACCCCAGTAGTTGAGCCAAAAAAACTTAACTGACCCAAAAAAATCATTATTTATTTTAACAAAAAAATGGGCAGTGGGCAGTATCTATCAGCCGCTGGCTGTATGATCACTGCTAGGTTTGTTTCACTCTGAAATGCTTCATCATACGTTTGTGCAGAGGCAGAGACCTGTCAGTCACTGTCAGTGGGAGGGGAGAAACCACTGGGGACCCACCTGTATGACTAGTGCACAATGTGGCTCAGTTCTCGGTGGCTATTGCATATACCAGGTGTGTTTTTTTCTGAAATACCCGTGTAGTGATTACACAGCCAGTGGCTGATATATGCTGCCCACGGTTTGACAGGTTCTCTTTAAGATACATGTAAAAGCCCTTGTCGTAATTGCTGGTATTGATGATAGAGTGAAACTTGCAACACACTGTCCGTTCCAAGGAGCGGACCATGGTCAAGCAGAGACAGATTTACTCAATAATTTATGTCACCTAGTGAAGATGAACAGTTCTGAGGAGTTTCAAATTCAAGTTGA
This sequence comes from Anomaloglossus baeobatrachus, assembly GCF_048569485.1. Taxonomy (NCBI): domain Eukaryota; kingdom Metazoa; phylum Chordata; class Amphibia; order Anura; family Aromobatidae; genus Anomaloglossus; species Anomaloglossus baeobatrachus. The sequence continues at coordinate 248,484,776 of NC_134358.1, forward strand.
CAAATCTGTCAAATTTTACTGGGAAATTCAAATTGCAGCAAATTTGTTCTATGCAAATTGAATGTCCCTTATTATACTGTGTGATCTGGAGTGACTCCAGAGTATAATAAATGTAAGATGTAGAAACATTTTATTGTTTTAATGTATATGCAAAAATAAATGCAAAAAATAATATCATTAACATCCAGAGATGAGCGGACCGCTGGAACTTTGGTTTGGCAGGTTTAGCTGGACTTTAGATAAAGTTCCGTTCAGAACTTGGACTAGACCTGAACCCCAATGGAAGTCACTGATTGGGCAGTTCAGGCCTCCGCCCACATGCAGCCAGCCATAAACAGAGCACTTTCGAGGATAGGTGGGTAGGATTTTCAATTTTTTGGGTCGCAAATGACACACCCCAGGGCTTGGGGTACTAAGTCCCGGGGGGGTGCGACACTCAGGGGGATGGTCGCAGTCATGGTCGCCGGTGCCCGGTCCCAGACCCTGGGGGGTCGGTCAAAAAAAATAAAAGAAGAATGAAAATAAAAAGGGAATTTGTAGTGACTATGCCACTTGCGGCCAGATTTGGGGGCCACCACTGCAGAGTTCTGCTGGGGCTGATAAAATGTGTAGCTCTGATGACCTGGGCCCTCCGCAAGTAGGGATTTTCCACAGCAGATGATGAAGGTGGTAGTCGTGTTTGGAGTTGGTGTTGCGGTGCAGTGTGCCAGCAATGATTCAGTCCACACAAGTGCTGCGGTTGATGTCACTTTACTCACGGTAAAAAGGTTCAGCAGCCTGGTACTGTCTTCTACCGAGATGGACTCCATGGAATCCCTTCTTCTCAGACTCCCGTACCAGTACTGTGTCAGATGAACCCTTCCTGCAGCTTCAGTTTCACCAGCGTTTAACAGACAGAACCTGGGCTGAGCTCAGTTACCAACCCCAGGCTACACACAGGTACTCAAGCAGCTTCGGCTCCTGCAATGTCTGTGGCTGTCACCAGACCAACTGGCCTCTCTGGCCGCTCACTGCTCTTGTCCACTGCTCCTCTCTGCTCGCTTTTCTGGTCCACCCGACACCGGTGGCCAGGCCGAACCCCAGTCCTCACATCGCCCAGACTGCGGTTCCCACAGAACGCTCCCTTCAACTTCTTGTTCTTCTCAAACCTCACTCCTGACTGAACTCTTTCCTGTCACAGACTTAACTCCACTCACTTCCTGCAAGCTCCCATCTACCACACCACCGTTCCCTCCCCGTTGCCTGGTACCCCCCACAGATTGGATGCCCTATTTAACCAATGAGTGCCCATCCCTGTCATCTGTTGCTACGCAGACTCCCAGCCTTGTGTTGGGGTGTAGGTGTGTACCTCATGGTGCTAATGTGTTATTAGTGGCTTTTACCGACACCGGAGTCCTTAGAATCCAGGATGGGTATCACACCTCCAGGAAATGCATCACCCTGTGGCAACCTGGTGTCTCAGGGGCGCCACACAAACTACATCCAATCCATCTGCAGTTCTTACTCCCAGTACGAGCCGTTCAAACACTGCAAGTGGCTCGCACTGAGCTGAGTACCGAACATACCCAAGCACTGCAATGAGAGAGTGAGTGGTTTTCATACGTAAAGCACCCGAACTCCGAACCCATACTCTGTTTTGTTTTTTTAAAGTCTGTGTTTGTTACTAACACCAATCACAGAACCTCAGGTTCGTTCATCTCTACTCATGCTTTTCCTTATCATAAGAGAGGAGGCACACTTTCTCTGACAAAAAAACCTTGGCCCTTGGTTTCAGTAATTCTTTTTTTTTTTTCTGTTGGAAAATTAGGACTGATGTGATTTAAATTGCCCTCCTTTTTTGTAGAGCATCGGTAATGAAAAAAAAAATGGTATTAATAAATTGCTCTACTGCAGTATATCATGGATCATTATTTCATTCATAGTCACACAGACTCTGCAGGTCCTGCACCACATCGGTAACGCTTGAATCTTTGCATTCTTATTCACACTCTGAGACTAAGGGTTACTTTGCACACTACGACATCGCAAGCCGATGCTTGCGATGCTGAGCGCGATAGTACCCGCCACCGTCGCAGCCGATATCTTGTGATCACTGCCGCAGCGAACATTATCGCTATGGCAGCTTCTCATGCACTCACCTGCATTGCGACGTCGCTCAGGCCGGCAACCCACCTCCTTCCTAAGGGGGCGGGTCGTGCGGCGTCACAGCGACGTCACGCGGCTGGCGGCCAATAGAAGCGGAGGGGCAGAGATGAGCGGGACGTAAACATCCCGCCCACCTCCATCCTTCCGCATAGCCGACGTGAGCTGCAGGTAAGCTGACGTTCCTCGCTCCTGCGGCTTCTCACACAGCGATGTGTGCTGCCGCAGGGGAACGAGGAACCACATCGTACCGTCGCTGCCACGCAATTATGAAAATGTCGGACACTACACCAATGATACGATTACAACACTTTTGCACTCGTTAATCGTATCAAAAATGCTTTACACACTACGATATCAACAGCGACGCCGGATGTGCGTCACTTTTGATTTGACCCCACCGACATCGCAGCTGCGATGTCGTAGTGTGCAAAGTACCCCTAACACTCCTATTTGCAATGTATTTAGCACTGTAGTAGTATACCACATTATGATTTAGGATTTCCTAGTCCTATCTGTAATTATGAGCTGTGCACCCTTACTTCCATTCCTAGGCTGTAAAACTCTAAAGTGGCTACTGCCTTCCGTGCCATCATCTTTTATAGTGCCTGTGATAGCCCCCTGATTTGTTACGTCAAAGTATATGATGTTCTAGCTACAAAGTATTATGCAAAAGCCTGTGTATCCACACCTGATGTCTCAGAAGCCCATTCCGTGGCTGGTGCAATCTTCAGAAATGTGTGAAATGGCGCTAAGCATTTTTGTTTATGGCAATTTGTTTTTCAGTTTTAAATGCCTAAACACTGGTAATCTCAACCCTAAGAACAGGGTCTTGTGGTTCTAGTTCCTCCTCATCACATGTAGAATAGTCGGTGTGGACTGATGGTCCAACATGTCCATTGCCATTTAACTCGATGTCCATGGTGCTGACAGACATAGCAGTATTTTTGCTTTCTCATTGACAATAATAAATGGGGTGGCCAAACACATACTTGGCTGACACTGTGGTCTTATACTTAGGTGAAGCAGGGGACATTTATCTACTAGAGAGGTAATGAATGTCAACTTTGGAAACACCCCATTAGGTTATTCTAATACCTACATAAAATGACTTTTTCTAGTTAAAATACAGAATCGTGAATCGTGATATAGTATGTAAGAGAAGAAAAAGAGACAGATTCTAAGAATAGAGGAGAATCGTGTTCTAAACTGTAGTTCTCCAAAACCTATACTGACCTAATGTTCTTTAATGTTAACTTCTGTACAATATAATCTCCAAAACAAGGAAAAGTTTAGTACTGCACAATGGGAAGAGTTTAACTTTTAAGGTATGACCTTTTATCAGCATGTCACCACACATATCAAAGGAAACTTCAGAATTGTATGTGAATCCAGGAGAATTCGATCCATAGACAAAGACCAAAATGTAATTATCAGTGTTGATTAGAGATAATAAAAACTAGACATTTATCCCATATACTTAGAATATTTTTTTATACATTTTTAGAATAAAATAGTTATAAAACCAGAGAGATCGAGAAATATGGTAATTATTGTATATGATTTGTAGTTAAATAAAAAAAAAGTACTGATATTTGTCCGATTAGGTGAATTATAGGGGTTTTCCAGTTTCAGCAGTTCAGCGGCTTTGTAAGGCTCACCTGGTGAGGTTGATGCAAAGAGTCGCAGGTCAGGGTGGACATACGGACCCTGGGCGTTGACTCAGCAGCCTCTCAGGTACATGATACAATGAAGACTCAGATAAATAGCAATGTGAACAGCAGACTAACTGACAAGGAGGGCACACTGGGAGCCACAGAAGCGGGAGGATAGAGGTAGGTAAACGGCAGGTCTCAAGCAGGCGCACAAGTGTAAGTAATGCGAACACATTAACAGTATAGGATGTTCACAACAGGTAAAGGGTTAATCCTAGGTAAAGGATTAAACCTAGGTGCAGGTAATGGAAAAATACTTCAATGATAGTTCAAAAATCATATGGCATGGGATGAGTTAACCTGCTGGAATGATGAAGAGTTCACAGAAGTCTGAAGAGACAACAGGAACCAAGAACTTAGATGAAGTCAGAGTTCAAACAAATGTCCCGAAAGGACACAGTTCTGGTTTAATGCTCAAACACAGGGATGTGACCAACCAGGACTTAAAAGGCCTAGGGAGATGATTTTTGTACAAACTCATCGTGGAGCACAGCAGATAGCAGCAGGCATAGGGGAAGGGGCGTAGCCCTGCCAAGCCTGGTGTGTTCCGTCTACATCAGCAGAGCTGCCGAGCTCGTGATGGGCTGCAGCATTGTCGATGTTAGTTACACCAATTATACATTTCATCACTAAATCATTTATAACCAACAATGCTGTGTGTACTAAGGAAATCATCCAGCCCTTTGACGTCATCATTGCTGACATACACCAGGGAAGCGGTGGAGGGAAAATAAAGGGCAGGGGGGGGGGGTTATAACACTGGGGACAATAGTTTTACTGAAACTTGGAAAATCCTTAAGGTCCATTTTTACAAACAGATAGTCTTCCTGTATTGAGTGGCGATCAATTGACATCTTGTTCACTCCCCTTTTATATATCCCTATTATTATGTGCATTTATGTGAATGAACTCTGGTGCATTTGTTTTGTGCTTACATCATCCTTTGTTGTTGGACAACCATGAGGATGACTTTCTGATAAATGCTGCCTACAACAAACATAAGAGATACAATTAGCAACAAACAAAAATGTCGATCTTTGTCGCTCGTTCTTCAATCTCTAGTTATGTTTATACAGGGAAATGAAATGGTTAGAAACAAGATTTTTGTATGAACGAACATTCAGGTAATCTTTGCTTGATTCAAGGTCTTTAAAGTCACCTGTCTTTCTAAAATTTAGATTTATACATGAATATTGTTAGGGCAATGAAACATTAACCAGTAAAAGTCCAGAACACAAATGCTGATCATAGATATGGTAACCTCACAGTCTGGCAACTACCTGGATAGCAATGAACTTTTCTATGACTTCCCTGGAAGGGTGAAAAACAGATCTGTAGCTACTCATAGCATCCGGGTCCATGAAAGGCTTCTTTAAAATGAATCTGTTGCCAGCTTTTTGCAACCTAATCTGAGAGTGGAATAATGTAGAGATAGAGACCCTGACTCTTGTAATTTTATCAAAACTGCGTCAAGAAGCCATGTAAGGTATTCATCTCTCGAAACGAGGTTTCTGCCCTTACATCATGCTGCTCTCAGATGGGGTAGGAAAAACCTGATGACAAATTCACCAAAAAAGGCTTAATGACTACTCCTTTCAGTAGATCACTGAAGATCCTACAATGCAAAGAACAGTTAGCTATTAGGGATGATCGAATATCACAAATATTCGGCAATATTTGGCTTCGCGAATATTCGACGAATAGGTGGCCGCTATGCGAATATTGGATGCGCAATGTAAGTCTATGGGAAGCGCAAATAGTCGAATAGCGGCGACCTATTCGTTGAATATGGGCATAGCCAAATATTTGAGGTATTCGATCATCTCTATTAGCTACATTCTTAACACTAGAAGTCCCAGAGAGTGGTCATTTAACATTTCTACCATTGGAACCCTATGGAGCTCGAAATTTCTAGGACTTCTAGTGTTAATTGCTGGAACACGTTGGTCAGCACAGGTATGCTGTCCTGCCTGGGTCCAGGTGTCATGGTGTTCTGCAGACACTTTAGATGATTATTTTGCTCTCTGGTTTGACCTAGCAGATGAAATTTACCATAGCGTTGATGTTTTAATATTACCATAGATGTCATTTTCTAATCTTTTTTGGATTCCAGATGGGATAGCAGAAACTCTGTGAAATAACGGACAAATCATTCACACAGTTAGTGTGATAATGGAATAGTAGGTCTATACTTAGTATGTGGGACAGATGTGCTGGCCTGCTGTTTCCATGTGTTATTTCTTGTAACAGAAAGATGGATTTTTTTTCCTTGTTTATGGTCAATAGGTAGTTCATGAAATCATGAGCTAATGGTCAAATGAGTTGCAGACCTCTTGGTGTTCTCGCTATTAGGGTTCAATTCTCTTCCACTTTTTTAAGCTCCTTTATAGAGCAGTAAAACCAGGGCATATGGTGTTTTGGGGTGAAGATTTTGGTGCATCAGTGGGCAATGGCATCAAAGGCAAAGGACAGAGATTTGTTGTATTGCTGCATTAGATAGGTTCTGAAAAAGTATCCGTTTCATTAAACAGGTTGTTCCTAATATGTTGGAGAGATAATCCTTTAAGACCCCTGGGTTTTAAGGGTTCTTTCAGTACTTGACAGCTGGAGTTGAATGAGAAATTGGTAGTTTGATGGCCAAACCATATAGCTAGCTTATTGCAACATTAGAGATCTCTAGCTCTGTGTGGAATATCAACTCCAGAGTGTCTTCCTCTTTCTGGACACCTGAGTTGACGCCTTAAAGTGTAACTGTTGTTTTAATTGTTATTTCATAAATCAATGTTACACATGAAAATTAGCAACTCTGTAATATTTCTTGTTGAAATCTGTATTCAGTGAAGACTTTCCCATTACTGAGATAGGAGATGGCAGCTGTTACTGATGAGATTCTATGTAGATAGAAAAGTGTGGAGGGGCATAGATCTTTGACTAGCTCCTCCCTCTGCCTCTAGCTAATCACTCCTCTCATCATCATACAACCTTATCAGTAACAACTGCCATCTCCTATCTCAGTAATGGGAAAGTCTTCACTGATTTCATAATGACTTAGGGATGGCGGCGAACCAGGGCTCCTAAGCTGTCTCTCAAGGTAGGGGACTCTATGCTGTCCCTAATCTCAGGGATACTCCTAATGGTGGAGAGGCCTGAGTCTCCTTCCTGGCCCTGCTCCTGACCAGTCCTGATTTAATTCCCCCTCCCGCTACCCCCAGGGAGGGACGGGACAAGAGTATGTAGAACCCACAGATAAAGACAGACAAGGGAGAAAACAAAACACTGTCACACACCATGCACATACACAAGATAGAACAATAAGAGATTCAAGAGTAGAGATGAGCGGTATGTGAAGTGAACCGTTCACCAATTTCAAATTCGAGTTATTTTGGGCGATGTTCGATTCGCTCAACGAACTCGAACGATTTGTTTCACGTTCAACAGTTCGAGTTAACGATCGATAACGGTTCGATCACCAAAAGCGTGGCTTTTCACAGTAAGGCTATGTGCGCACATTGTGTATTTGCATGCGTCCTGCGTCCCCAGCACAATCTCTCTCTCTTTCCTACTCACCGATCAGCTGCATGGCTGTCACAAAGCTCCAGCGGCTTTTCCTCTTTTGAAAATGGCTGCCGCTCATTATTCAATCTGTTATTCCCTGCTTTCCCCGCCTACCGGCGCCCATGATTGGCTGCAGTCAAATACGCCCCCACGCTGAGTGACAGATGTCTCACTGCAACCAATCACAGCCGCCGGCGGGCGGGGCTATATCGTGCAGTAAAATAGATAAATAAATAATTAAATAAAAACCTGCGGTTCCCCCCAATTTTGATACCAGCCAAGACAAAGCCACACGGCTGGAGGCTGGTATTGTCAGGATGGGGAGTGCCACGTTATGGGGAGCCCACCACCCTAACAATATCAGCCAGCAGCCGCCCGGAATTGCCACATCCATTAGATGCGACAGTCCCGGGACTCTACCCGACTCATCCCGAATTGCCCTGGTGCGGTGGCAATTGGGGTAATAAAGGAGTTAAATAGCAGCTTATAGCTGCCGCTAAGTCCTAGGTTAATCATGGCAGGCATCTTCCCGAGATACCTTCCATGATTAACCTGTAAGTGAAAGTAAATAAACACACACAACAAAGAATCCTTTATTTGGAATGAAAGACAAAAAAAACCCTCTTTTACCACTTTATTCATCCCCAAACACCCATCCAGTTCCGACGTAATCCATACGACGCTTTCAGCTCTGCTACATGAAGCTGACAGGGAGCGCCATAGAACACGACCGCTATGTGTCAGCTCCATGCAGCAACTGAAGTGAGCCGCACTGTCACCGGAAACTTCACTCAGGTAGTGCCTGCGTGTGTGCGGGGATAATGACAGGTGCGGTAGTGCCGGGGTGTGTGCGGGGATCATGGGTGCGGTAGTGTCAGGGTGTGGGCGGTGATGATGATGAGTGCAGTAGTGCCGGGGTGTGTCCGGGGATGTTGGGTGCGGTAATACCGGAGTGTGTGCGGTGTTGATGAGTGCGGTAGTGTCGGGGTGTGTGCGGGGATGATGATGGAGGCGATAGTGTCTGTGTGTCTCTCTCTCTCACTTCTCTCTCTCTCTCCTTTCTCTCTTCTCTCTCCCTTCTCCCTCCTTTCTCTCTTCTCTCCCCCTTCTCTCTCTCTTCTCTCTCTCCTTCTCTGCGTGTGTGCGGGGATAATGACAGGTGCGGTAGTGCCGGGGTGTGTGCGGGGATGATGAAGGGCGCGGTAGTGTCGGGGTGTGTGCGGTGATGATGATGAGTGCAGTAGTGCCGGGGCGTGTCTGGGGATGATGGGTGCGGTAGTACCGGAGTGTGTGCGGTGTTGATGAGTGCGGTAGTGTCAGGGTGTGTGCGGGGATGATGATGGAGGCGGTAGTGCCTGTGTGTCTCTCTCTCTCACTTCTCTCTCTCTCTCCTTTCTCTCTTCTCTCTCCCTTCTCTCTCTCCTCTCCCTCCTTTCTCTCTTCTCTCTCCCTTCTCTCTCTCTTCTCTCTCTCCTTCTCTCTCTCTCCTCTCTCAATTTCCTCTAGTCTCTCTCTCTTCTCTCTCTTCTCTCTCTCCTCTCTCTCTCTCTTCTCTCTCTCCTCTCTCTCTCCCCTCTCTCTTTCTTCTCTCTTCTCTCTCTCTCTCCTATCTCTTCTCTCTCTCCTCTCTCACTTTCCTCTATTCTCTCCTCTCTCTCTCCTCTATTCTCTCTCTCTTCTCTCTCTTCTCTCTCTGTCCCTCTTCTCTCTCCTCTCTCTCTCTCCCCTCTCTCTTTCCTCTCTCTCTTCTCTCTATCTTCTCTCTCTCCTCTTTCTTCTCTCTTCTCTCTCTCTCTCTCTCTCTCTCCTATCTCTTCTCTGCTCTCTTCTCTCTCTTTTCTCCTCTCTTCTCTCTCCTCTCTATTCTCTCCTCTCTCTTCTCTCTCTCTACTCTCTCTTTTCTCTCTCTCTCTTCTCTCTCTTCTCTCTCTCTCTCTTCTCTCTCTTCTCTCTCTCTCTTTCTCTTCTCTCAAATTCAAATTCAAATATGCTTTATTGGCAGGACCAAAATACAATTAGTGTTGCCAAAGCAAGAGAAATACAGTAAGTGTGATGGGAGGGGATCAGGGTTATGGGGTGTTAGGGGCACAATTTGGGCTCTGAAAGTCCTTTTAGGGGCCTTATGTTCCTCTCAGCTTATGACATTGGTCAAGACATTTTGTTGTGCGGGATACAGGATAGAATGGATCTCTCTCTTTTCTCCTCTCTTCTCCTCTCTTCTCCTCTCTTCTCCTCTCGGAATCAGCTGACACTATATGTTGAGTGGTGAGGCCGGCTTTTTACCGCCCAGCCGGCTAAACTATCAGCTGATGCCTTCGGACAGGAGTCTGCACAGAAGTGTGTAGTTTTTTTGTTTTGCACTGATGCATCAGTTGATTGTATAAAAGCTGTTTATACAATCAACTGATGTGTAATGTGATTCAGGCCCTTGAAACCTGACACATCATCTGATCGCTTTGCCTTCCAGCGAACCGATCAGATGATATTGGATCCGGATTGGACGGCGCGGGACCCTTGACTCTACAAGGCTCAGCATACTCCATCCAGGACGGTATGCAGGAGTTTTTTGCCCCCCCAAAAAATGACAAGGGCTTCGCCATAGTTTTGTATGCTAGCCAGGTACAGCAGGTAGGTACAGCTGCCCCCAACCCTCAGCTGCCTATTTGTACCCGGCTGGGAACTAAAAATATAGTGAAGCCCTTTTTTTAATTATTTCATGAATTTCATGAAATAATTAGAAAAACAAAAACCAACATCCCATTTTTGTGTCCAGCCAGGTACAACTAGGCAGTTGGGGATTGTAATCCGCAGCACAGGTTGGCCCGAGCTTTCTGGGCCCCTGCGCTGCGAATTGCAGTCCGCAGCCGCCCCAGAAAATGGCGCTTTCATATAAGCGCCATCTTCTGGCACTGTATCCAACTCTTCCAGTGGCCCTGGTGACAGGTGGCTCGCTGGGTAATAAGGGGTTAATTCTAGCTTTCTTTTACTAGCTAGTATTAAGCCAGAGATTCTTAAAGTTAGGCAAGTTTGACCCGGCCATTGAGAATCTCCAATAAAGGGTTAAAAAAAAGATACCACACAGAGAAAAAATACTTTAATAGAAATAAATACACAGACACACTTAGAGACTCCATATTTACTACTCCCTCTCACCCCTCCACGATCCTGCTCTTCTGTCTTCTTTCTCCTTCAACCCATGCAGCTCTGCTACATCAGACAGCACTGCATGGGAGAAAGACACTGCTGCTCTCCCGTGCAGTCTAATCACTCAATGAGTGAGCAGAGGCTGCGGGTTGCTAAGCGGTGACGTCACCGCTGCCACCGTTGCAATAGTAACCTGACAGGCGGGTTACTATAGCAACGGTGATCTCCGATCACCTGATTCCCGGCGCCGTTTTTCACCGGCTGTGGCATCCAGTACCTGCATGTGGGCTGACTCTGTAAAAAGCGCCGACATGCAGGAACGGGGAGCCAAGCATGTGCCCGAGTATCTCGCCGGTACTCGCCGAGTATACTGAGTACAGAGATGCTCGGGCGAGCACCGCATACTGGTGAGATGCACTGACAGGACCTAGCATGACGTCATACCCATGTGACCAGTCTGTAGCCAATGAAATAATACATAAGTGACTGGTCACATGCTATGACATCACGAAAAGGTCCTATAATCAGTGCTGGTTACCGGAAGGACGCAACGATGATCGGAAGGAGAAGCGGTGGGAGACAGAGTGCAGGATGCATCGCGGGACCTGTAAGTATAATGGCAATGTTTATTATTAACTGTATGTGTATATGTATAATGTATTTGTATGTGTTTGTGTTTGCCTGCCATTGTTTTCAATGGGGTTCGAAGGTGTTCGTCGAACATTCGACGAACACACCCGCCGTTCGACGCACCGAACCGAACTCGAACACTAGTGGGGTGGCTCCTCTCTATTCAAGAGGAAAACAAGAGTAGAAAGGAAGTACAAAATAACAGTGGTACATTCCACAACTTCACCAAGCAAAAAGCATAAGCAAACACAACTCTCACCAGACAGTCTGAGACACCACACCTCACACATCAACACAGATACACTATACACTATAGCTGACATGGGTAGAAAGGTTCCAACAGTATAAATAGGAGGAGAGCAGATATGATAGGTCTCTCCACAACATGGGAGTAAACATGCAGACTAGCAGACATTAACTCTAGCTAGATTACTTATTAATCAGCACATAGCATGTCGACACCTGAGTTTGCCTTTGTTGATCCCAAACACCAGACACCGACCTTTGGAATGACCTTTTTCCCAATGAGGACCCTGACTGATGGCTCTTCTAACCAGATGAGTCACAGTTGATTATCTATGGTGTAATTTACGTATCAGGTTTTAATATTTTCTCACTTTTGTTTTGTGGTGCACTGTTAGTATAGTGTAGGGTGTACTAGGAACTATTAGGGTTTCCCGCCGTTGAATGGGGGCGCCACAATCCTAGGGCATCATACCCTCCATTGCTAGGTAGGGACAGGCATTAGGGCCCATTAGGGTCAGCTTTTTCCCTGCCCTGTGTTCTCCCCCCCCCCCTTTTTTTGGTATATTATCTATCATGGATTACATGTCCCTTTGATTATTTACCCTACACTATAAGAGGATATTGCTTTTACATTTGGTGTTGTTTTTACCTTATATTAATATTAAAGGTTATATTTTATATGGGGTTTGTTATTTTTGGTTATACATAATTAGTACCCCTTGTGTATTAGCTGTGGCTTTGGTCTTTTTTCGTGTTGGAATACTGCCCTGGGGTCCAGTTTCCATAGAGAGGGAATTATGCTCTGCTTCAGTATGTAAGAGTACATGTTGGCATTTATGGTTCCCTCAATGAACTACAGTTCCCTACAGCTGGCAGTACTCATGAAACCCCAAACCATGACACTCCCACCAACATGCTTCCTTGTAGGCAAGATGCACTTGTCTTTTTCATCCTCACCTGGTTGCCACCACACACACTTGACAGCATCTGAACCAAATAAATGAATCCATTATTATAAGTAATCTATGTCCTTAGTCTGCTTGTGTTCAGTAACCTAAACTGTTTGTAGGCTATCCTGTGCATCCTTTTTAGAAGAGGCTTTCTTCTGGGCTGACAGCCATGCAGACCAATTTGATTCAGTGTGCGGTGTGTTGGTCTGAGCACTGACAAGCTGACCTACACCTTTTTTTTTTTTTTTTTAAACTTTAAATTTTTATTAAGATTTTCAATTTATGTACAGGAAATAAAAAGTAAAAGAAAATCACAATTTTTGAGACACATGTACACATAAAGAATAAGTACAATGAATAATGAATAAAGTCGCGGTACCTGGTGGTAACATTCCATGCCAAAGTGCCTACCCCGCAGACATGAGTTACCCCAAACTGAAGGTGAGGCCGCTGCGACTTGAAGGACAACCTTACTAATGGTTATGAATACCATTGGGTACCAAAGTATAACAATAAACTTCCCAACTAGACAGACAATGACAAGACAAGTGAGGGGGGTTAAGCAGGGAGAGGAAAGCTGGCGGGGGAGAGAATACAAGAATCCAGACAGTTTCCCTAGGGCCCATAGGCCTGGGTCTTACAGGTCCTCACCCCCCGCATAGTAGTCCCATGGTTACCATGCCGCCCAGAAGCGTTCCATTGTGTCATTCAATAGTGCCAGAAGGTGTTCCATGCGCCTAACATCCAGTAATCTATACTTGAGGCCCTGGAGTGAGGGGGTCCTTGGCTGCCTCCAATTCCTTGCTATTAGGCACCTGGCCGCTGTAAGGATGTGAGACATAAGCTTAGAGGCCGTTTTACCCATACCCCCAATCCCGAGGCCCAGAACATAGATCAAGGGATCAAGATCTACCTCTATATAAAGTACTTTATGGATCAACCCCTTTACCTGCTCCCAGAAGGGGACTATCCCTGGACAGGACCAGAATATATGTAAAATGGTGCCCGTGCTCCCCCCGCATCTCCAGCAGCAAGCTGGTATAGAGGGGTCTAAGCCATTAAGGAAGTCTGGAGTGTGGTACCAAAACAACAAAATTTTGTAGATATTCTCTTTATATAATGTACATATTGATGTCTTGGCGGCCTTACCCCAAATTGCTGTCCATTCCTGAGGTAGAACCCGCCTTCCCAATAGAGACTCCCATTTCCGCATGTATGGAAAAATCACCTCAGGCCCGTCCCGAAGCTCAGAAAGCAACATGTACATTTATGAGATCAGACCCTTGGTGTCTGTGCCCCTTCTGCAAATTTTTTCAAAGTCCGTGGGGACCGAGACCCCCGCCCCTTCCAAACAAGGAGCCAGCCAAGTCTCTGATCTGCAGGTATTGGAAAACTCTTGATTAGAGAGGGAAAATTTGTCTCTGAGAAACTCAAAGGAATGGATCTGCATTGTGTTTCCACCTATAATATCTGCAAATCTGAAAAGGCCTGCCCTGAGCCAAGGGTGCAAAATGTCTGACTCCAAACTGCTTGGAAGCAGGTGTTGGTATATGAAGGACACTAAAGGGGAGCAGGGGGACGCCAAAGGAAATTTTCTAATACCAAATGCCCAGAGGTCCCTAGTAAACTGCATCGGTCCAAGAAGAGGGGGGAATGATTCGCACCGGGCTGGGGGCCACAGGAGCGCATTTGGGTGTATGGGCGCCAGCCAGAGCTTTTCAATTTTGGTCCACCTGTTGTATTCCCAAAGGGACACCCAACAGGGGATCCTCCTGAGATGAGCCGCCCAGTAGTATTTTAGAATGTCCGGGACGGAAAGCCCACCCCTGTCCCTACGGGCCCATCAGCACCTCCCTGGCTACCGTATGGCGTTTATTGCAGAAGATGAATCTGAAGATAGCCGCTTGGAGGGCCTTTAGTTCCTTCATTGGCACCTTAACCGGAAGGGTTTCGAAGAAATATGGAGGTTTGGGAAGCAAGCTCATTTTTACGCCGCCATGCGTCCCATCCACGAAAGGGGTAGGGGCATCCATTTACTCAAAAGGGCCCTCAGCTGTCGGAAAAGGGGGGGAAAGTTAAGGTTATAGAGGGAGTCATAAGTAGATGCCAAGTTGACCCCCAGGTACTTGACCGCATCTGACTTCCAGCGGAATTTAAAATTCAAACGCAGATAATCCAGGGCCAACGGGTCGAGGTTCAATGGCATTGCCTCCGTTTTACTGGAATTGATCTTATACCCCGAAAGGCTCCCGTATGCATCCAGGGTGCGCATTAAATTTGGAAGGGAAACGTGGATATTAGTGAGTGTAATGAGAAAGTCAGCGGCAAAAAGCGAAATTTTAAACAATTTGCTTCCTACCAGGACCCCCGAGATGTTAGGGTTGCTCCTAACCGAGGACGCGAGGGGCTCTATACAAAGCGCGAAGAGAAGGGGAGACAGGGGGCACCCCTGCTGGTGCCATTGGAGATGGTGAAGGGCTTAGAGATGCGGAGGGGGAGCTTAATAGAGGAAGTAGGAGCACTGTAGAGAGATTTTAAAGCACACATGAAGCCACCCAAGATCCCGAAGACCTCCAATGTCTTGAAGAGAAAAGGCCACGCGAGGCGATCAAAAGCCTTTTCCGTGTCAAGACTCAACACTAGCGTCTGTTGTTTCCTCCGATTCGCCACATCCACCAAATCTATGACCTTCCTGGTGTTGTCCCCCCCCCTGACGGCAAGGGACAAAACCCACCTGGTCTTTATGCACAAGTTGGGGTAACCAACAATTGAGACTAGCTGCCAAAACCTTGGTGAATATCTTCAGATCGGAGTTCAAAAGGGCTATTGGTCTATAGTTAGCACAATCCAAGGGATCCCCGGGTGGCTTGGGCAGGAGGATTAAATGGGAATGTAGCATGGATGGTGGAATAGGGCCACCCTTCAGAAAGGAATTAAACAAGGTAGCCATGTGTGGGAGAAGCTCCGCCGCAAACATCTTATAGTAAAAGTAAGTAAAGCCATCCGGGCCTGGCGACTTCCCATGGGGCATGGTCTCCAGAACTTGTTCCTGTTCTTCTATAGTGATCACCTCATTCAAAGCAGCGGCTGCTCCGCTAAGCAATGAAGGGAGCTCAAGGGCAGAAAAGTAGTCCCCCAGTGCCCCAGAACCACGCAAAGCCATGCCAGAGGGGTCCGGGAGGTTATAAAGCTTATTATAATAATCGAAAAAAATGTCAGCTATTGAGGCGGGATGGTACTGGATAGTGCCCCTTTCGTCGCGCAAAGCCTGGGGACATGAGGACGTAGCACGCTCCTTAAGTTCACGAGCAAGTAAGGTGTGAGCCTTGTTACCCCTTTCGTAGTATCTTTGTTTAGAGAAGATGAGTAATTTTTCTGCTCTGCCAATTGCTCAACTTTTCCCTGAGGGTAATGACTCTCCGGAGAACAGGCAATGAGGGGGAAGCCGCCAGTCTCCTCTCCTGTAGCTTAAGTTGGGCCGTTAGAGTCCCGCTGACATGTGGCTCTCCTCTTTCCCTGGCGCCCTCCCTAATGCAGAGTCCCCTCATCACCGCCTTGTGGGCTTCCCAAAGCGTTACCGGCGATGAGACCGAGCCTATGTTCAACTGAAAGAATTCAACCAGCTGTTTGTTTAAAGAGGCTTTAATGTCGGGATCCTTGAGCAGAGATTCATTAAGGCACCAGTGGTGGGGCCTGGATCGAGGGCCATCTCTCCTAAAATCCACTATGAGAGGGGAATGATCTGACCAGGTAATGGAACCCATTTCCACCTTCTCAAGATGCCCAGTAGCGATGAGTCAATGAAAAAATAGTCAATTCTAGTGTGCGTCTGATGAGGATGCGAATAGAAGGAGATGGCCCTCTCTCCCGGATGGTCCACCCTCCAAGCGTTGTACAAAGCCCCTGATCTAATGAGCTCATGGAAGTCCCTGGATAAATTTCTCAAAGCACCCAATGGGGGGTGTCCACCCACAGAAAGCCTGTCAGCCACCTCCGTAAAAGGGATGTTAAAGTCGCCCCCCAGCACTGTCGAGGCCGGCGTTAATCCCTCTATTAGTGTGAGAATTTTCTTAAGGAAACGCATCTGCCCTTCGTTAGGTGCGTAGATATTGGCCAGTATATGTGGTGATCCCCCCAATAGGACCGCCAAGATCACATATCTACCCTCTGGATCACAATGAGAACCCGTAACTTGAAAAGGGCAGCTAGAGTATATTAATATGGCAACTCCCCCCCTCTTGGCGCCCGAGTGAGCCAAGAAGTGAGTGGGAAAGTGGTGGAATCCAAACTTAAACGTGTTTGATTCTACAAAATGTGTTTCTTGAATAAAGGCTATGTCCGCCCCTGATGTTTTGAGTTCCTGTAACAGCAATTTCCTCTTGCGGGGTGAGTTCAGACCCTTTACGTTAAGGGATATAATGCGGGCCATATCGGAGATATAAAAGAGAGAAAAAGCTAATGAAACACCCATACCAGCGAGGGCATGACCTCCCTTGTGTAGCGGGCCAGAAAAGGAGAAAAACCTCTTCCACTTTCTCCAACTAGGGGATCAAACGTCCGCCGACCCCTCAACCCCTCCCGGCATTATTGAGATGGCCTCCTTCTCCCACACACAGCCCAGGAAAATAAAACAAAAAACCTGGGGGCCGCAATTGGCTGAATAGACAGTCAGAGGCCTGCAATGGAAAAAGTCGCACTGTCACGTATCAAACTCTGCCATTGGAACTCGGAGAGAAAAAGACACATGCACCAACCAGGCTAGAAGATATCCTCAACGGTGGCCCGGGGAGTGACCCTCGGCCCCTAACTCCTCTCCCCCCCCAGAGCCCCTAGGCCTCCACCCCCCACCTTGGACCACACGGGGGGGGTGGACCCTCCAACTTTTGCAGGTCCCAGTCTGGAATACCGACCGCAGTGATTTCCAAGGTTTCATAAAACAGAGTGGTATCTGCTGGGGTGCGGAGAATCGCCGATTTACCCCCTCTGCGTGCTGATAAAGCAAATGGGTACCCCCAGCGGTATGGAACCTGGTGCTCCTTCAGGCTCATGAGGAGGGGTTTAAAGTGCCTTTTCTGCAGTGTGACGGGAGAAAAATCTGGAAAAAGCTGGATCTCCCTGCCATTAAACACGGGTGCCTTGTTCCTGACTCTGGCCTGAGACATAATCAGCTCTTTGGTTAAAAAGTCATGAACACAACAGATGATATCCCGGGGTTGGGTAGATAAATTCTTCGGCTGTAATGCTCTGTGTGCTCTGTCCAGTTTGATAACATTGGAGGGAGGAGCATCCAGTACATCATTGAAGATGGATTGTAATATGGAACTGGCGTCCTCGGAGCCATCTGATTCCGGGACCCCCCTCACACGAATGTTGCAATGGCGCCCCCTGTTGTCAAGATCCTCTAGGTGAAACTGCATGTCCTCCATGATTTTTTGTTGAGATGTTGCCAGTTTGGGTAATTCTGATACATGGGATCTGGTGATGTCATGCTCTTCCTCCAGGGATTCAATTCTGCCAGATAATTGCTGCAAATCTCTCCTCACTTCAGCTATTTCTGACCTGCAAGTTGCTTTAACCTCACGTATGAGAGATTGAAAGTCCTCTTTAGAAGGAAGTTTGTTGATGAAATCTTGCATATCCTTAAATGATGTGTCTGGCCCTTTAAGTTGTGCTCCTGCAGTGGATGCAGCTGAAGCTTTAGCCTGGAGCTGGGGAAGGTGGGGAGAGCAGTCTCTACTATGTAGCCCTGAGGAAGGAGCCAGGCTTTCCCATCCATGGGGTTCTCTAGCTGCAGCTGCTGCCTCATCCTCTGCCAGCTGAGGAGGGGGGTTTCCCTCAGGCCCATCCATGTCTCCCGCCGCCATCTTGTGCTCCCAGGCCTGCTGCTGCAGTGTCTGATGGTCCGAGGCAGCACAGGCCCGCCGGGCAGAGGCATCCCCCGGTGGAACCTCCACAGCAACCTACACCCTTTTAACCTTTGCAGCAATGCTGGGAGCACTCATTCATCTATTTTGAAAAGAAAACCTCTGAATTTAATGCTGAGCATGTGCACTAACTTCTTTGATCGACTATGGCAAGGCCTGTTCTGAGTGGAACCTGTCTTGTACAACTGTATGGTCTTGGCCACTGTGCTGCAGTTCAGTTGCAGTGTGTTGGCAATCTTCTAATATCCAAGGCCATCTTTATGAAGAGCAACAATTCCTTTTTTTCAGATCCTCAGAGAATTCTTTGCCATGAGGTGCAATGTTGAACTAATTGAGCACAGTTTTCCATTTAAAGGAGGGGTGTATTCATTTTTGTTGCCAACGGTTTAGACATTAATGGCTGTGTGTTGAGTAATTTAGAGGACACACCAAATTTACACTGTTATACAAGCTGTACATTGACTACTTTACATTATATAGAAGTGCCATATTCAACTCAGTATCAGCAGATTCTTGACAATAATGTGCAAGAATCAGTGATGAAGTTGAAGTTACGCAGGGGATGGATATTTCAGCAAGCCAATGATCCAAAACACCGCTCCAAATCTACTCAGGCATTCATGCAGAGGAACAATTTCAATTTTCTAGAATGGCCATCCCAGTCCCCAGACCTGAATATCATTGAAAATCTGTGTGATGATTTGAAGCGTGCTGTCCATGCTCGGCGACCATCAAACTTAACTGAACTGGAATTGTTTTGTAAACAGGAATGGTCAAAAATACCTCCATCCAGGATCCAGGAACTCATTAAAAGCTACAGGAAGTGACTAGAGGCTGTAATTTTTGCAAAAGGAGGATCTACAAAATATTAATGTCACTTTTATGTTGAGGTGCCCATACTTTTGCACCGGTCAAATTTTGTTTAAATGCGGATTGCACATTTTCTGTTAGTACAATAAACCTCATTTCAATCCAGAAATATTACTCAGTCCATCAGTTATTAGATATATGAAACTGAAATAGGTGTTGTAAAAACCCAAATTGTTATAAAGAAAAAAGGTTAACATTAATAGGAGTGCCCAAACTTTTTCATATGACTGTATACACATATACAGTCTACAGAGATCCTGTGGATGAGCAGATCCATGGAAGTTCTGGTTCGCCAAGTTCAGCTGAACTTTAGTAGGGGCTAGGGGGCTACAAAAGTTAGCAGAAAGGAGACAATTGCCCTGAACACATGTGGATATAGAATAAATAATAATAATTAAAAAAAAAACACCTAGGGCTCCCACCTATATAACCAGCGCAGACAAAACAGACTCCATGCTGTTTTTTTATTATTTAAATAAATAATTCTAAAAAATGGTGTTGGTCCCCCCTTATCTTTAATATTCAGCCAAGGTAAAGTAGACAGCTGGCATGTATTATCAGGCAGGAAAAGCCAATGGTTATTGGACCCTCCCCAGCCTAAAAATAGTATCCCTCAGCCGCCACAGAGGTAGATGAGCCAATTCTGCCGCTTTTCTTGTCTCTTTCCAATTGTCCTGGCGCATTGGCAATTGGGGTAATAATACTTTTGGAGTTGATGTCTGCTGACAATTGACAGCTGACACCAAGCCTGTGGGTTAGTAATGTATAGGCGTCTATCACAAACCCCCAGTACTAACCTGGCAAGTAAAGATTTAAAAAACACAGGCACACGAAAAAAGTTTATTTGAATAAAGATTCCCACACAAGCCCTCATTGACCAACTTATTGCTTCAGAATAAATCCTTATACTGGTTTCACACATCCAACATTCATGGTCTGAATATGGACAGCAATGTCTGGACTGGCTACAGGTCTCCTGACAAAACCACCACTCACTCATACAGTATGTCTATGAGCTGTTGACTGCAGGTCGGAAGACCCATGGCTTGTCCAGACATCATTGCTGGTACTCTGACTCTGAATGTCAGACATGAAAAGAAGGAATTAGAATAATGAACAAAACTTACTGAATCTCAGGGAAATAAGACTCTGAAGTGGAATTTATTTAACTCTAAGCAGATATTATAGATTTCTCTTTATTTTGTATTACAATATTAGCTGTTTTTTCTTAGAAGATTAGGGTGAAAGTCCTGCTGGTAAATACGCACAGTAGAGCTGAATATCTGCTGTTTATGTGGAATTTATTGATCCAATTCAAATGCAATTTAGAACTCAAGGTTGGATACTAATTGGCTGTAGTTCAGAGTTGAATGTAGCTTTCACTTCTAATTGTTTCCTCTCAGCCACCTTCAAGGTCCTTTGATTAATGCCTGGGCTAGCTCATGGTTTACATCTTTAAGTTGAAAAATTCTATGTTCTATCTAGTGCCAGCTTCAAGCAATAAAAGATAATCAAATTTCATCCCATATCACCATACGTTCATATCTCCATTCATTTATCATCTGTCTCCCTAGTGGCATGGCATTCTGACAGGCGAGTACTGATTTTATTAATACAACTCGTAATGTATATCAAGCTACGGTAAATTTAACATTCCATCAACATTTTCTTAAAAATACAATGATAAGACAATACAGAAGATTGCCGAGTAAAAAAGCTTTACTGACACCAAACAAGGATGATATGTTTAAAGCTTGTAGTGATTCAAGTGTATTATGGATTTGTGCCGTTCTAGAACCTATAAAAACTTAGGGGCCCTTACATTGGTTCCGTAAGATTCTAACGTCTTACGATGAAGCATTGTGGCATGTTGTAGAAAAAAGGTGCTGTCTGGATGTGCCATGTGAGCTATGAGGACTCTATCTGCCTCTATAGGTCCCTGAAAACAGCTTTGCCATTTACATTAGACCAATCATTTTTCATACCATGATTATGAATGGTTATCCAGTTAATGGAAGAGTTCACGCTATTATTAATTTTGGTAATTTAGTAAATTGAAGGTTTCACACTATTATTAATTTTGGACAGTACTTGGTACTAGCAAAGTCCCAAAGGTACTCCAGTAGTCACCTTTTCAACCTTAGGGATTTGACCCCTGAGTTGTGTCCTCAAACTTTAGAAAAAATTCTTCTGGGTCCTCTGACCCACTGCAGTAGTGGGCCAAAACCAACTTTCTCTTAAGCCTCCTTCACACATCCGTGTCTCCGGTACGTCTGTAATCCGTTTTCACATTTACTGGACACACATACAACCATTAAAATTGATGGACTTGCACACATGTCTGTGTTTTGACACAGACCGTGTGTCCATGTGCTCCACACGTGTGTCCATGTGCTCCACACAGCGACATGTCGATTTTCTGCCAGCAGCATGGGTGTCACACAGACCGCACACTGATGTGATCCATGTTACATGTAACAGAGAAAACATCTGTCCCTTAAAAAGTAATAATTTTTATACTTGCACCTCTGCGATGCTGCTGTATCTGGCACTGCTGCAGCTTCCGCTATTCACTCATTATGCTCATGAATATTCACTCCACTGACCGCAGACCCAGAAGTAACAGCAGTGCCGTAGACAGGTAAGTATACAAGTTCATGCTGTTTGTGTGCTATCCGGATGTCACATGGCTAGCACACAGAGAACACACACACGGACAAACATACCGACCTGCCCCACGTGTGTTAAATGCAAGGATGTGTGAAAGAGGCCTTATAGAGAGACAACTGCATTATTCATAGCTGGGTGGCTGGAAGGAGAGGAGAACCCTCCTATGGCGGAATTCACAATAGTACATCCTGGGGGGACTAACTCAATGCCTGGATTCCAAAACCCCACCACCTCCACTGCTGTGAGCATTTACTACTGAATTGGAGAGTATCAAAAATAGAGGCAGCCAGCGTATGAGCAGGGACATGTAAGTTGGTTACTGTTATTTATGGAAATAACAGCAAATATTCTAGATAAATCCAAAAAGGACCAAATAACACCAAGTAATCAAAATACATATTTGGAAATTATGAAATGAACACCGGCGCTAAGGGAATAAACAATAAGGTATGGTCACTCCTTTTGAATGTAACCCCCACTGAATTTTTATGAAGTGTGTACAATAGATGCATTTAGATTATGTATGTAAATAATCCCCTTGGAAGGAAAAAAAAGGGTTTTAAAGTTGTAAATATATTTGCCCTTCTTTCTACCCTTTTGTATTTCTTCTCCCTCTCCCTTTTTATTTTATGTTATTTTAACTTATTAATATATTATAAGAATACTCTAAATTTTAACCTTTTTTTCTGCCATTTATAATCAATCTTAAAAAATGTTTTTCTTTTGCTGCTTCTCTTTATTATAATTTAAGTATTCAACTATATATTGAAACGCAGATGCAGCTACACACTCACATGTATATGTATATGTGTGCTTATGTCAACATCATGTCTGCAGGCATTCTATTAAGCTGGCAACAGAGAGGGTGGCATGTATTGTCTCGAACTCTCCACTAGGGGGCCCGAGACTTTAAATAGCAGCTTTTTTCTGGGTCTGTAATCCCTGATGAAGTACGCATAGTATTTTGAAACGCGTTGGTTTTTGGACCCTGCGTGAGCTCGTAGTGCTCACTGTCTAACTTTGTGACGTCACAAGTGCTGTACACGCGACTCCTGTACAGCCGGGACACCACCGGCCGGGGTGCTCCGGCCTGTATCGCGTTCTTTCTTTTGCCACCCGCTCTGCGTATTTCCCTGTGGTGAAAGTTAACCCTTCAACTCAGCCACTCCAGGTTACTTCCAGCATTACTGACATCCGCGCGGACCACCTGCCAGATCCACCTGCAGCCTTGAATTCTAATCACACTGTTCGGCCCTGTCAGCACTCTGTGCAGTCACCTTCTAGAGAGTTAATGAAGTAGTGTTATCAACACTGTTTGAACACCCTGCACCAAGTGTTTCCTGGTTTAGCATTAGTGTATGTGATTCAGTGGATGCGCGGTGTGTCATATCTTATCTTATCAAAATATACATTTATTGACAACTACAAGAAACTGGGACAAAACAATATAAAATCTGAAAAACAGTATAGCAGACAAGTAAAACCATGGAAGGTGGAAGGACATAACGCAAAAATATGGAATTGATAAAAGTAAATAGATGATCAAATATGTTCAGTAGAACTTGATTCCAAATAACTGAAAGCAGAACCATTGTTTTAATTTTTATTTCATAAATGAATAGTACACATGAAAATAAGTAGCTCTGTAATATTTCTCATCAGACAAATCTGCTTCTATCTCTACCTTGATACAAGTAAAATATATCTTTGTACCGTGTTAGCCAGTAGAGATAAAAAATTGTTTAAAAGAACAGAGAGTCCTCAAAAAGGTATCAACCACTGAGGACTCTCTGTTCTTTTAAACAATTTTTTATCTATCTCTACCAGAATTGATCAGTCATTATCAAAATCCTCAACTCTGAGGTAAAATCTGTTTTCAGTGAAGACTTTCCCATTACTGAGATAGGAGATGGCAGCTGTTACTGATGAGATTCTATGATGATGTGAGGAGGGGGCGGAGCTCTGTCTGTAGATCCTCCCTCTGCCTTTAGCTGCTCCCTTGCCCTGTCCTCATAGAATCAATCTCATCAGTAACAGCTGCCATCTCCTATCTCAGTAACGGGAAAGTCTTCACTGAATACAGATCTTACCTCAGAATTTAGAATTGTGATAATGATGACTGATCGATTCTGGAATCGGACTTGACCTGAACTTGACCTTTGATACCGAAACTCATACAAGTCAATGGGGACCAAAACTTCTGTGCTGAAAAATGGCTGGCAAATGGTCATGATAAGGCCTAGGTGGCTGCAAAATAAGCAAAGTGAGGATTTGTGCAGGACAATTATACATACCATGTTTCCTGGAACAGTACACTGCAGTTAGACTCTTTTCTGGCCCTTGCATTAAACTACATGAATATTCTCTGTTTCCTCTGCCCATAATCTGTGCTGGCATCTGTAATTGGTTGCAGTCAGTTTGCTGTATTGTAGCGTAAAAATAAATAAATAAATAAGGTAATTTTAAAAAATGACATGGGGTCCCCTCCTATTTTTCAAACTAGCCAAGATAAAGCAGCAGCTGCGGGCTAATATCAGGCTGGGAAGGGGCCAATATTCATGACTCTTCCCATGCTGATAATACCAGTCCTCAGGACTTAGGGGGACCTCATGCCTTAAATATTTGTCTTAAATAATTGAAAAAACAACATGGAGTCTTCCAAATTTTTTATAATTAGCCAAGGTAAAGCAGACAGCTGGGGGTTGATATTACCTGGAAGGGAAGAGCCATGGATATTGGCCCTTCTCAGCCAAAAAAAGCAACCCGCAGCCGCCCTTTTTCCCCCATTTATTAATCCAAAAAAGACAACCACAGGTTAAATGTACTATATGACGATGTTCTACAATGATCTTTGGCCTGCTACATCAGGAAGATACAGTGAGTAATGACATTAGAAAAAATGACCACTCACTACAGCATTTGAAACACACTGAGGGCAGCAGGAGAGCCGCCGGCTGTGAGAAGCGGGGACATCAGTGAGGTCACCAGAGTTTACTGCTAATTATTCTCACGGTACCCTCTGTATTAGCCACCAACTGTGACCGCAGATGACCTCTCTGCTGAACTGTTAGACTGTGTAACAAGGTGCAAGTCCAGTCCAGCATTTAGTCTACCTGCGGTTACAGGTATTGTTAGAACCACTAGCTATGACCGCAGATGAACTTGCTGCTGGACTGCTCTGCCGCTATGCCATACAATCCAACATTCTAATGTGCTCAAACGATTTTGCCAGGTCATGTGGATTGCTGGACTCCGGTCTGCGTGACATGGCGGCAAAGCAGTCCAGCATTGAGGTCACCATAGTTCACAGCTGGCGGTTTCCACTGTACCCTCTGTGGTAGCCGCCAACTGTGACCGCAGGTAAACTCGCTACTGAACTGCATGAAATGGCGGCAGAGAAGTCAGGTAGTGAGGCCACTGGAGTTCACAGCTGGTGGTTTCTTCAGTACCCTCTGTGTGACCTGCTAACTGTGACCGCAGGATTGCTCAATGCTGGACTGCTCTGCAGCGGTGTCACACAGTCCGTCAGTCTGACAGTCCAACCTGCTCAAGTGATTAAACCTGGGCTACATGGATTTTGAGTTCACTTGCAGTCACAGCTGGTGGTTCTCATGGTACTGACTGTGACTGCAGGTGAACTCACTGTCGGACTGCTCTGTTGTCATGTTATACAGTTCAACAGTATGGCAATGAGTTCACCTGCGGTCACAGTTGGCGTCTCACACAAAGGGTTGAAACCTCCAGCTGTGAACTCAGTAACCTGACTGTAAGAAGTCACCGCTTCTCACAGTAGGCGACTCCCCTGCTACCCTCAGTATGTTCCAGAAGCCACAGTGAGGGGACCCAGTTACTAATTTCACTGCTCACTACGGCCTCTGGATGTAGCAAAGCCAAGGATCTTCGTGGGACATCATTGTGGAGTATATCAGACCTGTGCAGGTGTTTTGAGTGTTGATTAATGGGTAAAAGAAGGTGTCTTTGTTTTGAATCTGAAATAAAGGATTTTTCTCTGTTTATGCTTTATTTCTTTTGACTTAGAGTGCTAGTAATGATGGGGTCTCATAGACACATCTTGATTACTATCTTAGGTCTCACATCTGTCATCAATCCTATGTATTATCCCAATTGCCAATGCACCAGGTCAATCAGGATGAGCCAGGTAAAGCGCCAGATTTGGCACATCTAATAGGATGTGCCAATTTTGGGGTGGCTGCAGGCTGATATGTTTTGGTTGGTAAAAGCCAATATCCATGGCTCTTGCTACCATGAAAATACCAGTCCCCAGCTGTTCACTTTACCTTGGCCTGCTATTGAAAATAAGGGGGACTTCCTCCATTTTTTAAAAAATTAGTTATTTAAATAATTAAAAAAACTGGCGTGTGATGTCCTCTATTTTTGATAACCAGCCAAAGTTAAGCAGACCACTCGGGGTTGCAGCCCATAGCTGTCTTTATCTGCGCTTTTTATCAAAAATGGGTCGGACTATAAATAAGTAATAAAGAGTCACTCTTTATTACTTATTTATACATTCATTTTTCTTATCAAGTGGTGCGCTAGCCAATCACAGCCATGTCAAAAACTTGACGAGGCTGTGACGGGGTCAGAAGGGCCAAAAGTGCAATAAAGCTTGCTGATTTGCTGCTCTCAAGCCTTTCAACAAGCTTTATTCAGATGACAAACCCAAACAGGAACCGGAAGTACTGTACATATAAAAGCTGATGTTTGGTCCAAGAGCGGTACGAACCGCAAACTTTACAATTCAGGTTCACTCATTCCTACTTATAAGGCATTTCAAAATCGGATCAGTTCTTCTCGAATTGAGAATGTAATGGGATATGTAGATGGAATAAGGGGATACTAGACTGACCCTTAAGGCCCTGTCACACACAGAGATAAATCTGCGGCAGATCTGTGGTTGCAGTGAAATTGTGGACAATCAGTGCCAGGTTTGTGGCTGTGTACAAATGGAACAATATGTCCATGATTTCACTGCAAGCACAGATCTGCCAAAGATTTATCTCTGTGGGTGATGGGGCATTAAGTCTGGAGACCTTGCACTATCCCTTATCCCGACAGTAGATTAAACGGTGCTTTACACGCTGCGACATCGCTAGTGATCTCGTTATCGATGTGAGACGCTAGATAGCAGATAAGATTTGTCGAGATCGCACATAGGTCATTTTTTTTGTAGCGCCGGTCGCATGTGTGATCTCGGCAAAACCTATGTGCATATCTGGCGTGTTACATCGCTAACGAGATCGCTAGCGATGTCGCAGAGTGTAAAGCACCCTTTAGGCCCTAACAACTAAGTCCCCAGCACCCAGGGGATTAACCCGGATGGGGCCCAACAATTCACCAACAAAGAAACAGACGGGGGTAACAAAAACCTATACACACTGATAACTTGCATCAGGGGATAACTAAGAAGTAAGGGTAAGGGCACAATGAAAAAGGAGGCAGAAGAAACCACTTAAAATAATAACAGAATAGCAGCAGCAGTAAGACACGTCCACTCTGCTCCCTGGCTAGCTCCAACTGAATGAATAACCAACAACAACTCCAGGAAGCAGAGGGCTTATATCCTGGACGGCAATTTCTTAACTGCTGCCCGATGAACCAGTCTGCTGCTGAAAAGAAAGTGCATTAACCCCACTAGTGCCAAAAGGAAAAAACCCATTTACAATGCATGATCTAGATGGTACAGTGAGAACTAGCCCTGAACCTGTCCCTATACATGTGACAGAGAAGTTACAAATGAATATAGAGTATACCAAAAAATGGTGGAAAATATATAAATACATAGATTGCATTTTTCAGACATAAAAATTCAATAATTAAACATCAAGTCCTTAATCAGTCATGAATCACAGACCACACTAGGATAGACTTATTAACGCATGAACAACCACAATAATGGTTGAAAACTAGTGACACAACGTCAAATACTCAAAAAGATTTTTATTTATTTTAACAATATATTCACAATTTTAGATACAAGGTGTTTCAAAAGATGTTAGTATGGTACTTCGGGACTAGTGGGCACATGCACCATTAGAGTACACTGAAATTACAAAGGGGGCACCCCCTGAGGACGCTTAAGGTCGAAACACGTGTCGGGGATCCGGGCCATGGACACAGTACCAGCCAGTATACTTCAGGTACATGCTTTACCCTAATTGTACTTATTCTGATTTAGCACAGTTTGCCTCATTATTGGTTACACTTCAGTAGAGCCCACGACATTGAACTTAAGCAAACATTATATAGGTATTCTTTATTCCATTGTTCATTATGGTTGCTTGTATGTGAGTTGGCTCCACTGTCTGTGTATGTGACTCCTTTTGGTCACTGTCAGGAATATTCTTATGGCTATTATGGGTTCTGTGCGGTTTTTCATGGTTATAATATAATGTACCAGTATTATTAATTGTTGTCACTTCCTTGATATATGGATATTGACTGCTATTTCACTTCTCACCCCCATACACTGGTTTTATGGGTGTATTGATATTCTTTGTGGAATGTTTAGCCATTTACAATACCATTATCGGTTTAAGTGATTTTGTAATTTTAGTGTACTCTAATGGGGCATGTGCCCACTAGTCCCGAAGTATCAAACTAACATCTTTTGAAACACCTTGTTGTATCTAAAATTGTGAATATATTGTTAAAATAAATAAAAATCTTTTTGAGTATTTGACCTTGTGTCACTAGTTTTCAACCATTATTGTGGTTGTTCATGGGTTTATAAAAATTCAATAATATAGATAGCAATAAAACATACCATATATCCTCCAGGAGTATTGTTGATGCATTATTTGAATGGTTTACAATGTATTTTTCTTATCACATATGCAAATGTCAGCCAGTGTTAAGGCAAACTAATTAACCCATCATTATAGTAATTGGCTAGTTGTATATGATTTGTAATTCTAAATGGCCAACACATTTTGTGGGGGAAGAAAGTAGACATTCACGTCTATGAAGCAACTGACTTTTTTTTAGCTACTTTAATTTGCTTCGTGAACAAAATCTAAACTGAAGAATTCTCACACATCAATACTGTGCAGTATAAATGTATAATTACAACAGATAGATAGATAGATATAGATACAGCAGAAATAACTATTTTCCCACCCCGATGTCAAGTGACTCATTAGTGTTACAAAATCTCAGGTGTGAATGGTGTTACATTTGGTATATCGCTCACACATTCTCTAATACTGGTCACTGGAAGTTCAACATGGCTTCTCATCGCAAATGTTGTTCTGCATAAAAATGGTTTAAGCTATAAGAAGATTGCTAACACCCTGGAACTAAGCCGCAGCATGGTGGCCAGAACAATACAGCAGTTTAACCATACAGACCATACAGTGGTTTAACAAGACAGGTTCCACTCAGAACAGACTTTTGGTCCACCAAAGAAGTTGAGTGCACGTGCTCAACGTCATATCCACAGGTTGTCTATTTAAAATAGATGTATGATTGCTGCCAGCATTGCTGCAGAGATTAAAGGGGTGGGGATTCAGCCTGTCCATGCTGAGACCATACAGCCAACCCTTCATCAAATTGGTCTGCATGGCTGTCATACCAGAAGGAAGCCTCTTCTAAAGCTGATACACAGAAAAGCCTACAAACAGTTTGCTGAAGACAAGTAGACTAAGGACATGGCTTACTGGAACCATGACCTGTGACATGATTAGACCGAGATAAACTTATTTGGTACAGATGGTGTCAAGTGTGTGTGGTGGCAAGCAGGTGAGGAGTACAAAGGCAAGTTTCTTTTGCCCACAGTCAAGGATGATGGCAGGAGTGTCATGGTTTGGGGCTGCATGAGTTCTGCCAGCTGTGGGGACTACAGTTCATTAAGGGAACCATGAATGCCTACATATACTGTGTACATATGCCTACACACACTGAAGCAAAGCATGATCCTCTTCCCCTGAAAACTGGATCGCAGAGCATATTTCAATATGATGACTACTCCAAACACACCTCACATATGACCACTGCCTTGCTAAAAAAAACTGTGGGTAAAAGTGCTGGAATGGCCAAGCAAGTGTGCAGAGCTAAACCCTTTTTAGCATTTGCAGGGTATCCTCAAACGGAAGGAGGATGAGCACAAGGTCTCTAACATCCACCAGCTCTTTGACGTCTTCATGGAGGAGTGGAAGAGGATCCAGTGGCTCCTATGAAGCTTTAGTGAACACCATGCCCAAGAGAGTTAAGGCAATGCTTGAAAATAATGGTAGCCACACAAAATATTGACACTTTAGGAATAATTTGGCCATTCTCACTTAGGGGTGTACTCACTTACTTGCCAGCAGTTTTGACATTAATGACTGTGTGTTGACTTATTTAGAGGGCTCACCAAATTTACACTGTTATACAAATTGTACACTGACTACTTTTGTGATTACTGTATAACCATGATGCCGTGTTATTGCTTTCTGGGATTGCAAAGCAACTCTATAACTGAAAAACATACTGCTTCGTTTTGTTCTTTGTGTGCCACTTACCTGTTTGAATGAGTCAGTTTATTGTTTCATAAAACAAACATAATTACCAAAGCTTGGCTATATTAATTTAAAATGTTCTATTAAATAGACATTTGTCGTGGAAATCTATAAACTTTTGTGACTGTTTTATTCAGCTATTCTATTTCCTTTATTGCCACCAAACAAACATTAAAGGGTTTGCTCAGGTTTAGCACAAAAGTCTGCAGTCACTCTTTGTGTCACTCTATGTGACTGCAGACTTGTGAATCCTCAGAGCGCACCTAATGCACGGTCAGAATTCTGCAAAGCCAGCCGGCAGTGAGACCGGGCAGTCATGTGACCACAAGTATGCGATTTCCATTCTCTCAACCCCATTCCGACTACATGTGATTGACCTTGTTCAATTCACTTGTATTGAGCAAGGCGGCTCATGTCTAGCCGGAATGTGGCACATTACATGCTTGTGGTTACATGACTGCCCGCCGGCACAAAAGAATCCTGACAGCATGCGCCATGCGAGCTGCGAGGATCCACAAGTCTGCAGTCATATAGAGTGACACATAGAGTGACTGTAGACTTTTGTGCCACACCTTCACAACTCAAATCATTTCATACTTCAGAATATGGGTCATTGAAAGAGTTGGAAAACTGAAATAATAGAATCCAGGTTCAGCTGCTACTTCAGTATTCTGCAGTTAGTGGGCTAGAGTCTAATGATATTTTTTTCTACTTGCTGGCATCCCTGGCAAATATTTTGACTAGTAGATTCAGCACAACAATGGTGCAATGTAGGGCCTACTAATCACAAGGGGAGCTGTGGATGCCTTGAACTACCAATGTGGCTGTGACCCGGTTCCTTCTAAACCTTTCACTCACCTTTTATTAAGTGATCATTCTCAACATATGATTAAATAAAACAATACAGGTCTGCGATTTCTTTTATGCTTATCTGTTGTCCAGGCCAGATAAGTGATGCAAAACATTTTTTCGAGTAAAAGCATCAAATGCATTCGATTCGAGATAGCTGGTGTTGGAGTAGGAAGAAGGGAGAAATGTGGTGGAAACTGGAAATTGCTTCAAAAAGAAGCACGCTGGATTTTCAGCATGGATTTCATAACAGTTAAAGGGTTAAATTAACAGCTTAAACGGATTGTCCTCTCTTGGAAAAGTTTTTCATAAAAACTCTACTGGTAATAAAAAAAACAAACTGTGCTTTTCTCACTCTTCCAAGGTTCAATACTGAGTCTTCACCACTGCTCATGGTGTCTGTTGTCCTCTGCAATGCTGATGTCATGTTGACAGCACTGCAGACAATAACTAAGCTCAGTGGCTCTGAAGATGTAGGCGGCACAAGCCGCTCAGAGCTTCTCAGCTCACGGATTGCCTGCAGCACTGCCAACAAGATATCAGTTTTGCCGTCAACAATAGTCACTGGTACAGTGAGGGAAGGAACTCTGGATTCATGCAGGTTAAGTAAAGCACAGTTTATTTTACCTCTAATGGCGCTTATAGGAAAAACCCTCCAAAAAAAATATTATATACAGCGATATCTTGGTTTTCATTGATAATCCGACGAGTACAATCGGTGAAATCCCAAACAAATGAAAAATGAGGCAATTATTTCCATAGGAATCAATGAAAATCCAATTAATTCAGTTTAGACACTCTAAAATACATACCAAAAACACATTTTATAGTGAATAAAGATAGCGTTTAATACTTAAAACAATAAGAAATGAATATAAAATGAATATAAAAGGAATAGTAAATTAATATAAAACACTAATGTAAAGAATACATACATTTCATCTTACATTTCTTACATACATTTTGAAAATGATAAGCGGGGTGATACTCACAGAGCAGCAGAATGCGTGGATCACCATTTGTTGTTGGAAAATAAACTGCTTAGTCACGTGGGTATGAAGACAAAAAGCAACGACATCTGAGGCAAGAAACGAAAACCGAGGTAAATTTTCAAAAAATCAACAAAAATCAAAACCTATGATGACCAACGTCAACGAAATCTGAGGTACCACTGTAGTTACATACATCATTACATAGGTTGAAAAAAGACCTAGGTCCCTCAAGTTCAACGTTTCTCCACCATTATACATTCTTTATCACTAAATTATTTATAACCCATAATGCCATTTTTGCTGAGGAAAGCATCCATCTGTTTGACAGTTCTTTAGCAGCATACGTGGCAGTTCTCTGCTATTGGCACTAGAGTATCTAGATATGAAGTATTAAAAAATTGTTGTTTTTTTTATGTATGACTCTTTAACTTTTTTCAATAAGTTTTTGCAGATGTTTGCTATTCTATTCTATTATTGCTATATGTTAACCCCTTTATGACCAAGGACATACTGGTACGTCTTTGGTCACCTCCCTCTGGTTACCACAGGCTACGGCGACAAGCCCGCGGTATTACCTGCACATGTCTGCTGATCTGATCAGCAGACCTGTGTGGCTAACAGGCATGGTTGGATTGGAGATCCATCCACTTCTGTTAATCCCTTAAATCATGCTGTCAAACACTGACAGCACGATTTAATGGGCCGTGGTAGGGCTCTCGCCATTCTCCGTCGCCATAAGTGGCCCCATGACACATGCCAATGTGTTGTCATGGCACAGCAGGATCAGCTAATGATCCCTGATGCTGCCATGACTCACACAAGATAAGCATGTCTGCTGATCAGAGCAATGCTGCTCTGATCAATAGAAATGCACAGGTGATCAGACTTTAGAAAATATGAAAAAATAGAAAAAAAATTAAAATCCCCCCATTAAAAATAAAACTGCTAAAAAAATAAAAAATACACATATTTTGTATTGCTGCATTCAGAAATGACCGGTCTATCAAAATATAAATTCAATTAATCTGATTGGAACACGGCATGGCAAGAAAAAAAATCCAAACACCAAATTAAGTTTTTTGGTCACTTCAACACTTCCTTAAAATGCAATAACAGGAGATTAAAACATCACATTTACACAGACATTACACACACATTTATAATTAAAAAAGTCAGCTCAAGACGCAAAAAATAAGCCATCACTGAGCCCCAGATCCAAAAAAATAAGAACACTAGGAGTCTCAGAAAATGGCGACAAAAGCGCTATTCTTGCTTTGAACAAACTTCTGAATTTTTTTTCACCCCTTAGATAAAAGTAAAAAAATACATGTTTGGCATCTATAAACTCGTACCGACATGCGACATCATACTGACATGTTAGCTTTGCCATATAGAGAACATGTTGAATAAAAAAAAAAAAAATCCATTGTGGAATTTAATTTTTTCACTATTTCTCCACATTTGGAATTTTTTTTCACATTTTCCAATACGCTATAAGATAAAACTTTTGATCTCATTCCAAAGTGCAATTGGTCCCACAAAAAAAATAAGCCCTCATATGGCAATAAAATCATAAAATTATGTCTCTCAGAAGAAAAGGAGGAAAAAATGAAAATGAAAAACAGGAAATTGCCCTGGGGTGAAGGGTTTACAGATGCTTTATTTTTCATTGCATATTTAAGATTGGTGTATATGTCACAAATATCTTTGTTGTCTTGAGCAGTGTAGCAAGATTTATTTGATTTTTAATGCAGATTTCTATTCTAAAGAAGTTGAACACTACTTTTATACTGATGGCCTATCCTTAGGATAGCTCATTAATGTCTGATTTCTGACACCCCGCACCCCCACTGATCAGCTGTTATTGGTGTTGGCGGCAGAGTAAGAAGCCAGAAATGCTCTCTTCTGGAGCTGCCCCGTCAACTGATAGTGGTTACAGCCAGGTACTGCTCATCGCCTCCTATTGATTTCAATTTGAGGCGGATGTGCAGTACCTGACCGCGACCGCTATCAGAAGAAAGGTCAGCTCCGCAAATAAGCATCTCCGGCCACCTGCTGCAGCTGGCACTAGGAACAGCTGATTGGTGTGGATGCTTGGAACGGAGTCCATGAGCACTCATATTTGTTCTGGCCTTTGTGCTAATAGCCCAGAAAAATATTTTGTGCATATGCTTTCCTGATATAAGACAGACTATGGGATGAAATGTTTTTCAAGCAGTATTTTCCATTATAATATATATTTTTCTTACCACTGCTAATACCAGTAATTTACTAATTTGTAATATGAGTTTTCTTATCTCTGCTTTCTAATAAATCTTCACTTTAGTGCAGAGATCATGGTACCTAGGCGGCGCTTGCAGGAATAAAAAATCCTAAATATACAAAAAATACAAAAATTCTAAAGCCAACTTACCGGTACTCCCCAATGTGTGGAATCTCATATACGGTCCGTATATAGAGTCTGCAAGGAAATAGGGCAGGAGCCAGCCTCGAAAATGAAATGTAGAAATGGCTGTCCAAAGACTCCAGTGGACAAATTCCAGGACTCAGTACATATCCTTAAAAAAAAAAATCTTTTTGCAAGGCAATTTTATTTGAATAGTTCCAATAGTTCCTTTTAGGAACCATGTAGAAGGCGCACATATGCCGAAACATGTAGTCCAAGAGACCACTACCCCTATCCGATATTTGTCTTGCCCCACGTGTGGATGTATTTTTAATGAAACTATTCAAATAAAATTGCTTTGCAAAAAGAATTTTTTTTTAAGAATATCTACTGAGTCCTGTGAATTTGTCCGCTGGAGTCTTTGGACAACCATTTCTAGAAAAATCCTAAATGGTATAAAATTAGGGTTTTTCATAAACCAACGCATTTCAAATGTAAAAACAAACATAATACATACATACATAATGCTAATAATTTAAAACATTGAGTTTTCTTAACTATGCTTTCTTATAAATCTTGGGAAAACATCTGCCCTATTTTAACCCTGATCAAATAAGGTTATCTTAAAATACCTGTGCATTCTTAAGTATGTAACTCTTTTAGTGCATGTATCGTAGGTGGACACCATCTGGACCAGGTGCTTTATCAATCTGAACTGGTTTAATCTTAAACATATTTCCTGCTGATTTAGCCCAATAATATCTACTGTTAAGCGTGGGTTATTGTAACACAGCATGTTTCCTGGCATTGTTTCTGCCTTTGTAAACACAGATGAAAATAACATATTTAATAAATTGGCTTTCTCTTTATCTCTTTCAGTCAAGTCCCCTAGTTCATCTGTTAGAAGCCCAATGCAATTTGAGTTTAATTATTTTTACGGATATACTTGAGAAATCTAATAAGGCTACACTTGCATTCTTTTAGCCATTAAATTGTTACTTGTTTTCTCTACAAGCATAATATTTTATTGCAATAATTTCAACTTTACATTATGCTGTCATTATGATCAGATAAAGTTACTGAACATTGGCTGAGGATATCCTTGCAAAGAACATAGTTTAGGTCACCATTATGTTCAATGGCTTCCTAATAAAGATGCAAGTAACCTGCCAAAAAACAAACAAAATGCCTCATAATAATTGTGCAGTTGAAAGAATCAAGAATACAATTACAATATATTAAAGCTTTGGCAGATATCTGATATTATTGCATATTTGGCACGTTGAAGAGTTTCTGCAAAATGAATGGTAGAATAAGAGAATCTAAGTAAAAATGTAAGAAAAAATAATGTGAATAATTAATGTATTTTAACATCTTATGGAACCAACTAGTATTAACCTCCTGGACCCCTAAACATTTTTTGTTCTTCGACTTCATTTTTAAACCAATATCGCTATATTTGTCCTTACTTTTACTAAGATTACTATTACTTTCTTTAGATATCATGGTTACATATACAGTATATGGCCAAAAACCATGTGGACAGTTCTCAGAGTTATTAAAGGGGGTAGTCCACTACGTGGACAACTCCTTCTCATTCCCCATGTGTGACCCAATAAAAATAACAATGCGTATACTCACGTCTGATGCCAAAGCAGTTCCAGCAATGTCAGAGCTTGCATTCCTTTTGCCGCCATCACATTATGATGACCAATCAGCGTCGTCTTCCTTCTACCCACTTTCAGACATTTAAGTAATTAACAGGAAGTGAACGCTGTGGTTGACAATCATTTCCTGTTAATTGTTTAACTATACAAAGGTGGGAAAGAATCCGACATTGATTGGTCAGGATGCTCGTGTGTGATAACAATGTCAAGTGTTCCTTGGGAATGAGAGTTCCAACACCACTGAAATCACGCCTGCAGCGGAGGTGATTATACGCTTCTTTAATTTTATTCAGGTTCCCATGGGGAATGAGAAGGAGTTGTGGACAACTACTTTAAGTACAGGTATTCTAGTCATGCTCAATACAAGCTAGTTAAAAAAAAAACAATTAGATAGTCAAGGACATCATCATAGATTGCCAACCAAAAGTCAGTCCCTGAAATTTGCCAAGACATCTGTGAGTCTATAGAGGTAACAACAAAACAGTCACAAATTGGTAGAGAACACTAACTAAAGCGGGCTTTACACACCACGTTATATCTAAAGTGATGTTGTCGGGATCACGTCGCAAGTGAAGCACATCCGGCATCGTTAGTGATATCATAGCATGTGACAGCCATGAACGAGCAGAAATACTCACCTTCTCATTCATTGTTGATACTTCGCTCATTTTCTAAAAATCGAACGTCCTCTTGTTCATTGTTCCCGAGGCAGCACACATCGCTCCGTGTGACACCCCGGGAACGATGAACACAGCTTAGCTGCGTCCCACCGGCAATGCTGAAGGAAGGAGCTGGGCGGGATGTTTACGTACAGCTCATCTCCGCACCTCCGCTTCTATTGGCTGGCCGCTGTGTGACGTCGCTATGATGCCGAACGTCCCTGCCCCTTCAGGAAGTGGATGTTCGCCGCCCACAGCGAGGTCGTTTGGAAGGTAAGTACGTGTGACGGGGGGTTACAACATTGTGTGACACGGGCAAGAAATTGCCCGTGCCGCACAAACAATGGGGGCGGGTGCAATCGCAAATGCGATCGCACGATTAATTGTAATGTGTAAAGCAGCCTTTACAGAGTATGATTTCCCAGTCCTCAAGTTGATGGTGCATAGGATTAATCTATTCTTTATTGCTGAGGTTTCAAGGTTTTCAAGAACTATAGGTGTTTTACTTCAGCAAAGGAAACGAAAGGTAGTCAGAGTTGATGGGAAAATGGATGGAGTTAAATTCAGGGGAATCCTGGAGGAAAACCTGTTAGATGCTGCAAAAGACTTGAAACTGGGGTGTAGGTTCACCTTCCAGCAGGACAACAACCCTAAACCTACTGTCATGGCTACAATGGAATGATTTAGGTTAGCATAAATTCATGTGTGTGAATGGCCGAATCACAGTTCAGACCTATGACCCATTGAGAATCTGTGGCAAGTCTTGAAAATAGCTGTTCACAGACGCCTCCATCCAATGTGACTGAACTACAGCTATTTTGCAAAGAAGAATAGACAAACATTCCAGCCTCTAGATGTTTAAAGCTGGTAGAGACATCCCCCAAATAACTTGCAGCAGTATCTGCAGTGAAAGGTGGTCCTAGAAAGCATTGACCCATGGGGCTAAATACAAATGTATATCACAATCTTCAAATTTATATTTTTAAAATATATAGAAAATTATTTCTTTTGCAGTTCATAAATACTTCCTGCTTACTATTGGTTCATCATATAAAATTCCAATAAAATACATTTACGTTTGTGGGTGTAATGTGAAAAAAACGTGGAAGAGTTCATAGGGTATGAATACTTTTTGAAGGCACTGTATATGTACACAAGCCAAAAATAGAGTAGCCTAGGCTTAAACTGTTTATTTTAGGTACATGCAAACATTCGGAAGACTGATAAACAATGTGAGTACAGTTGATCGAATCCACGAAAATCCGGGACCGGCAGATCACTGCCTGGTTGAAAAAAAAATCTGGATCCGCTCCGGGTTCCAGTGCCCATATAAGTCTATGGGGACCAGAATCCGGAGATTAAAATTGTTTGTGGAGGGGATAGGAGGGTAGGAACGTGCGCGGTGTACTCACCCAAAGCTGTGTCATGGCAACAAACTCCTTCCAGGTCACGCTTTTCCCTTCCGGAGCCAACAATTCAATATTCATTGTTTTGCCCGCCCACAGATGCGTGTAATTGGTTGCAGTTAGACACGCCCACACCCTTAGTGGCAGCTTACTGCAACCAATCACAGGTGGCAGAATGGCTGGTGTGTGCAGAAAGCAGTGCAAGTGTCTGCGGGTCAGTATGGTGAACATGCATGTGTTTCAGAAACACATGCACGTTCCTGTCAGACGTGTGCGCTGCTGTGTCGGTGATGCGGCTTTTTTTCATTATTATTTAAATAAATTTTAAAAAAACGACGTGCAATCCCCCCTAATTTTGATCCCCAACCAAGATAAAGCTGTCTGGGGGCTGGTATTCTCAGCCTGCAGCCGCCCGATATTGCCGCATCTATTAGATGTGACAATCCCAGTGCTTTACTGGCCCTTCTCGATTGCCCTGGAGTGGTGGCAATCGGGGTAATAAGGGGTTAATAGCAGCACACAGCTGCTACTAAACCCTAGGTTAGTGATGGCACAGGTGTCTATGAGATACCTGCATCACTCTTACCTGTAAATAAAAGTAAATAAACACAGACACAGAGAAAAATCCTTTATTTGGAATAAAGTACAAAACGCATCCTCCTTCACCTCTTTATTAACCCCCAACATCCTGCAGGTCTGGCGTAATCCACACAAGGTCCCACGCCGCTTCAGCTCTGCTACATAACACAGCCAGCAGCCATATAATAATATTGGCCAGCTGGCCATATAATAATATTGGCCAGCGGCCAATAATTCTATTTTTTATTACATAACACAGCCAGCGGCCATAGAGCACGACCACTGGCTGTGCAGACAATGACTGAGCCACGATGACTGCATGGCAGGCAGATACTGTCACAGGCTGGGGGCGCGTTTGCCTGCAACCAATCACAGAGGAGAGGACGGCTGGTGGGTGGGGAAAACACGGAAAGCTGTGTGTATACGTTGCACAGTACAGGAAGTGAATGCGCGACCCGGCAGCAGTGTGCCACCATGACACCGAGTCTCGATAAGTATGAAAAGCTGTTTTATTTCTGTTTTTCTTTATTTTTCAATTATTTCAGCCAGTGCCGGATCCGGATCATGCACCTGGAATCCCGGATCCAGGTCCGACACCCGGGCATCTTTGAAACCGTGAGGATCTGGACTTACAGTTCGGATCTGCTCAGCCCTAAATGTGAGTATTATAATCTACTGTTTAAACCTAGAAAGTACTGATAAAATTAGTGGTAAGAGGCACCATAACAAGTTCCACTGCACATATCAACAGGAAATGTCACATATTATGTCTCCAATACTTAATTCTATCAGATCACAGGTCAGGAGCACTAATTGTCCAGCAATTTACTACACAACAGCCAGGGAGTCTGATAAACTAAATTGAGCTGTAAATTTGCTGATAGCCTGCTGAAAAGGTAGCCTGTGGCATGTAACAAATTATTCCACTGCTCCTAGTCTGATGACAGGGATGGTGAAACCACTGACATTAATTAATGAATGTAAAGCATTAAGTATCTCGTCTTAGCGCACATGAAAATTAAAATTCAATTTCAAGCTGCAAGGTAAATTAACTTATACTATAATCTTAGCTCTAAACAAAACAGACCGTGAAGATCCTTCATTGCGATGTAACGAAGAGACGCACATCAAACAAAGTATGATGGGATTTATTAAAAATCCAAGTGCAGGAATTACGACTGTTGATTTTACATTATGGCTGGACTATTTTTAGGAGTGTGGAAAGACAGGGCTACCAGCAATAGAGTTTTTCATTGTAAATCCCATAAGAGTTTCTTAATAGGAGGTTCTTATGTTTTTGGTGTTTGAGCATGGATTAGAATAGTCATTAGGAACGAAGACCAATAAAGGAACAAATGATATCTATGCTGGAATATTTTATCTTAAATTGGACTTATAATTCATTGCTGCCTTTCGTTAAAGAACAATTCTATTCGGTTACTGGTCTCTTTGGTTAATGTCAGTACATAGGAGGCCATTGTAATGCTCGCGGCTAGTGTAAGGGCATCGAGCATGATTAGTGGACCCACTGGATCACAGGGGGGACCTGGGCTTACCCCTTAAAGGGTATCACTCGCATGGAAGTGACCAAGACTGTGGTAACTGATCCCCGGGACAGGTGCCGGACTCAGGAATAGACAGGTGGGGTGACAGAGGCAGGCTGGACAGGTGCGTATGGACAGGAAGAGTGGGCATGGCAGGGGTGGTCAGGTATAGGAAGGCAGGTACTGGAGACTGACACAGGAGGACCTAGCTAGGTAGCAGACTGGATATTGACTGACTAACTAAAGTGTTGTGCAGGCACCTCCCCTAATGGGAGGCTGCCTTAAAAACACAGTGCCTTTCAGCGATAGTCTTAGAGGCATTTACTGGAAATGGCACTCTGGCCCTTTAAGAGGAGGGCCTGTGTTTGTGCGCGTGTCTTAGGAACACTACTGGGAACCCTGTGCAGTATGTACAGGGTCCGGGAGAGGAAGGAGGCAGCAGAGCACTCGGATGGCAGCGCGCCAGCGAAGGAGGAAGCAACCCGGTCGGCTCTGCAGAGATGCTGGCAGTACAGTCATTCAATTCTGGAATGTGAAAACTGTTTAGACATTATTTCTTTTTTCCTCAAAGTGCACCAGACCTATTTTTTTTTTCAGAAATTAGCAATACATCTGAATATTTGGAACTCACCTTCTAAAAGCTTATAGTTTCACATGGAATGTAAATGTTCAGAAATATCAAGTAGCCCCTCAAAAATATCTAAATAGTTTACAGTAAGGCAGAGTAGGGGGATGCAGCTGCAGTTTCTTATTCAGTGCTTTAATGAAACAGCATGAAAGAAAACGGGGAGGAACATCTTTAAGGAAGAGAAATTTAAAAAGTTATTCACATAATCTTAATTGATCCAAATAAGTAAACACTACAAAACTAAATCAGTTTATGTGGCGCCCCTGACCTGGTCAGGCACCACTGAGTACTGCACCCATGCTGGGGACAGTACAATACAGGTAATCCAGAAGGCTGACTGGGGTGTGGAACACAGGCGCATAGTGATCAGGCCTCACACATGTACCCATGAGAGGACCCCTGGGGATCCCAGGAGGGGGAAAAGCCTTCACCTTCACTGGAATAGTGGAGGGGGCCAAAAGCCTCCATCTCCTCTCAAGGGGTGTGGTAAGAGAGTCTGGTTGCTAGGTGGCGTAGGCAGGCACAAAAGGGAAAGAAGGAGGAGTAAACAGTCTAGAGTCTGCAGCAGAGGGTGGAGGAGTGAGGAGCAGGAAAGTGGAGCTCAGACAGGAGCAGCAGTGAAGGTCCCAGATGTGAGCCGGTTCAGAGCAGAGTCCAGGGAGCTCCGAGGAGAGCTGACCCCTTCCCCTGGGCTGCTGTAGTCTGACAGCGTCCGCGCAGTGGCTACCGACGGGGGAGAACGGTCACCTAGGAGTGCTACCCGAAACCCATCTCCAGCTAGAGAGAGAGCACAGAGTGGGAAGTAAGGAGACTGCTAGGGAGAACCAGGCCCAAACGGGCGGCAGATCCCGAAGCGGAGATAGATCCAGCTTTCTTTTGCTAAACCTGCCGGTGTGGGGCTCTCAAAGCCCACGCCACAACACCACAAAAAAGCCGCAGCCACGTAGCCACAGTTAGGGCCCATAGCTCACAGGAGGCAAGAAGCTGGAGTGATCTGGCCCAGGCAACAAGCACACGGCAAACGAAGGGGAGTGAGGCTTCAGCAACTTCCCTGGGTGACCCCCATAGGGACTCAAAGTCGGGGTCACCCCAAACCACCAAGGGCTAAGGAAGGCGAGTTAGTAGTCACCCTCACAAGTCAGCCTGAAGGACACCTGGTTCCCGCCTGGTTCATCCCAGCTACGCCCGGGGTACTCACCCTGCCACCTGAAGTGAGTAAAAACCCTGAAAGACATTCTGCCTGTGTGGAGTTATTCTGCGCCTTGTGGTACTACGCACCTACACAGGGCCCTGGGGCTTGCCTCACTCTCAGGAGGCTATTCCAACTAACTGCACACACCATCAGCCCCAGGCGACCCTCAACCTGCAGTGGCGGTCCCTACTGGCCGCAATACTGAGAGTGGCGTCACGACAAGAAGAAGATCTCCTACCTGTGACCAGATCCAGCCGAGTGGAGTCCCTGAAGGTAATGCACCGACACAACACCTGTGGGGCTTCACATCTGGCGTCACGAACAGGATAAGGACTAGACCTGTTCAGACAGGTGACCATGTGCCTGGGCGGTCCGCTTGAAAAATTGGAAGCGCCGCCATATTGCCACCATGAAAAGCGCGCTGAAAAACAACAGCAGCCCGCGCTGGAAGAAGTTACCGCCCACGAAGGGGTGTGGCTACCCAGAGATCCCCTGCAGAGTTCTGACCTCGCTTGTGAAGAGAGCGGAAGCGTCCAGAGACGGCGGGAAGGAAAAAGAGCCACAAGCCTGCTGCTGCAGAGAGAAGAGATGGAGTCCGGACGTGGATACCCAGAACCAGGCTCTGCTGCCTGGTGGTGCTGGGAGCTTGCTATATTCTGCGATCAGCTGGAGGCCAGGATCATGCGACAGCTCAGTGAGGGACGCACGGAGCTTCTGGAGATGGCTGCGGCGGTTCGGACCTACGAGGAGGGAGCCGCGCGACGCCTGCCAGATCGAGCGGCGACGACTCAGATCCCGATGGTGCCACCGATGGGTGAGTCCAGAGTTGCCCCGGCCAGCGCAAGTGCTCCGACCCCTGCTGCTACGACCGCGGTCCCAGAAGAGGCGCCCGGCGCGGCGACGCTGAGCCAGGCCGCAGCCATGCCAGGTGCGGCCCGCCAAGCCCAGGCCGCCGCAGCGATGCCCTGCTCGGCCCGCCAAGCCCCGGCCGCCGCAGCGATGCCCTGCTCGGCCCGCCAAGCCCCGGCCGCCGCAGCGATGCCCTGCTCGGCCCGACAAGCCCCGGCCGCCGCAGCGATGCCCTGCTCGGCCCACCAAGACCCGGTCCCTGCAGCGACGCCCAGCCCAGCCTGCACAGATCCCATCGCAGCTGCGACGCCGATCCAGGCCGCCGCCATACAGGGCGCGGCCCGCCAAGACCAGGCCGCCGCCATACAGGGCGCGGCCCGCCAAGAGATTGCATCACCATTTACCCCGGCCTGCAAGGCCAGAGCAGACACCGCTCCCCAGCCTAAGGAAGTCCCTACTAGGAAATCCCTGATAGGTGAAGACTCCGCGTACTGGCAGCTGAAGGCTGACATGGAGGCCAAGTTCCCACAGGAGATGGTGGATCAGTACATGTTACCTCCGCATACCCCCAAGAGGATTCCGGCAACCCCTGCAGCGACCACGCCAAAGAGTCCCCCGCCTGGGCCTGCTGATGAAAGTCCATCCCCAGCACTGCCACCAAAGGAGTGCTCAGAAGAACTAAGGGGGAGGGGAGGCCAGGAAGCTGAGGAGCTGACTCAGGAGCCACCAGCAGTGGATCCATGCCCAGAGCCGGAGATGTTGCCATATTCCCGCTGGGATGAGGAAGACCTGACACCGTCTGCTGAGGAAGATCTGCCCCAAAGCCTCACCTGGGAGCTGGTAAGCTGTACCCCGCAGAATCCAGTCCGCAAGACACGGCGCCGTAGCAGAACACAGTCTTTCCCTGCACCGCCATCCCCAGAGCAAAGAGATGACATAACGGCCAGAGACCTAGAAGAAAAACGGTTCCTGAGAAGAGCCAAAGCCCAGGTCAGAGGACCCCTTTGTAGAGGAATTGTGGAAGACTTTAGCCTGAAGTCAGGATACGGATTCATCGTTGCACCTGGTATGAAAGAAGGCATTTTTGTCAATAGAAGAGACGTGAGAGCTCATTTGCCCAGAGGACACCCTGGCAGAAACTTAAAGATGGGAGATTCAGTGCAATTTACAATGCATCAAGGAGAAAGAGGCTGGTATGCGCTAGATGTAACGCCATGTCCTAAAGGAAAAGACACAGAAGAAAGGAAAGATAGAAAAGGAACAGAGAAAGAACCTACTGATGAGACTACCACAGACGAAGAAAGAGGTCA
Organism: Anomaloglossus baeobatrachus; assembly: GCF_048569485.1. Lineage (NCBI taxonomy): Eukaryota > Metazoa > Chordata > Amphibia > Anura > Aromobatidae > Anomaloglossus > Anomaloglossus baeobatrachus. Next base: position 248,529,199 of record NC_134358.1, read on the forward strand.
AGGAAGCAACAGGTGCCGCAGCCCTACAGGCCCAAGCCCTGGTGAGGAGGAGTCTGCATAAAGTTCATGTAAAGTAAAGCAAGTTACCAGTTTTGAAGTTTTTGCAACGTTTTAAAGTTTAAGTATGTGCCCACATAAACTAATGTGAGAAATGAACCTGAAGGCTATGAACTGGCTATAGCCACAAACTCTCGCAGTGTAAATAGTTACACCAGAGGGCACCACCACCACCAGAGTCAGCCTGTTTAGGGGCTTGGCTCGTCTGCAACCAGGGAGCACGTCCGTATATAGGGCCTTGGCTTACCTGCAACCAGAGAGCATGCCTGTTTATGGGGCCTGGCTCTCCACCACAAAGAGGGTACCTGGTCAGCACCAACTGTGGAGGCCGCCTCTACATCCTGCCAGAAGAGGCTGAAGGCGCGGATCCACCAGGCCAGGTATACCCTGAAGACCACCAGCCCATGGAAGCCGCCTCTACATCCTGCCAGAAGTGGCTGAAGGCGTGGCCAACGTGAAAGGGTTTTGGGTGGGTTAACGGACTTGTGGGTGGAGGGTGGTGATGTATGGTACCTGGTGCTTTTAAAAATGTTTTACATGTTTTAATGTTTTATGCATTTTAAAATGTTGTCTTGCAGCCCGAGGACGTGCTGGTGATAACTAAGGGGGAATGTGGCGCCCCTGACCTGGTCAGGCACTACTGAGTACTGCACCCATGCTGGGGACAGTACAATACAGGTAATCCAGAAGGCTGACTGGGGTGTGGAACACAGGCGCATAGTGATCAGGCCTCACACATGTACCCATGAGAGGACCCCTGGGGATCCCAGGAGGGGGAAAAGCCTTCACCTTCACTGGAATAGTGGAGGGGGCCAAAAGCCTCCATCTCCTCTCAAGGGGTGTGGTAAGAGAGTCTGGTTGCTAGGTGGCGTAGGCAGGCACAAAAGGGAAAGAAGGAGGAGTAAACAGTCTAGAGTCTGCAGCAGAGGGTGGAGGAGTGAGGAGCAGGAAAGTGGAGCTCAGACAGGAGCAGCAGTGAAGGTCCCAGATGTGAGCCGGTTCAGAGCAGAGTCCAGGGAGCTCCGAGGAGAGCTGACCCCTTCCCCTGGGCTGCTGTAGTCTGACAGCGTCCGCGCAGTGGCTACCGACGGGGGAGAACGGTCACCTAGGAGTGCTACCCGAAACCCATCTCCAGCTAGAGAGAGAGCACAGAGTGGGAAGTAAGGAGACTGCTAGGGAGAACCAGGCCCAAACGGGCGGCAGATCCCGAAGCGGAGATAGATCCAGCTTTCTTTTGCTAAACCTGCCGGTGTGGGGCTCTCAAAGCCCACGCCACAACACCACAAAAAAGCCGCAGCCACGTAGCCACAGTTAGGGCCCATAGCTCACAGGAGGCAAGAAGCTGGAGTGATCTGGCCCAGGCAACAAGCACACGGCAAACGAAGGGGAGTGAGGCTTCAGCAACTTCCCTGGGTGACCCCCATAGGGACTCAAAGTCGGGGTCACCCCAAACCACCAAGGGCTAAGGAAGGCGAGTTAGTAGTCACCCTCACAAGTCAGCCTGAAGGACACCTGGTTCCCGCCTGGTTCATCCCAGCTACGCCCGGGGTACTCACCCTGCCACCTGAAGTGAGTAAAAACCCTGAAAGACATTCTGCCTGTGTGGAGTTATTCTGCGCCTTGTGGTACTACGCACCTACACAGGGCCCTGGGGCTTGCCTCACTCTCAGGAGGCTATTCCAACTAACTGCACACACCATCAGCCCCAAGCGACCCTCAACCTGCAGTGGCGGTCCCTACTGGCCGCAATACTGAGAGTGGCGTCACGACAAGAAGAAGATCTCCTACCTGTGACCAGATCCAGCCGAGTGGAGTCCCTGAAGGTAATGCACCGACACAACACCTGTGGGGCTTCACATCTGGCGTCACGAACAGGATAAGGACTAGACCTGTTCAGACAGGTGACCATGTGCCTGGGCGGTCCGCTTGAAAAATTGGAAGCGCCGCCATATTGCCACCATGAAAAGCGCGCTGAAAAACAACAGCAGCCCGCGCTGGAAGAAGTTACCGCCCACGAAGGGGTGTGGCTACCCAGAGATCCCCTGCAGAGTTCTGACCTCGCTTGTGAAGAGAGCGGAAGCGTCCAGAGACGGCGGGAAGGAAAAAGAGCCACAAGCCTGCTGCTGCAGAGAGAAGAGATGGAGTCCGGACGTGGATACCCAGAACCAGGCTCTGCTGCCTGGTGGTGCCGGGAGCTTGCTATCTTCTGCGATCAGCTGGAGGCCAGGATCATGCGACAGCTCAGTGAGGGACGCACGGAGCTTCTGGAGATGGCTGCGGCGGTTCGGACCTACGAGGAGGGAGCCGCGCGACGCCTGCCAGATCGAGCGGCGACGACTCAGATCCCGATGGTGCCACCGATGGGTGAGTCCAGAGTTGCCCCGGCCAGCGCAAGTGCTCCGACCCCTGCTGCTACGACCGCGGTCCCAGAAGAGGCGCCCGGCGCGGCGACGCTGAGCCAGGCCGCAGCCATGCCAGGTGCGGCCCGCCAAGCCCAGGCCGCCGCAGCGATGCCCTGCTCGGCCCGCCAAGCCCCGGCCGCCGCAGCGATGCCCTGCTCGGCCCGCCAAGCCCCGGCCGCCGCAGCGATGCCCTGCTCGGCCCGACAAGCCCCGGCCGCCGCAGCGATGCCCTGCTCGGCCCACCAAGACCCGGTCCCTGCAGCGACGCCCAGCCCAGCCTGCACAGATCCCATCGCAGCTGCGACGCCGATCCAGGCCGCCGCCATACAGGGCGCGGCCCGCCAAGACCAGGCCGCCGCCATACAGGGCGCGGCCCGCCAAGAGATTGCATCACCATTTACCCCGGCCTGCAAGGCCAGAGCAGACACCGCTCCCCAGCCTAAGGAAGTCCCTACTAGGAAATCCCTGATAGGTGAAGACTCCGCGTACTGGCAGCTGAAGGCTGACATGGAGGCCAAGTTCCCACAGGAGATGGTGGATCAGTACATGTTACCTCCGCATACCCCCAAGAGGATTCCGGCAACCCCTGCAGCGACCACGCCAAAGAGTCCCCCGCCTGGGCCTGCTGATGAAAGTCCATCCCCAGCACTGCCACCAAAGGAGTGCTCAGAAGAACTAAGGGGGAGGGGAGGCCAGGAAGCTGAGGAGCTGACTCAGGAGCCACCAGCAGTGGATCCATGCCCAGAGCCGGAGATGTTGCCATATTCCCGCTGGGATGAGGAAGACCTGACACCGTCTGCTGAGGAAGATCTGCCCCAAAGCCTCACCTGGGAGCTGGTAAGCTGTACCCCGCAGAATCCAGTCCGCAAGACACGGCGCCGTAGCAGAACACAGTCTTTCCCTGCACCGCCATCCCCAGAGCAAAGAGATGACATAACGGCCAGAGACCTAGAAGAAAAACGGTTCCTGAGAAGAGCCAAAGCCCAGGTCAGAGGACCCCTTTGTAGAGGAATTGTGGAAGACTTTAGCCTGAAGTCAGGATACGGATTCATCGTTGCACCTGGTATGAAAGAAGGCATTTTTGTCAATAGAAGAGACGTGAGAGCTCATTTGCCCAGAGGACACCCTGGCAGAAACTTAAAGATGGGAGATTCAGTGCAATTTACAATGCATCAAGGAGAAAGAGGCTGGTATGCGCTAGATGTAACGCCATGTCCTAAAGGAAAAGACACAGAAGAAAGGAAAGATAGAAAAGGAACAGAGAAAGAACCTACTGATGAGACTACCACAGACGAAGAAAGAGGTCAAGGAAGCAACAGGTGCCGCAGCCCTACAGGCCCAAGCCCTGGTGAGGAGGAGTCTGCATAAAGTTCATGTAAAGTAAAGCAAGTTACCAGTTTTGAAGTTTTTGCAACGTTTTAAAGTTTAAGTATGTGCCCACATAAACTAATGTGAGAAATGAACCTGAAGGCTATGAACTGGCTATAGCCACAAACTCTCGCAGTGTAAATAGTTACACCAGAGGGCACCACCACCACCAGAGTCAGCCTGTTTAGGGGCTTGGCTCGTCTGCAACCAGGGAGCACGTCCGTATATAGGGCCTTGGCTTACCTGCAACCAGAGAGCATGCCTGTTTATGGGGCCTGGCTCTCCACCACAAAGAGGGTACCTGGTCAGCACCAACTGTGGAGGCCGCCTCTACATCCTGCCAGAAGAGGCTGAAGGCGCGGATCCACCAGGCCAGGTATACCCTGAAGACCACCAGCCCATGGAAGCCGCCTCTACATCCTGCCAGAAGTGGCTGAAGGCGCGGCCAACGTGAAAGGGTTTTGGGTGGGTTAACGGACTTGTGGGTGGAGGGTGGTGATGTATGGTACCTGGTGCTTTTAAAAATGTTTTACATGTTTTAATGTTTTATGCATTTTAAAATGTTGTCTTGCAGCCCGAGGACGTGCTGGTGATAACTAAGGGGGAATGTGGCGCCCCTGACCTGGTCAGGCACCACTGAGTACTGCACCCATGCTGGGGACAGTACAATACAGGTAATCCAGAAGGCTGACTGGGGTGTGGAACACAGGCGCATAGTGATCAGGCCTCACACATGTACCCATGAGAGGACCCCTGGGGATCCCAGGAGGGGGAAAAGCCTTCACCTTCACTGGAATAGTGGAGGGGGCCAAAAGCCTCCATCTCCTCTCAAGGGGTGTGGTAAGAGAGTCTGGTTGCTAGGTGGCGTAGGCAGGCACAAAAGGGAAAGAAGGAGGAGTAAACAGTCTAGAGTCTGCAGCAGAGGGTGGAGGAGTGAGGAGCAGGAAAGTGGAGCTCAGACAGGAGCAGCAGTGAAGGTCCCAGATGTGAGCCGGTTCAGAGCAGAGTCCAGGGAGCTCCGAGGAGAGCTGACCCCTTCCCCTGGGCTGCTGTAGTCTGACAGCGTCCGCGCAGTGGCTACCGACGGGGGAGAACGGTCACCTAGGAGTGCTACCCGAAACCCATCTCCAGCTAGAGAGAGAGCACAGAGTGGGAAGTAAGGAGACTGCTAGGGAGAACCAGGCCCAAACGGGCGGCAGATCCCGAAGCGGAGATAGATCCAGCTTTCTTTTGCTAAACCTGCCGGTGTGGGGCTCTCAAAGCCCACGCCACAACACCACAAAAAAGCTGCAGCCACGTAGCCACAGTTAGGGCCCATAGCTCACAGGAGGCAAGAAGCTGGAGTGATCTGGCCCAGGCAACAAGCACACGGCAAACGAAGGGGAGTGAGGCTTCAGCAACTTCCCTGGGTGACCCCCATAGGGACTCAAAGTCGGGGTCACCCCAAACCACCAAGGGCTAAGGAAGGCGAGTTAGTAGTCACCCTCACAAGTCAGCCTGAAGGACACCTGGTTCCCGCCTGGTTCATCCCAGCTACGCCCGGGGTACTCACCCTGCCACCTGAAGTGAGTAAAAACCCTGAAAGACATTCTGCCTGTGTGGAGTTATTCTGCGCCTTGTGGTACTACGCACCTACACAGGGCCCTGGGGCTTGCCTCACTCTCAGGAGGCTATTCCAACTAACTGCACACACCATCAGCCCCAGGCGACCCTCAACCTGCAGTGGCGGTCCCTACTGGCCGCAATACTGAGAGTGGCGTCACGACAAGAAGAAGATCTCCTACCTGTGACCAGATCCAGCCGAGTGGAGTCCCTGAAGGTAATGCACCGACACAACACCTGTGGGGCTTCACATTTACAATTAACATGCTTTTTCTATGTTGCTCCATCCTCCCAATATTTGAGATACAGAGCAATATTGTTTACAGTCCATGCCTAGGAGACCCAGCCATCACTCCAAGTCAGAAGCAGTGGCTGGTCTCCTAGGCAAAGAGCAGTAGCAACAGATGTAATCACTAATGCTCATTGGGATCTCAGGAACAACATTCTGAAGTTTCTTCCTTTCTCTAACAGTATACATTAATATAATGACTCCTGGGCATGCAAAACAGACCAGGCGCAGTTCTACATGTAACGCCATTATGGGGAGCGTGGTGTACACAGACTGCTGCAGCTAGGACTAAACAGGGCTTCAAAAAAACAGACATTAACACCTCTTTTGCTGCACTGCCTTGGGCTACAACTCCGAGCAGGTTTTGTTCTACCTTGCAGCCTGTAAGAGGAGGAGCAGCAGTAGAAAAAAAGGAGTGATTGGCTGAATAAGATGGAGATGTAGAGAGGAGCTAACTGTCATGTCACACGCCCGCATCGTGGCCTGGGGTTACTCGTTACTGGGCCACAGTTCTGTTACTGGGATGCTGCGGTGGCAAGGCCCGGTTCCATGACCCCGACGGTGTCAGTTAAAGTAGAGATGATGGGGATGGTAGTTTGTGACGCCACCTGTGGTGCTCGGCCCAAGACAGCCAACGCTGCAGGATGGGACCTCTTTGGCAGATGGTGACGCAGCTTGGTTGGTATAGCTCTCCACAGGTAGAGCTGGGCCCCAGGGCTGTTGGGAGTAATAGTCTTTGTAACTAATGGAGGGACTTAACGTTGAGGTGCAGGACTGAGGACACCGGTAATAACAGGACAACACAAGGGCCATAGTTTACTTTACCTTTTACTTGGTAGTTGATGGTACAGGCCCAGGAAACTGGTCCAGCAGGTAATGGAGGTCCAGTCAGCCTGAAAGCAATTGAGAGGATCCACCTATGCAGGTGGGTTCAGAGCCCTTCCTGCTTGTGCTGTGATGTGTAGGTCCCTTGAAGCTATGCTGAGACCCTCTTCTTTGTGTAGGAAGTGATTCTCACCCATATGGTAGGCAGCGCGAGTCCTTTACTAGTGCCGCTTCTTTTATCATGGCTCCTGCCTCTACTATTCTGCTGTGCCCTGGGTACTCTGTGGGCCAGAAGACCTGCAGTCTCATGCCCTTCAGATTCTGCTGCGGGTACGTCAGTACCCAGGCAGCCTCGGACTCCGATGTCCGGTTCTATGCACTCGGCCCTGAGCAAGCGTGACGCCCCTGGACTATCAGGTCGTCTCAGTGTACTGCACGCTCTTTTCCCTTAGTGCAGTATTCAAATCCCTCATGGTTCTGGGTCCCCATCTTACAGTGCTGGCTCCAACAGCAAATCAAATCCTAGAAACACCCTGCACCACACCCACCAGACACACCAGTGGGCGGCTTGAGCGGAATAGGGTCACCCACCTAGAGGTCAGGAAGAGAGGGTCAGGAGAGTGTCAGTGAAGTGAAGTGAAGGGAAGTGAAGGAAGTGGAGTGAAGTGGAGAAAGAAGGGAGCGGTGGCTCCCCGGAATAGCTGTCTAGGTTGCAGACGGTGGTCTGGACCTAGAGGACTTGGACCCCCGGTCGCAGGAGATTGAGGCATGGTGCCTAGACCTGTTAAGTAAACGGTCGGCAGCCTGGTTCTATCACCGGTATGGGACCAAAGGCACGGCGGGGTACACGGACCCTGGGTGGGGGAGAAGCTTCAGGCAACCCGGCAATTAACCTGCGGAGAGCGGAACCTTATGGACTGTTCCCCATCAGTTACAGAATTGGGGCACTAGCACAACGAAGGGGATAGGGCATTCCACATACGCAGCCCACTGAAATTCCAAGCGTGAGCACTGAGAGCAGGCTCTTACACTTAGCCACAGTGGGGAGTGGGGCCCGGCAAGTTCCAGACTACCGGGCCACTACAGTAAATCTAAACTTTGTGCCAGGAGGCAGGTCACGGATCACCAGGTAGCACTGCAGGGGATGGGACCCAGACGAGCTCCCCTTGAGAGGCAGCGGCACCTAGAGACTTGGTTTATCCGGTTGTCAGCGTCTGCTTATTGGCTGAGTGAGTATATGAGTGATCCCCCGTCACGGCACCCAATATCATCTTCCAGAGCCCTGGGGCATACCCCTACCCATGGAGGGTAACGACACCTTGCTACCCCATTCCATCACCCCGGGTACTCCCAACAACGGCACCGGCAGTACTCCCAATTACCACACACCACGGGTGGCGTCATGAACTATAACTCCCCTATAAATACCCCCTTTTACTTTAGAGTGTGACCCCAAGTCTCCGGGTCTGGAGACCCTTGAGCCACGAACGGAAATTGCCCACAGATCCGAGTGGTTTGATCCGCTGCTGAGGCGGCATAGAAGCTATTGCTCAGCTCTCTTCTCAGCGACCGTCTTTTCTCCACTTCTGACTTGTTCTGATCAGTTTCACTTTCTGTCTGTGCCCAACTCCTCCTCCAGGCCAGAATGCATAGGGAAGCTCACCTCAAACCGGGTTCTTGAGCTCCCCCTTCTGGTCTGGAGTAGGAAGTGTTTAGTGCTAGTGTCCCTAGCATGAGAGATTCCCCCTTTGCTTCCAGGCATAGCATCACCGCCTGTGAGGAGGGCAATGTTACTGTGGCAACTGGACCACTGGGGTGCCATACATGCATTGTTGAAAAGAACAGTGAGGACCCAGGACAGGAGCACAGGGTGAGTGCTGACAGCTCTGCAGCCCAGTGTAACAGAGCAGTGATCACTGGAGCTGTACTGCACCGAAAGACTGGCAAATTTGTCCACCGCCACCTGAATTACCTCAGAGGAGAATTGAAGAAAGGAGTATTTACTAAAACAGAGCTGGTTGGTCCTCTTTAACTAACAGTTCTCCAGGCTTAAAAACTGTCCACACTTTTCTCGGCACTAACATTCTAAAACGTCAATACAGAGGTAGCAGCTTGGTGGTGACAGTGCAGCTTGGTGTAGGGAAAGAGCAGTAGCTGCTAAATTCTAAGAGCTCCAACCAGTCCTGCTATGCATCAGGAGGATGACTTTCTTTTGTACAGTTAGGTCCAGAAATATTTGGACAGTGACACAAGTTTTGTTATTTTAGCTGTTTACAAAAACATGTTCAGAAATACAAATATATATATAATATGGGCTGAAAGTGCACACTCCCAGCTGCAATGTGAGAGTTTTCACATCCAAATCGGAGAAAGGGTTTAGGAATCATAGCTCTGTAATGCATAGCCTCCTCTTTTTCAAGGGACCAAAAGTAATTGGACAAGGGACTCTAAGGGCTGCAATTAACTCTGAAGGCGTCTCCCTCGTTAACCTGTAATCAATGAAGTAGTTAAAAGGTCTGGGGTTGATTACAGGTGTGTGGTTTTGCATTTGGAAGCTGTTGCTGTGACCAGACAACATGCGGTCTAAGGAACTCTCAATTGAGGTGAAGCAGAACATCCTGAGGCTGAAAAAAAAGAAAAAATCCATCAGAGAGATAGCAGATATGCTTGGAGTAGCAAAATCAACAGTCGGGTACATTCTGAGAAAAAAGGAATTGACTGGTGAGCTTGGGAACTCAAAAAGGCCTGGGCGTCCACGGATGACAACAGTGGTGGATGATCGCCGCATACTTTCTTTGGTGAAGAAGAACCCGTTCACAACATCAACTGAAGTCCAGAACACTCTCAGTGAAGTAGGTGTATCTGTCTCTAAGTCAACAGTAAAGAGAACTATGGGGAGATAAGGTATGCACACCAGTGACTATGTAAGGGGAATACATGAAATAGCAGAAACTGCTGTGTGAATACTGACTTGAAAAATCCAATAGCTATATGCAAGAGTGAAAATGTGAAAAATGGAATCTGCATTACTGCCATGAACATATGAATCAAGAGAAATTTAGCTACTGAATTGATCAATGCAATAGAGCCCCAACACTACGCCAAAGTATTTCTCTACGTTGGGGTCCCTAGCTTGTGTGTGTCCTCTCATGCAGTTAAAAAACTTACCGTGTATGGGAAGCTGAGACCCAGGCTATTTATGCGCATGATATGGATTGGCAATAGGTGTGGTTGGGGAGGGTTCACAAACGAAAAAATACTAACAAATAGGAATAACGTTTGGAACACCATTCTAAGTCCGAACTGGGTGCAAAAACCTAAAAAAAACATCACTATGGGGAGATAAGGTATGCACACCAGTGACTATGTAAGGGGAATACATGAAATAGCAGAAACTGCTGTGTGAATACTGACTTGAAAAATCCAATAGCTATATGCAAGAGTGAAAATGTGAAAAATGGAATCTGCATTACTGCCATGAACATATGAATCAAGAGAAATTTAGCTACTGAATTGATCAATGCTGTTTCTGCTATTTCATGTATTCCCTTTACATAGTCACTGGTGTGCATACCTTGTCTCCCCATAGTGACTTTTTTTAGGTTTTTGCACCCAGTTCGGACTTAGAATGGTGTTCCAAACGTTATTCCTATTTGTTAGTATTTTTTCGTTTGTGAACCCTCCCCAACCACACCTATTGCCAATCCATATCATACGCATAAATAGCCTGGGTCTCAGCTTCCCATACACGGTAAGTTTTTTAACTGCATGAGAGGACACACACAAGCTAGGGACCCCAACGTAGAGAAATACTTTGGCGTAGTGTTGGGGCTCTATTGCATTGATCAATTCAGTAGCTAAATTTCTCTTGATTCATATGTTCATGGCAGTAATGCAGATTCCATTTTTCACATTTTCACTCTTGCATATAGCTATTGGATTTTTCAAGTCAGTATTCACACAGCAGTTTCTGCTATTTCATGTATTCCCCTTACATAGTCACTGGTGTGCATACCTTATCTCCCCATAGTGATGTTTTTTTTAGGTTTTTGCACCCAGTTCGGACTTAGAATGGTGTTCCAACAGTAAAGAGAAGACTCCATGAAAGTAAATACAAAGGGTTCACATCTAGATGCAAACCATTCATCAATTCCAAAAATAGACAGGCCAGAGTTAAATTTGCTGAAAAACACCTCATGAAGCCAGCTCAGTTCTGGAAAAGTATTCTATGGACAGATGAGACCAAGATCAACCTGAACCAGAATGATGGGAAGAAAAAAGTTTGGAGAAGAAAGGGAACGGCACATGATCCAAGGCACACCACATCCTCTGTAAAACATGGTGGAGGCAACGTGATGGCATGGGCATGCATGGCTTTCAATGGCACTGGGTCACTTGTGTTTATTGATGACATAACAGCAGACAAGAGTAGCCGGATGAATTCTGAAGTGTACCGGAATATACTTTCAGCCCAGATTCAGCCAAATGCCGCAAAGTTGATCGGATGGCGCTTCATAGTACAGATGGACAATGACCCCAAGCATACAGCCAAAGCTACCCAGGAGTTCATGAGTGCAAAAAAGTGGAACATTCTGCAATGGCCAAGTCAATCACCAGATCTTAACCTAATTGAGCATGCATTTCACTTGCTCAAATCCAGACTTAAGACGGAAAGACCCACAAACAAGCAAGACCTGAAGGCTGCGGCTGTAAAGGCCTGGCAAAGCATTAAGAAGGAGGAAACCCAGCGTTTGGTGATGTCCATGGGTTCCAGACTTAAGGCAGTGATGCAGAGCCCAACTCGCGAAAATTGTGTCACTGTCCAAATATTTCTGGACCTAACTGTAACTAAGTCAAATAAAGCAGCCCAGTTACAGGGAAACCAGCAATACAGACAATGTGTTAACATGCTCATATGACACTCAAAAGTCCTTTAAGGCCTTATCGGGTATGCAATGTCTAAAATAAATAAAAAAAAATATAATAAGCATGGAAAAAACTAACAGATCGAAAAAAAAAATTAACCATGCTAATCTGAATTTATGTTTATAGCCCCACTCCCATGGAACAATGTATGTCCTATGAAATATAAAAATATTTTTTATGGAAAGGGGAACACAATTTAAAGTATTATTTTTAGCACTCCTTTATGATCATTAAAAAAAAAATAAAAAACATGATAAATAGACACATTTTCTATTTTTTCCAATTGCAGCAAGAAAAAAAAGAATATGAAACGAACATAACAATTAAACATTGTGTATTCCAAAAATTATTTGAAAATACAAACGAGAACATTTTTTGGAGTTATTAAAGGTGCAGGTACCAAATGTGCCTGGTCATAAAGAGGAGAAGATGTTCTGTCGTGAACTGTTTAATTCTCCAGCCATACCACCCCAAGGAAAATTAAGTAATCAGAAGATGTTATGTACACCGTGTGCAGAATTATTAGGCAAGTTGTATTTTAGAGTATTTTTTTATTATTGATCAACAGCTATGTTCTCAATCAACCCAAAAGACTCATAAATATCAAAGCTTAATATTTTTGGACGTTGGAGTGTTTTTTTAGATTTGGCTATCTTAGGAGGACATATGTTTGCGCAGGCAACTATTATTGTGCAGAATTATTAGACAACTTAATAAAAACCAAATATATTCCCATCTCACTTGTTTTCACCAGGTAAACCAATATAACTGCACAAAATTTAGAAATAAACATTTCTGACATGCAAAAAGAAAACCCCAAAAAATTAGTGACCAATATAGCCACCTTTCTTTATCATGACACTCAACAGCTTGCCATCCAGAGATTCTGTCTGTTGCTTGATCTGTTTATGATCAACATTGCGTGCAGCAGCCACCACAGCCTCCCAGACACTGTTCCGAGAGGTGTACTGTTTTCCCTCCCTGTAGATCTCACATTTTATGAGGGACCACAGGTTCTCTATGGGGTTCAGATCAGGTGAACATGGGGGCCATGTCATTATTTTTTCATCTTTTAGACCTGTACTGGCCAGCCACGCTGTGGAGTAGTTGGATGCATTTGATGGAGCATTGTCCTGCATGAAAATCATGTTTTTCTTGAACAATACTGACTTCTTCCTATACCACTGCTTGAAGAAGTTGTCTTCTTGAAACTGGCAGTAGCTCTGGGAGTTGAGGTTCACTCCATCCTCAACCCGAAAAGGTCCCACAAGTTCATCTTTGATGATACCAGCCCATACTAGTACCCCACCTCCAACTTGCTGGCGTCTAATTCGGAGTGGAGCTCTCTGCCCTTAACTGTTCCAGCCTCTGGCCCACTCATCTGGCCCATCAAGAGTCACTCTCATTTCATCAGTCCATAAAACCTTTGAAAAATCAGTCTTAAGATATTTCTTGGCCCAGTCTTGACATTTTATCTTATGTTTCTTGTTCAAAGGTGGTCATTTTTCAGCCTTCCTTATTTTGGCCAAGTCCCGGAGTATGGCACACTTTGTGCTTTTTGATACTCCAGTAATGTTGCAGCTCTGACATATTCTTTCCCTGTAAATACCCCCCCTTCTTCATTTGAGTGTGGCCCCTAGCCCCCGGGTCCGGAGACCCTCGAGCCACTAGTAATCACCCCCGGTTCGACCACTGCAGAAGCGGCACAGCTGCATCCCTCTGCAAGACATCTTACAATTTTGGACTTTTCAGAGCCCGTCAAATCTCTCTTCTAACCCATTTTGCCAAAGAAAAGGAGTTGCCTAATAATTAAGCACACCTTATATAGGGTGTTGATGTCATTACACCACACCCCTCCTCATTACAGAGATGCACATCATCTGATTTACTTAATTGGTAGTTGGCTCTCAAGCCTATACAGCTTGAACAACATGTATAAAAAGTATCATATGATCAAAATACTCGTTTGCCTAATAATTCTGCACATAGTGTAAATCAAAAGCTATTCAAAAAGAAATGTAAAGATGGGATAAGCACTTCGCACATACACGACGGTGGGTGATCCTTACTCCAGGCAATAAAAATGGGGCCCGGTCTTTGCGCAGCAGCCCCTCTATTAACTCTCTGTATAAGATATATTGAGTTTTCCAAACCAGACAACCCATTTAAATATGAAACATTCTGCGAATGCAAATCTAACGCTGTTTATTTCCTGAACCTAGCAAGGGCAAAATAATAAATAAATTGAGAATTTGGCATGTGTAAATGTGTGGGCATCCCATTAGTCAAAACTAAGTAACACCTCCTTTGGCAGAAATTAACAATATTTTTTGTAGGAAGCTAGCAAACTGTATTCTTACTTTAGATTTTTTTTTTCTTCTACTGTGATTATAACATTTGACTATTACATAAATGTGAACTTTATTTTTTACTTGAATCTTTGTTGTTTCACCCTTAAGTTTTCTTTATTAGCAAGGCATCCTGCTGATAGCACTATTACCGCTGCAAGCAATGTCTGGTATGAGGCGATTATTGCTTCTAGGTTGTAAAGAAAAACTAGCAGAGGATCAAAGGAGCATCATGGATGAAACTGAAGCAGATTTAAATGGGGAAGGGGGGGATACTATAAAAGTTGAATGTAATGAGCCCAAAGTAATGTGACTAATAAAAAAAGAATTGTACTCACTTTCAGGGTTGTCCTAAATGACTGATGATTATAAATATAATCCATCTGTATGTAATCAAGTCTCCGTATAAATGCACCTGCTCTGTGATAGTCTGTGTTCTGTTTAAAGCGCAGATAGAATCATGAAGACCAAGGAACACAACAGGCAGGTCCGTGATACTGTTGTGGAGAAGTTTAAAGTTGAATTTGGTTACAAAAAGATTTCCAAAACTTTAAACATCCCAAGAAGCACTGTGCAAGTAATCATAATGAAATGGAAGGAGTATCATACCACTACAAATCTACCAAGACCCAGCCGTCCCTCAAAACGTTCATCACAAACAAGGAGAAGACTGATCAGAGATGCAGCTAAGAAGCTCATGATCACTCTGGATGAACTGCAGAGATCTACAGCTTAAGTGGGAGAGTCTGTCCATAGGACAACAATCAGTCGTACAATGCACAAATCTGGACTTTATGGAAGAGTGGCAAGAAGAAAGCCATTTCTCAAAGATATCCATAAATAGTGTTGTTTAAAGTTTGCCACAAGCCACCTGGGAGACACACCAAATATGTGGAAGAAAGTGCTTTGGTCAGATTAAACCAAAATCGAACTATTTGGGCACAATGCCAAACGATATGTTTGGCATAAACGCAACACAGCTCATCCCCACTGTCAAACATGGTGGTGGCAGCATCATGGTTTGGGCCTGCTTTTCTTCAGCAGGGACAGGGAAGATGGTTAAAATTGATGGGAAGATGGATGGAGCCAAATACAGGACCATTCTTGAAGAAAACCTGTTGGAGTCTGCAAAAGACCTGAGACTGGGACGGATATTTGTCTTCAAACAAGACAATTATCCCAAACATAAAGCAAAATCTACAATGGAATGGTTCACAAATAAACGTATCCAGGTGTTAGAATGGCCAAGTCAAAGTCCAGACCGGAATCAAATCGAGAATCCGTGGAAAGAGCTGAAAACTGCTGTTCACATACGCTCTCCATCCAACCTCACTCAGCTCCAGCTGTTTGCAAAGGAAGAATGGGCAAGAATTTCAGTCTCTCGATGTGCAAAACTGATAGACACATACCCCAAGTGACTTGCAGCTGTAATCGCAGCAAAAGGTGGCGCTACAAAGTATTAACTTAAAGGGGATGAATAATATTGCACGCCCCAATTTTCAGTTATTTATTTTTTAAAAAAGTATAAAATAAGCAATAAATTTTGTTCAACTTCACAATTGTGTCCCACTTGTTGTTGATTCTTCACCATAACATTAACATTTTTATCTTTATGTTTGAAGCCTGAAATGTGGGAAAAGGTTGAAAAAAAAGGGTGCCGAATACTTTCAGAAGGCAATGTACTTTATGGTTCTAACAGTTCCCTATATACTGTATAATGGTCCCTACAGCTCCCTATATACTCTTTGATGGTTCATACAGATCCCTTTACACTATATAATGGCTACAGCTCTCTTTTCACTGTATGATCATCCCTATATACTGTATGATAGTCCCTACAGCTCCCTATATACTCTATGATGGTCCGCACAACTCCCTATACATGGTGTGATGGTCCCACAGTTCCCTATATACTGTATAATAATCCCAATAGCTTCCTATATACTGTATGATGGTCCTCACAGTTCCCTATATACTGTATGATGGGCCCTACAACTCCCTATATACAGTATAATGGTCCCCAAAATTTCCTATATACAGTATAATCATCCCTACAGCTCCCTATACACTGTATGATGGTCCCTACAGCTCCTTATACACTCTATGATGGGCCTAAAGTTCGCCATATACTTTATAATAGTCCCCACAGCTACCTATACATTGTAGAATGGTCCCTACAGGTCCCTGTACACTGTATTATATACCACACAGCTACCTGTACACTGTAAGATGGTCCTTATGTACCACCCTGAGAGGGGCCCGGCCGCTTCCTCCGCTTGCTCGGGCCGAGCCGCTCGAGGTCCGGGCTTGGGTTTGTCGGTTGCACGAGCGCCTCCGGACCGGGGGCCACGTCGCTCTTATTAAGGGGGGTAGGCGGTGGGAGGATGGTGGTCGGGTAACGGGTCGTGATGCAACCCACGGGTCGTGGTGACGGAAGAAGCACCACCGCTGCGGCTGAAGTAATGGCGGGCTCGTCCGGGATCGGTGTTGCGGCCGCAGCCGAGATGTTAGCCCCTCCGTGGGTAGGGGCGGTGTGTCCCGGGGCCTGGTGAGGGACTGAGGCGACTGTAAGGGTTGGTGGTAGTTATTGTCGGGGTGCAGGGCGCCGCGGTGTAGTGTGTCGTGCCCGGATGGCACTGGTGTACTCACGATTAATTCACACTGAGTCACTGGTAAACCAAAGTTTGGTAGTGGTCGGTCCCCGCGGCCGGCTGCTGATGTCCCCTGTGGGGTTGATGGTGGCCCCTTTTCTCGTGCACCTCTGGATGTTTGTGTTTCTGCTCCCCCTGCCTGAGCAATGGTAGCCCGCTCCCCGGCGTTGAGCTGCCGGAGGAGCCCTCGGTTGCCAGCAGGTGCTGGCCCGTCGGGTGCTTGGCCCTTGGCGGTGGCGCTCATCCGGTCTCGGTGGGCTTTTGCCTTCTTTCAGGACTTTGGTTGTGGATGAACCCGTGAGGTGCGGCCAGCAATCAGTCAATTTGCCTATACTCCGTGGCTTCTAAGCTAGGACGGGGTCTGAGTACCCTTCTTGTTGGTGCTCCGGTACACGTTTGACTCCCCGGTTTGGGACCGGCGGGCCACAACCCAGGCCCAGTCCATACGGTTCCGCCGGTTGCTGAACCGGTACTCCTGCAGACGGCCACCACCGCCTGCCTGCCTGACGTTCTCTAAGGGGCCCAGGCTCCTACCCGGGTCCCTGACAGTTATTCTCCTTTTTCACTTCCTGTCTCTGTCACTCTCCAAACTCAATAACGCAATAACCGAAAGGTTCAAGCACTACCTGTCAGCAGCAAAATTCACTGCCTATACGGATAATAATCCGTTAACGCACCTGGACACGGCCAAGCTGGGCGCCCTCGAGCAAAGGTGGATGGCTCGGCTGTCTAACTACGACTTCACTGTCAAGTACTGAGCCAGGAGCAAGAACACCAACGCAGACGCCCTGTCCAGGATGCCGTATCTATCTGACGAGGGGGTGGAAGAGGACCGCCTGGAAGAGATAGAGCTGCCCGCGTTTCATCGGTCACAGGAGGAGAAGCCGTGTGTGGCCCAGCAGCAGGTGAACCTCGATCTGCTGCCCAGTCAGGAGTGGCGAGAAACCCAAGACCAAGTGCCTTCAGTCCGTCTGGTCAAGACCCTGCTAGCCCAAGGCGTGCGCCGTATGGACTCAGCGGCCCCTTCCGAGGCTCAGCGACTGTGGAAAGAGATGGACCGCCTGTGCCTGCACCAGCAGAAGTTGTATCGGGAGTTGATTGACCCGAAGACCCATGAGAAAGTCTGTCAGTCGGTGGTGCCTCAATATTGTGTACCCAAGGTCCTTCGGGCTTATCATGACGGCGCTGGACACTTCGGGTGGAAGAAGCTGGAGATGCTGTTATGAGAGCGGTTCTACTGGAGTGGGATGCGGGAATCCGTAGAGGCTTAGCTATCGTGGCGTAGCGGGGGAGCCTAACCTCGTCCTCTCCACAGTTCAGCACTCTCACCAGCACTCTCCCCTTCTTGACGTCAATTACCCCTCTGGCGGTCATCACAGTGGGCCAGTGCTCCGAGGGCAAGGACTCCACCATCGCTGGGTAATCTCGTCCCTGGGGGCCGACTGCTGCTCTGCACCAGATCATCATTTCGCTCCTGGGCGGCACCACCAGGAGTGCCACATCCATCACCCGGACACCGCCAATCTTTCCACCTGTCAAGTTCACTTGCTGCCGCTGCAGGAGGGCCCGGAGTTCGTGATGGAGGGCCCTCTGCCGGCTCCCTGCTGCCGTGGCGGACAACTCCTGCACCAAGCTTAGCACCTCACCCATGCAGTGCTCCATCACATTCGTCCCTAGCACTATCTTCGGGTTGTGGTCACTAGACTCATGCAGTACTACAATCATTCCCTGGCATTTCAGCTCAGTCCTCCCCACAGTCAGGGTTACTTCCTTAAGCCCCACTTGAGTCATAGGGAGTCCATCTGCTGCAACAATAGTCATGCCATTATCGGGGGGGCTAAGTTTAAATAAATACATGTGTGGTCAATATAAAGGACTGGCACATGACTTATTTCTTCCAAAGGCAGTACTAAGGACCAGGGGGCACTCACTGCGAGTGGAAGAAAAGCGATTCCGACACCTAAATAGGAAAGGGTTCTTTACAGTTAGAGCGGTCAGACTGTGGAATACACTACCACAAGAGGTAGTAATGGCAGATACTATAACAGCTTTTAAAAAAGGGCTGGATGATTTCCTCAGTACACAAAACATTGTTGGTTATAAATGACTTAGGGCGGCTTTGCACACTACGACATCGCAGGTGCGATGTCAGTGGGGTCAAATCGAAAGTGACGCACATCCGGCGTCACTTGCGATGTCGTAGTGTGTAAATCCTAGATGATACGATGAACGACCGCAAAAGCGTCGTTATCGTATCATCGCTGCAGCCTCCGACATTTCCATAATGCCGGGGGAGCGACAGGTACGATGTAGTTCCTCGTTCCTGCGGCCGCACACATCGCTGTGTATGAAGCCGCAGGAGCGAGGAACTTCACCTTACCTGCCTCCCGGCTGCAATGAGATGGACGGAGGTGGGCGGGATGTTTACATCCTGCTCATCTCCGCCCCTCCACTTCAATTGGCCGCCTGCCGTGTGACGTCACTGTGACGCCGCACGACCCGCCCCCTAAGGAAGGAGGCGGGTCGCCGGCCAGAGGGACGTCGCACGGCAGGTATGTGCGTGTAAAGCTGCCGTAGCGATAATAATCGCTACGGCAGCTTTCACTATATATCGAACGTGCGACGGGGGCGGGACTATCGCTGCAGCATCGGTAACACATTGTTACCGATGTCGCAGCGTGCAAAGCCCGCCTTAGGGCTACTTTGCACACAGAGATAAATCTTTGGCAGATCGGTGGTTGCAGTGAAATTGTGGACATATTGTTCGATTTGTACACAGCCACAAACCTGGCACTGATTGTCCACAATTTCACTGCAACCACAGATCTACCGCAGATTTATCTCTGTGTGCAAAGTACCCCTTAGTGACTAAATGTAGAACTGGTGGAGGAAGGTTGAACTAGATGGACCTAGGTCTTTTTTCAACCTAAGTAACTATGTAACTATGTAAGTTCACTGTCACCCCAATACCGCTGGTACAACGTATAGGGCATGGTCGTTACCTGCGATCCAGTGTCCAGTAAGGCTGCGGTCGGGACCCCATCCACCGCCACCGAGATGATAGGGTGGCCTCCAACATACCGATCCCGCCAGTCTGCCGGGCCATGGGGGTCTACTCCTGAGGATTGGCCCTTGGCCCCAGGGGTTGCTCGTTTAACGGACAGCGACGAGCATAATGGACAGGCTGGTTACACCAGTAGCATACCGGCGGCCGATACCGAGGGTCATTGACTCTCCTCCGCTGCATCCACGGGACATCCTCGGGGCGGTCGGCGAGCTGGATTGTCTCCTGGGGCTTGGCTCCCGGCGGAAGCTTGAGGGCGTCGATCACCCGGGCAAGATCCTCATGCATGCGTTGCACCTTATCAGCCAGTTCATCTCTTGCCCCTGTGGGTGCAGCCAGGGTCGGTAGGGACAGCAGTGGGGGTAGTACAGCTACAGGAGCGGTGTTGGCCGGCCAGGGGACCGCGTCCGGGGGGTTAATCTCCAGGGGCTGCAGGGCCTTGATTGCCCGCTCTTTTACTACTGCAAAGTCTAGATCAGGGTGCTCGAGAGTCCACAACCGCAGCTGCTTGCGGTCTTCAGCAGACCCCAGGCCCTGTAGGAACTGCTCCACCAACATCTTGTTGTTATCGGCCTCGCTGATGGTATCTACCCGCTTCAGAGTGCGAAGGGCCATCTGTAGACGCAAGGCGTAGTCCCTGATGCTGTCTGCTGACCGCTGCTGGCAGTGGTAGAATTGCATCCGGAGCTCAGCTGCTGTGCAAGTTTCAAAGGCGGCCTGAAGTTTTTCAAAGATGGTGGTCACAGAGGCCCGGTCCTCGTCAACCAAGGTCTCCGTCTCCTGCTCAGCCGCTCCAGTCAGCTGCCCTAAGACTACCACCGCACGCTGCTTGCCAGTCATGGCATACAGGTCGAGAACCGAGCACATCTTTTTCCGGAAAGCCTGCAATGTATCAGGCTTCTCGTCGTACTGGGGTAGCCAGGCTGCACCGGGCACATGGGGCAGGGAGATCGGCATTACCTGGGCGACCGCCGGACCCGTGGCCTCCGCTGCTCGTGCGTCCAGAGCAGGGATGACCGCATCCCCGCCATCGGGCGCCGCCGCTCCGGCGGCCGGCGCCATCCCATCATCGCCACTGGGCGCCGACATGTTCTCGCCACTTTCCCCCTAGGTTTTCTCTTAGCACTCCTCCTTCGGGGGCGGGGCTTTTCCCTTTGCGCCTTTACTGCTCGGGGAAGACGACTCGAGCGGGAAACTTTCGCGCCAAGATGGCGGGACTTCATCTTTTTCGGCAGGACACCGCTGACGGAAACTTCTAAGGCGCACTTTCCACAGGTAAGTGGACTGTCCAAATCCTGTTCGTGATGCCAAAAAGAGGCTACGTGTACCGCCCTGAGAGGGGCCCGGCCGCTTGCTTGGGCCGAGCCGCTCGAGGTCCGGGCTCGGGTTTGTCGGTGGCACGAGCGCCTCCGGACCGGGGGCCACATCGCTCTTGTTAAGGGGGGTAGGCGGTGGGAGGATGGTGGTCGGGTAACGGGTCGTGACACCACCCACGGGTCGTGGTGGCGGAAGAAGCACCACCGCTGCGGCTGAAGTAATGGCGGGCTCGTCCGGGATCGGTGTTGCGGCCGCAGCCGAGATGTTAGCCCCTCCGTGGGTAGGGGCGGTGTGTCCCGGGGCCCGGTGGGGGACTGAGGTGACTGTAAGGGTTGGTGGTAGTTGTTGTCGCGGTGCCGCGGTGTAGTGTGTCGTGCCCGGATGGCACTGGTGTACTCACGATTAATTCACACTGAGTCACTGGTAAACCAAAGTTCGGTAGTGGTCGGTCCCTGTGGCCGGCTGCTGATGTCCCCTGTGGGGTTGATGGTGACCCCTTTTCCCGTGCACCTCTGGATGTTTGTGTTTCGGCTCCCCCTGCCTGAGCAGTGGTAGCCCGCTACCCGGCGTTGAGCTGCCGGAGGAGCCCTCTGTTGCCAGCAGGCGCTGGCCCGTCGGGTGCTTGGCCCTTGGCGGTGGCACTCATCCGGTCTCGGTGGGCTTTTGCCTTCTTTCGGGACTTTGGTTGTGGATGAACCCGTGAGGTCCGGCCAGCAATCAGTCAATTCGCCTATACTCAGTGGCTTCTAAGCTAGGACGAGGTCTGAGTACCCTTCTTGTTGGTGCGCCGGTACACGTTTGACTCCCCGGTTCGGGACCGGCGGGCCACAACCCAGGCCCGGTCAATACGGTTCCGCCGGTTGCTGTACCGGTACTCCTGCAGACGGCCACCACCGCCTGCCTGCTTGACGTTCTCTAAGGGGCCCAGGCTCCTACCCGGGTCCCTGACAGTTCCTCTCCTTTTTCACCTCCTGTCTTTGTCACTCTCCAAACTCAACTCCCCTTTGTTTCCTTGAACTTCCCGCCCCAGGACAGTAGTCTCCTCGGTGGGCGTGTCTTTCTGCCTGACTCCGCCCACCTGGTGTGCTCTACTTGCCCTGGGGGAGGCATCAGGTCTCCCATTCGGGTGACATGTGTGTGACCTCACAGGGGGTGGGGGTGTGTGTGTGTATGTGGCTGATGTAATTACCTGTGACCCCTGGGGTCCAGGGCGTCACACTTACAGTTCCCTATATACTGTATGATGGTCCCTACAACTCCCTATGCACAGTATAATGGTCCCCAGAATTCCCTATATACAGTATAATGATCCCTACAGCTTTCTATATACAGAATGATGGGCCCTACAGATCTTCATATACTATACAATAGTCTCTACAGCTACCAATACATACACTGTATGATAGTCTTTACATCTCCCTATACATTGTATGATGGGCCTACAGCTCCCTATACACTTCAAAAACCAGGAGGACAGAGTACAATAGCTTCTACAATATCAAAAAGTTTATTAATGTACATATGAAACATACAATATCAGATTTGAATAAAACAGGCACGAGAGAGGGGTGGTAAAATGGCAAACATCTGGGAGCTGCACAAATGACAATAGAGGAAAAAAAATCAGGTATCCATCCACCAGGCCTTGGGTATCCAAATGGAAAGATGAAAGACCCCAAGTGGGCTCATATATCAAATGCACAGCAAAAATCCTAATAGGTACACTGGCAAAAATAGCGGAGGATATACAACAGGAAAGCAGTAATTATATTAAAGGGATCAGATGCATCGGGCAGCCCCTGATATGTAAATAAACCTAAAGGGGTTTAGTATAGGATGAAGAAGAAAGGGACAAGCCAAATACATGTAAACCCAATCTACAGATACCGCAAACCTGTGTGGAAGGATGGAATAATCAAAGCGTGCAGTCAGCCAGGGGTGACAGAGGAGGTGAGACCCCCCAATAGAAACTCCAACGTACGTTTCACGATTGTGAAGTATTCGCTTCGTCAGGGAGTGAGCTCCCTATACACTGTATAATAGTCCCCACTGCTTCGTATACACTTTATAATGGTCGCTACAGCTCCCTGTACACTGTATTATATACCACACAGCTACATGTACACTGCAAGATGGTGCCTACAGCTCCCTATACACTATATTATACACCTCACAACTGCCTATATACAGTATGATGGGCCTACAGCTCTCTGTACACTGTATGATGGGCCTACAACTCCCTATATACTGTATTGTGTAACCTACAGCTCCTTATACACTGTATGATGGCCCCCACAGCTCCCCATACACTGTACGATGTCCCTTCACATCCTCTTATATACTTTATTAAGGCCCTCACTTTGTGTAATATACAGTTTAACCCCCTTACAACCTTGTAATTTTCTGTTTGTGTGCTCTTGTTTTTACCTTCTCTTATTCCAAGAGCCATAACTTTTTTTTATTTTTCCATCTCCAGAATCATATGAGGGCTTGTTTTTTGCAGGACGAGTTGTACTTTTGAACGACACTATTCATTTTATCATTTGATGCACTGGAAAGTGGGGAATAAAATTGAACTGTGTTGAAATTGCAAAAATGTGCAATTCCACAATTTTTTTTTTGTTTTTTGTTTTTACCATGTTCACTATACTGACCTGACAATATGATTCTCCAGGTCAGTATGATTACCCTGATAAATAAATAAATAATAGTTTAAGTGGTAAAAAAAATGTGGAAATTTGTAAGAAAAACAATTTTGCTTGTGTCACCATTTTCCGAGACCCATACCGTTTTCATTTCTCGGGATCTGGAGCTGTGAGGGTTTATTTTTATTACCTGAGCAGTCGTTTTTATTGATACCATCTTGGGCTAGATATGATGGTTTGATCTCTTCTAATTTAATTTCATTGCAACATTGTGGTAGTCAAAAAAATGCAATTCTGGGTTTTTGATTTTTTTTTCTCATTACTCCATTTATCAGTCAGATTATTATTTTAGATTTTAATAGATTGGACATTTCTAAACTCAGCAATACCAAATATATGTATTTTTTTATTTTGTTTAATTTTAAATGGGGTAAAACATTTCTAGGGGGTTTCATATTTTTAAAACTTTTTTTCCCACTTTTGAATGTATTTAATAGTCCCATTAGGGGCTTGAATTTGCGATCATCCAATCACTTGTGCTGTACAGAGCAGGGCATCACCACCAGCACAGCTGTATACAGAAGAAATCATGATCTCCTATGAATGCCAGCAAGGGGCCAGGGTTTACAGTAGTATCTTAATGACAGAAACAGGGGTCATCAGCTTACTCCTGGCTGTCTGACAAGCCATCAGTGCCCTACAATCACTTAATGGGTGTGCCAATATGAGTGGAGAATCATGCGCCCCCTGACGGTGCGTGTTAGATGCTGCTGTCAGAGATTGACAGTGGGATTTAACAAGTTGACAGCCACAGACAGATCTCCACCTACATATAACATGATGGCCACCACTTTTCCCTATATATAATATGATGGCCCTCAGTTCCTATATATAGTATGATGGCCTCCACTTCTCTCTATATATAATGGCCTCCACTTCTCCCTAAATATAATATGATGGCCTCCACTTCTCCCTAAATAGAATATGATGGCCTCCACTTCTTCCTACATACAGTGTAACATGATGGCCGCCACTTCTCCCTATATATAGTATGATGGCCCCACTTCTCCTTAAATATATATTATGACCCCCAATTAGTATATATAGTATGATGATCCCCAGTTCCTATATATAGTATGACGGCCTCCACTTCTCTTCTCCCTATATATAATATGATGGCCTCCACTTCTCCCTATATATAATATGATGGCCTCCACTTCTCCCTACATATAACATGAAAGCCCGAACTTTTTCCTATATAGTATTGTATGATGACCGCACTTCTCCCTATATATAATATGATGGCCCCCAATTTTCCATTTATAATATGATGGCCCCTACTTCTCACTATATAGTACTGTATGATGGCCCCCACTTCTCCATATATAGCATGATGGCTTCCACTTCTCCCTATATAGTACTGTATTATGGCCCCTAATTCTCCATATATAGTATGATGGCCCCCACTTCTACCACATAGTACTGTATAGTGGCCCCCACTTTTCCATATATGATGGCATGATGGCTGCCAATTCTCCCTATATAGTACTGTATGACGGCCCCTACTTCTCCCTATATAAAATATGATGGCTCCCACTTCTCCCTAAATATAATATGAAAGCCCCCACTTCTCCCTATATATAATATGATGGTTTTCACTCTTCCCTATACAGTGTGTCCACCTATATCCTGTCCACCACCATTAACTTGAGAACAGCAGCAGCTATAGGCATAGAAGTGGTGTCTAGGTATAGTAAAGTAGCCAAGCGCAAAGCAATGAAACCACCTGTAGCGCCACCTGGTGAAAAACAACGAAGTTAACATTTTTATCTCGAAAACGGAAGGAGATAGAGAAAAAAGTAGAATACAAAGTTGTAGGGCATCATCAATTCAATACGAATCGACACCTTGCATACAGAAATGCTCTGATTAGAACATGTAAAACTCACAAGGCTGCGGATGTGAAGCGATACCTCATGGAGACCGTCCTACAAGTTATTGGGTATGGCGGCTGCGTGGAGTGGCCTCCACGCTCACCTGACCTGACCCCATTGGACTTCTTTCCGTGAGGTCACATCAAACAGCAGGTGTATGCGACCCCTCCACTAACATTGCAGGACCAACGACAACGTATCACTGAATCTTGAACAAACGTGTCACCTACCATATTGCACAATGTGCAGCAAGATACAGTATGCTGTCCAGATTCCAGATGTGCATTGCAGCTGACGGTGGCCACTTTGAGCATCAAAGTTAAATGAGCACCATATGTGTGACCAGAATTCAATGTTTTGGGGGGGGTCATGGGTTTCATATTATAGCATTTCTGTATGCAAGGTGTCGATTCGTATTAAATTGATGATGCCCTACAATTTTTTAATTCATTTTTTTTCTCTATCTCGTTCCGTTTTCAAGATAAAAATGCTGACTCCGTTGTTTTCCACCAGGTGGCGCTATAAGTGGTTTCATTGCGTAGTGCATGGCTACTTTAGTATACCTAGATACCACTTCTATTCCTATAGCTGCCGCCGTTCTCAAGTTAATGGCGGTGGACACACTGTATATAATATCTTTATATAACACAGTTCTGCAAAAAAAAATTTTCGAGAGCTGTTTTGGTTATTCCACGTAATCTTTAGGTTTTTGAGTGCGCTGAATCCGAAAATGACCTCCGTTTTGTCATAGGACATCACGTTTTCTGACAATTTAAGTAACTTTGTTAAGTAAGACAATACCTCAAAATAAATGAAAATAGACTCATAAAATTATTTTTTTTATTACAAACTAGCTGTACCACCCGGCTTCGCCCGGGTTAATAACTGTTGTTAACAAAATAGAATGTATTAACAAAAATGTATTCTGCACACAAAAACCACAAAACAAATACATAGAAATGTAATTATTAAAAGGCAAAAACTAAGCTAATAGAAGCATTTCACAACATATATTTCAACACCACAGATATTCCACACAGATTTAACTAAATTGGCCAAGTAATGTGCTCCGTCTGTCTCTTTCCAGGTCTGTCTCTTTCCCCATCTGTCTCTTTCCCCGTCTGTCTCTTTCCCCGTCTGTCTCTTTTCCCCATCTGTCTCTTTCTCCATCTGTCTCTTTCCCCGTCTGCCTGTCTCTGTCTGTCTCTTTTTTGTCTGTCTCTATCTCTCTGTTTCTTTCCCCATCTGTCTCTTTCTAGGTTTGTCTCTTTCCCAGGTCTGTCTCTTTCCCCGTCTTTCTCCCCGTCTCTTTGTCTGTGTCTTGTCTCTGTCTGTCTCTTTCCTTGTCTGTCTCTATTTCTCTGTCTCTTTCCCCATCTGTCTCTACAAAGGTCTGTGTCTTTCTCCATCTATCTTTGTCTGTATCTCTGGTTGTCTCCTCCTTCCCTTTCTGCCTGTCTCTGTCCCTGTCTGCATGTCTGTCTGTCTCTTTCCCCATCTGTCTCTTTTCAGGTCTGTCTCTTTCCAGGTCTGTCTCTTTCCCCGTCTGTCTCTGTCTCTTTCCCCGTCTGTCTCTGTCTGTCTCTTTCACCATCTGTCTCTTTCACTGTCTATCTCTGTCTGTCTCTTTCACCGTTTGTCTCTGATGCTTTCCCTGTCTGTCTCTATCTCTCTGTCTCTTTCCCTGTCTGTCTGTCTCTCTGTCTGTCTGTCTCTGTCTGTCTCTCTTTATCCGTCTCCCCACCGACATATTATTACCTCACATATAAGCTTCTTATACTATGAATGTCTTTTGTTCCTTTAGCAACCAATCACAGCTCCTACTAATAACCTGTAGTTCCAGGCTCCATTTACTTTAATGGAGCCATGTTTTTTGGAGAGTAACTGTAAAGCGCGGGGTTACATTTTCCTGTCAAAACATAGTCTACAACATTCCCTAGGTCACATGAGGTGCCTGTGCAAAATTTTGTGATTGTAAATGCGACGGTGCGGATACACTTTGCGTTTCACTTTTTCCCCATTATGTAGATTGGGGCAAAATTGATTGGTAAATTGGAACGCGCGGGGTTAAAATTTCACCTCACAACATAGCCTATGACGCTCTCGGGGTCCAGACGTGTGAGCATGCAAAATTTTGTGGCTGTAGCTGCGACAGTGCAGATGCCAATCCCGGACACACACACACACACACACACACACACACACACACACATTCAGCTTGATATATTAAATGTTTCATGAAAATCATTTTTTTAACTGCAATGAGCTCACTAACACACACTAAAATCGATTCTTCTTCCCTGTGAGGCTTCTCTTGGTACATTTACGATTGTGAGTAGCATCTATAATGTCTCTCTGAAGTGTTCAACAGTAGTCTGCCATCATTGTAATGCTCCATCTTCCCTGTTATCGTCTTTCCATCTCTTTAATGTCCTGGTGGAATCGTTCACCTTGCTCTTCACTCACAGCTCCCAAATTTTCAGGAAAGTTGTCAAGGTGGGAATGGAGGAAATGCACTTTCAAACTCATCAGGCAACCTAAAGCTTGAAATGCTTTCAGCATTCGTCCGACGATTTGTTTGTAGTCAGGGTCTTTGTTATTGCCTAAAAATTTCTCTATGACCTCTTTAAATGTAATCCACCCTTCTTTTTGAGGATGCGTCATGATACTGATAAAATCTTGATCAGTTATAAGCCTTCTAAGGTCTGGTCCGACGAACACACCTTCCTTCAATTTTGCCTCCGAGAGGCCTGGAAACTTGGTGACCAAGTATTTGAAGCATTCTCCATCTTTTGGAAGTGATTTTACGAATTGCTTCATCAATTCCAATTTGATGTGGAGAGGTGGTAGAACAACTTTATGGGGAGGATCCAAAGTTTCTCGGAGGATTTTTTTTCACCAACTGTGAGCACCCTCGGCTGCAAATTCTTCTTGGTCCAGTGATTTTGTCAGTCTGGACTGTCCCATACACACAGAAAACAAGGGTATTTGGTATACCCAGCTTGTTGCCCGAGCAGCATGCACAAGACTTTCAAATCCCCGCACACTTGCCAACCGTGGTCTTCATATTTATGTTTACGAAGAACCAATTCCAAGTTCTCATAGGTTGAGGTGTACGGAATGACCTACAGGGAAAAAAGCATAAATACCGCCGTTGTGGAGTAAAACTGCTTTGAGACTTCTTTTTGAAGAATCTATAAAAAGACACCATTGCGCTGAATCACATTGGATTTTGAATTGACCCATCAAACCTTCGACATCGATGCAATAAACCAACTTATCTTTCTGGGCAAAGTAAGGTAAGTAAGGAACAAACTCGTCTTCACGATGTCTGAACCATGAAAAAGACACTCCTGGCAACAATAAATTCTTGCTTTTGAGCCTTGAGCCGAGTAACTCAGCGGCATCTTTGGGAAGATTTAAGTCTCTTACCAAATCATTCATCTCCTCTTGGGAAAACAATTTTTGTCTTGTATCATCTTCAAAGTCAGAACTTGATTCATCTGGTTCAGGTATGACTCCA
Source organism: Anomaloglossus baeobatrachus (assembly GCF_048569485.1). NCBI lineage: Eukaryota > Metazoa > Chordata > Amphibia > Anura > Aromobatidae > Anomaloglossus > Anomaloglossus baeobatrachus. The sequence continues at coordinate 248,558,150 of NC_134358.1, forward strand.
CCTTCATCGGACATAGTTATCTCTTCCAAGGTAGCAGGGGCCTTGGGTACTGGTATATCTGTGCCATGGGGGATGGGACGAATTGCTGAGTGAATATTGGGGTATGAAATGGAATGCTTCCATTTTGAATTATACCCTTTCATATCGCATGAACAAAAGTAACAATCGTCACTATGGTTCTTTTGCTCTTGCCATTTCATAGGAATCCCATAGTGGAAAGCTTTTTTTTACCCTTGAACCAATTTCGGAGGTCCTCGACACACCGTTTGCAAACTTTATGAGGCGCCCAAGCTTTATCTTGATCTCCAAGCTTTATTCCGAAATATGCGAAGTATACTTTTTTAACAAAGTCTGTAATATTCAGCTGTTGCTTCAACACTGTATATCCACCACAAATGTAACAGAAAATGTCAGGCGAATTAATACACTTCCGCTGAGCCATAATGCTAATTTTGGGAAACACGGTTGAATATGAAGAGCTAACACAAACTCAGATTGAAAAGTGTGAACAGGCGAGAACAAAGATAAAACAATTGAAACAAGCCCGGGCATGTCAGAGCCCGCTCATTCAGCTTGCAAAATGTTGATGCTGGCTTCATTAGCTCACTCTGAAAGTTCTTTTCTTTGAAAGTTATATTTTTTTGGCATTATATATCTTCAATTCATTGATGTGAATTAATTAATAGTAATTATGACTTTCAAAACCCTAAAAAAAAAAAAAGAAAAAGAATTATGAAAACTTTACTAAATTTGAAGAGAATTTTGCTTTTTGTGGCAAATCCTGACGTCCAGGATTTTTTTCAATATTTTTTTTCATTTTCAGCACACCAAAATACATGGAAATTAGATGAAAATAATCAAACAGCCTTTTAGTCACAGACCGAATCTGACAATAGGTGATATATAGTTTTAATTAATCTATTTATTCTGGAATCATGCACCTGCACTTTGCGTTTTGTATTGTATGTATTTTAAGATATTAGGTGAATATAGTGCAATAATTATATATCAATTGATAGCAATATATTTATATATAGGCACTCGCACCTTGTATTTATTATTATTTCTTTATATGTGTTATCCAAGATATAAAGTTAACATATCAAATTTACATATGTATTTATTATAATGGTTAATGGCAGTAACTTATAAAAATGATAATTTTATAGTATTATGTTGTTTTGATTCTTCTGATATCCAACATCAAAGATGAGGGCCACTTAAAAGAAGCAATGCTGAATTGATATGATGAATGAGTTGTATGTGGTTCTGTCTAATGAAATTATTTAATCTTAAAAAAGTGTTATATGCCACATAGTACCACTTTGTACCCTGATCCCACATATCAGTACTTGAAAAGTGATTTTCTTCCCTATTTTATGTTTTTATATCTCTAATATGGAATAATAAAGATGTTTTTAATTGAATAAATATTGTTTTGTTGTCACATCTTTTAAAAATGGTTGTATATAGTGACACAATTAACTCATAAGTGTTTTTGGAGCTATATAGTACTGTATGATGGCCCCCACTTCTCCCTATATAGTACTATATGATGGTCCCACTTCTCCCAATATATAATATGATGGCCCCCACTTTTCCCTATATAGTACTGTATGATGGCCCCCATTTCTCCCTATATAGTATTGTATGATGGTCCCCACTTCTCCTTTATAGTACTGTATGATGGTCCCCACTTCTCCCTATATAGTACTATATGATGGTCCCCACTTCTCCCTATATAGTACTGTATGATGGCCCCCATTTCTCCCTATATAGTATTGTATGATGGTCCCCACTTCTCCTATATAGTACTGTATGATGGTCCCCACTTCTCCCTATATAGTACTGTATGATGGTCCCCACTTCTCCTATATAGTACTGTATGATGGCCCCCACTTTTCCCTATATAGTAGTGTATGATGGTCCCCACTTCTCCCTATATAGTTCTGTATGATGGTCCCCACTTCTCCTATATAGTACTGTATGATGGTCCCCACTTCTCCCTATATAGTACTGTATGATGGTCCCCACTTCTCCTATATAGTGCTGTATGATGGTCCCCACTTCTCCCTATATAGTACTGTATGATGGCCTTACATCTCCCTACATAGTACTGTATGATGGCCCCCACTTCTCCCGATATATAATATGATATCCCCCACTTCTCCCTATATATAATATGACTGTCTCCACTCTTCCCTATATATAATATATTTCTATATCTTTGACGCTAGAGATGCCCCAGCACAGGATTGAACTCTATTGGCGATAACATGACGTAGACGTAGTGCAATACACCAGATGCTGGAGATCCGGGGTTCTGGGCTAGAATTTTGGGACCAGAGCCCCGGATCTTTGATGCTAGCGACACCCCTGGTCAGTGCGCACAAATGGCATTGACCTAGAAGGCCATAGGTTGTTTTAATTATTACACTACCGCTGGGTAGTAGACAACCTCTTTAAGATGTACCACTGATGCTATAGTTTTTTTTCTCAGAAACCCCCCGGCTTTGACTTCTCTGTGTACAGAGATCACCACACAGTTATGAAAACGCGTGTATATAACATAAATAACAGACATCACATAATGATTTGACAGACAGGATTTTCAGTAAACTGTTTTGGCTTTAACAATAAATACAGACAATGATTTTCTAAATTACTTCTGGGAACGACAAACCCTAAGGCAATCCACATTGCAAGGAAGAAACATTCAGAATTTTACCATGAGCCTAGCAAAAATTAGAGTTCATTGGAGACATTCACCTTCTTGACATTCAAAGTGTTTATCTAAAGTTGTTATTTTAAGACCTTATATAAAAGTTCGTATATGCTGCCGCAAAGAGCAGTTTTGCCGTATTTAATAGCAGACAGATAGCATAAAATGCAGTCTTTGTGACCTTGACAGAAAACTCCTATTTTATTTAATGGGATACTGTTGGTAGAATGTTTATCATCATTTAAAGGCATACTACTCCTAACATCCAGTTTAAAAAGAATCTGACACCTAATCTGTGAACAGTATAATGACTCTAGCAATGTGTTACCTATTGGGCTGCTTGTTGTAGTTTTGATAAAATCATTATTTTATCAGCTGGAGATTATCATTAGAAGACTGGTAAATCAGCTGCCACGTAGTCCACCATATTCATGAGCTCTATTTAACCTGCCCTAATCACTGATTGGCAGCTTTCTTCCTATGCACATGTGACGCCCTGGCCTATAAGGTCGTCGCAGGGTATTGTGCAATCTGCCCTTCTGCACAGTATCCAATCCTAATTGGTTACGGGTCCTGGTCCTTTGGTGTTGCTAAGAGCTTAGCCAGTCAAAATGCTAGAAACACTTTACACCATACCCACCATTGGGCGGCCTGAAGGGAATAGGGCCGCCCACTTGGGGGTTGGTAGGGGAGGGTGAGAAAGTGAAGGAGAACCGCAAAAGGAGTGGAAGGAGTAGGAGGTTGAGTGGTGACTCTCTGAGAGGGAGAGGTCACCGGTGAGGAGCAGGGCTCCTTGAGTACTAGGTGGCAGACATTGATCTGGGCCTGGAAGGAGCTGGAACCTCGGTCGCAGTGGATAGTATCAAGGGGCACGGATTGCCGAGGAGGGCAGCCGGCGGCCTTGAGCCATTTCCGGGCAGGGGCCAGGGCACAACAGGGTATGCGGACCCTAGGCTGGGAAGTAGTTTCAAGCGTCCTGGTAATTTACCCGACGGGGGTGAAGCCTTCAAGATTCATCCTTCATCCGCTCCAAATCGGGGTACTAGCACACCGATGGGATAGGACTTTCCAAAACACAGTCCATCAATCCCAAGCGTGAACGCTGAGAGCAAGCTCACGCCATTAGACATACGGGTGAGCGGGACCCGACTAGTTCTACACTACAGGGTCCAAACAGTGAACAAGGTGCCACGGAAAAGGCTACAGGCTAACAAGCAACACCAAGGGCACGGACCCAAGCATGCTCCCTCATGGCTGCAGCGGTGCTCAGAATTCTGGTTTACAAGCTGTTGGTGTCAGTATTCTTGGACTGAGTGAGTACGCAGAAACCCTTCCTTCTCCCAATGGCACCCCACTCCTGCACCACCAACACCGGGCCCCAGGGCACAAACCCCCTACCCACCGAGGTGTTAAACACATTGCTGCCGCACCATCGCCACCGGGTTCCCCCTTTCCCCAACAGCAACGGTGGTATCTCACCTTAGCATGCACCGTGGATGGCGTCACAAACTTCTAACTCCCCTGTACATACTCCCCTTTTCAACCTCGAGTGTCCGCACGAACCCCCGGGCCAGGAGACCCCTCGAGCCACTGTGGTTCCGGATCCGAGCGGCTCGGCCGCTGGCACGGGGTTGGTACACCTTGTGTACACAACTGCCAAATAGTGGTGTGGTTGAGGCGATACAGACCTCAGCATTCACAGAACTACTAGATCTGCAGGATGTAAAAAGTGGTGGGTGGCAAACATTTGGCAAGTGATTCCCTTTAACACCTTCACCCCCTTGCGATTTTTCATTTTTTCCTTCCCTTTTTCAAGACCCACAATTTTTTTGGGAGTATTTTATTTACCATGTTCACTAAATGGTAAAACTAACATGTCAATATGATGCCTCAGGTTGATACACGTTTGTAGATAGCAAACATATGTACGTTTACTTTTATCTAAGGGGTAAAAAAAAATTCACAAGTTTGTAAAAAAAAAAAAAAAAAGAATAGCGTTTTTGTTGCCATTTTCCGAGACCCGTAAAGTTCTCATTTTTCGGATCTGGGGCTTAGTGAAAGCTTATTTTTTTGTGTTTTGAGCTGATATTTTTAATTATACCATTTTTCCATAGATGCAAAGTTTTAATCACCAATTACGCCATTTTAATGCAATACTGCGGCAACCAAAAAAATGTAACTTTGGCGTTTGGATATTTTTTCTCGCTACGCCGTGTATCAATCAGATTAATTGATATTATATTTTGATAGATCGGGAATTTCTGAAAGCGTTGGTACCAAATATGTGTATTTTAAATTTTTTTTATGGTTTTATTTTCAATGGGGCGAACGGAGGGTGATTTGAACTTTTAGGCATTTTTAATTTTTTCGCTTTTTACATTTATTTAGCTGATTTTACTAGTTCATCTAGGGGACTTTACCACTGCACAGTCCTATCACTTGTGCTAATCAGAGCGATGCTTGTCTGCAGGAGCCTGCAGTAACCCGGTGGACACGACCTTGGACGCATGTCCAGGGTCGAGAAGTGGTTAAAGGGGTTTTCCCATGAACAAAGTTAATTTCACAGTTGACTTAAATCATTAGGTCTTATAGTAATACTAATTAATTTATACAATTAGATGTGTTTTAAAAAAGATGTTCCTGTGCGGAGATAATCTTGTATATGTGCTCCTGATATGTACTGTGCAATGGCCGTGTCTGACCATACAGGGACATGGTCTGACGATACCACATCTCCTGGGCAGGGGAGGACACAAAAGAAAGTATACAGACAGCACAGCATGGGATCGTAGCTGATTCTTTTTTTGAGGTAAAATATTTCTCTCCCTATTTTTAAAAATTGTTTTATCTCATAGAAAGAATAATTTACGATCATGTGCTGTAATGTCTGTATACTTTATTAATCCTCCCTGACTCAGGAGCTGTGGTATGATCAAACCATGTCCCTGTACGGTCAAACACGGCCTTTACACAGCACATAGCAGGGACACATATATAAGATTATCTCAGCACAGAAACATTTTTTTTAAACACATCCAATTGTGGAACTTATTATTCTAAGATTTAATATTTTAAATCAACTTTAAAATGAATGTTCTTCGTGGGAAAACCCCTTTGTTTATTTGATGTACAGGAAACCTGACAGCTGATACATGCTGCCACATAAACAGGCAATATGTATCAGGCACTGGCTATATGGGATCAGAGAGAAACATACTTTAAAGGTATCCAGAGACTAAGCCGCACAGTTGACTCGTCAGAAAAGCCAGGCGATGGTGGCCAATGACTGACAGGTCTCTCCCTATACACCTATGAAGAAAGAGACCCATAACTCAAGGGGAGTGGGCGGGAAGAAGCCATCAATGACTGGCCCGATGACACAGTGTTTCAGAGTCAAACGTACCTGAAATCATACAGTCAGTATCTGATACATGCTATGCATCAATTTCCTTTACTCTTTAAGGGGTTGTCCACTACTTGGACAACCCCATCTGAGTTAGTATAGTTCCCCCATGTAAAATAATAGCAGCTAAACTAATTTCCAGTGTGGGCGCCATTCCAGCAAAGTCAGAGCTGCTGCTGTTCTCTGACTTGCTCCAAATGTCAGTTATGTCCGAAGGAAATGAGAGGAAAGCAGCTGCTGATTGGCTGTAGGGCTCGTGTGACATAATAATGTCATGCAAGCTCCTGGAGAGCAGGCGCTGACATTGCTGGAACTATGTTGATTGTAAAGTTGTTGTCCCAGTAGTGGACAACCCCTCTAAGTGAGTTTATGGACAGGAGGTTCGTAAACATGTATACCCTTTGATTAGTACTAAAGTTTTGAGTACCTAAAAAAAAAAAGTAATTACAACTGGAATAAAGAAGTCATTGTGTTAGTTCTTTCTATGCTAATCTTTCATATATACTAATAAGATAAGATGTTTGTCAAGAGGCCTTGTATTTATTAAACCCTTTTGAGCTCTTCTCTTCATTTTTACTACGTGAAACCTAAAATGAGGTCTAATTGAAAAAAAGCATGTCCATTTAAAAAAAAGAAAAATCTTTTGATGTGTATAAAATATAAATATATAAAACTAATTAATAAACCTCAATTAGAAAAAGTGTACTGATCTCAGGACATCACCACCTGTACTGGCAGACAGACCTCTGGAGGCTCGGAATCAAAAAAGGAGATAGTTTGTGTTACCACATCACTGGCTCATGACAAGTATGAAGTTGGCCGAATGACTGGCTCACAAAAAGTATGAAGGTGGCTGAATAACTGGCTCACAAACAGTATGAAGGTAGCCGATTGACTAGCTATTAACAAGTATGAAGGTGGCCAAATGACTAGCACATGACAAGTATAAAGGTGGCCAAAATACTGGCTCATGACAAGTATAAAGGTGGCCGAATGACTGGCTCATGACAAGTTTGAAGGTGACCAAATGCTTGGCTTATGACAAGTATGAAGGTAGCTGAATGACTGTCTCATGACAAGTATAAAGGTGGCCAAATGACTTTCTCATGACAAGTATGAAGGTGGCCAAATGACTAGCTGAGGACAAGTATGAAGGTAGCTGAATGGCTGGCTCATGACAAGTATAAAGGTGGGAAAATGCCTGGCTCATGATAGATATGAAGGTGGCCGAATGACTGGCTCATACCAAGTATGAAGGCGTCTGAATCACTGGCTCATGACAAGTATGAATGTGGCCAAATGACAGCTTTATTTCAATTGCTAAACCAACCTTCTCCATTATCTATAAGCCGTACCAGTGAAATGAGCCACTCATCCACACTAATCATGTGGCAACACAGGAAGTCTCTACTGTTTCAGACACAAATTGGGTTCATATACGTTTGTAACTACTGCAAGACACAAAGTTCTATCTTACTAAGGATGGTCATTAAAAAAAGGTAACAAAAGTTGCTCTTTTAGAGAAGCAAAAATAGTTTTATATTCCACAGACAATTATAAAAAGTATCTCAGCAAATGTGAAACCCCTTTGTCTGAAAAAACAATGTTTTAAGAAACCTTTAGTCTTCAGATTAGATGACAGTTACTATGAATGTGATCGTGATCAGAGGGCTCACCTGGGCCTGTAATCTGTATTCATCCATGTAAGCAAACAATGCAATTTTGCTTGGCAAAGTAATGACCACCATGGGGAATATCTAAATAGCAACCTAATGACACCACAATATATAGTAATTGTTTTTGTTTCCTTTCGCGGTCATAATGTCTGAGCATAAATTCTTCTGAACATGGATGTACACTGGTTTTAGTCTAATGAGTACAACCAAATCTATATCATTTTTAAATGCAGCATTTCCAGGATAATGTCTTTTGGCTTATTCTGCATGTTTCTTTATTGGTACAGTCTCAATAACAGCTTGCAGAGAGCTTCAAAGTCATTTGTGCATTACGTTCTTTACGATAACTTCATGGTGGAGTTTTACTTTATGTAAATGGTTGATTTAGGACATACTATTTGCTATATGCTGTAAAGAAGATCTTAAAATATGAACTATGCCAAGTGTATGAATGTAGGCAATATGGTGAAACAGACTGTGTGCCCATACAAGTATTTATTAAGCAGGAGACAATAACTAATAATGGGTTCTAAAACGTGATGGGCAAAGCCAAACTGTAAAGGGGAAGTCCGTGTTATTGTTCGGGTTCGGCCACCCAAATAAACTAAAGAAAAAGGAAGCAGAATGAGGATTAAAGCAGGACAATTATACTTACGAAGTTTCTGAGCGATTGATACAGTGTATCGAGGTCCACTCATTAAAGCTTATGAATGTTCGCTGCTTCCCCCGCCCACCCTCTGTGATTGATTGCCCTCACACTAGCTGTCTGGGTCCCCAAAGTGGAGTATAAAAATAAATAATGTAAAAATTGCATTGGGTCTCCTGTATTTTGCTACCCAGTACAGATAAAGACAGCTGGAGGCTGCAGGACCCAGCTGTGTATATGTTGGCTGTGCATCAAAATATGAGGGACTTGACATGACTTTTTTTTAATTATTTAAATAAATTTAACAAATAAAGGGTGGGGATCCCTCTCAATTTTGATTCCCAACCAAGATAAAGTGGACAGCTGGGGTCTGGTATTCTCAGGCTATGAAGGCCCATGGTTATTGAGCCCTCTCCAGCCTAGAAATAGCAGTCCATAGCCACGCCAGAATTAGCGCATCCATTAGATGTGCCACTTTTGGCACTTACACAACTCATCCCAATTTCCATGGCACGGTTTCAACTAGAAACATTTGACTGTCGGCCAATCCTACCAATGTCGGCGGGTTCAGCTGACTCTAGGCTATTGTATATATTCTGATTTAAATGTTCTAATCAATAAAAACTTTTCTCCCCAACATTTGTTATATATACAGGTCTACTGTGCCTATAGATAAATCAGGCTGACCATATATGTACTGCACCATCCATCTGGCACCCCAGGGAGACCTATGCATCTGCTGTCTTCCCTCTGGTCTGTGTCCCATGATGAATCCCTAGTATCCTTGGGAGGAAACACGTCGGGACTGTGCCTCTGAATATCATCATCAGATAAGTTACCATCTGTTCTCCTACTGCTGCATTTGCGATAGGAGCTATTGTCAATATGTAATTTTGGTGTATGTTCTATGTAGGGTCTGACAGGGCTACTTAGGGTTTCCCGTCGGTGAATGGGGGCGCCACAACCCTAGGGCGTCTTACCCTCTATTGCTAGGTAGGGAGAGGTTACTAGGGCCTACTTAGGGCCAGTGTGTTGTTTATCTGCATCTCCCTCCTGGCATTTGATACTATATCTGCTGTACCCTACTACTTTCGTTTTTTGAGTGTAGTTGGTCATCAGACCTGTTAATAATATTATTAAAAGTTACATTTTAATTGGGTTTTTTCACCTCTATGGTCTTTTTCATATATGTACTGTACAAATGTTTTAGGCAGGTGAGCAAAAAAAAAATGAGTATGGTTTAAAAGACTAAAAGTCTTAATAGTTTATTTTTATCAATTCACAAAATGGACTCTTGTGACCTAGGAGGAAGGTTAATAATGGTCTTTAATTGTCTCCACAATCTGTCTGTCAGGAATAATGGAAGCCAAACTCTTTTGAGATGATTTTTTTTTTTGTAACTTTTTCTACCCTGATGAGTGTCAACTGTTCTTCTTTAGTCCTAAAAAAAACTCCTTTGTTCACACGATGATACTCTTCCACAGACATGCGATGTTAAGATCAGACTTTGATAGACCCCTGTTGTTTAAATAAAACAGGTCAACCACTCTCGCCTGATTGTCATCCCATTTATTAAAAACTTCAGACTCCAATTTTACCTTCAAATTATCTATTAGCCCTAAAGGTTCACATACCTTTACCACTCTAAGCCATGTGATATTGTATCATATTCTTCAATAACAAAAAATCAAAATCTGATATATTGAACTCATTTGTTTTTTTTTGGTTCTCTTTATCTACTTTTAGGATATGTGTGAAAATCGGATGTAGTTTCTGGTTAAATTTATGTAGAAACTTGGAAAATTTGGAAGGGTTTGCATAACTATAAATGTTAATAAATAAAGCCTGTTTTGGAAGTATGCAAAATAAATGTATTGCATTTATGTCTTGCATATGTCTTCAGAGTTAAAAAAGAAAAAAAAGTTGAAATTTTTCATGCAGTTGTTCAAAGAATAAAGTAAAAACTAAAACGCTGGGTCTCAACAGTCCAGAGTGACTATATTTAGGACTAGAGATAGACAATCCCGCAGATGTTCAGGTTTGGTGGGTCCAGCCGGATTTACAAAAAAAAAAATCTGGTTCGAGTCCAGTCTTGATGCAATGTCGAGTTGACATTCCAGTCTCTTCTGACAGGTGATGTTGGGGAAGAGAGGGATTCACAGCCTGCTTAACTTCAGTTGCACATCCTTTTGTTCTTTTGAGGTAAGCTAGCTACTGCGAGAGACCTTTGTAGTGATTCTCTCATGAGAACATAGAAGCTCTGGGCCAAGCAGTGCTATGTAGAGGCCAGTAGGGGGAGATATCTGTGAACAGTTATCTAATGTGTATGGAACCTGTAAGATGGCCGCCGGACACATCATGGAAAGAAGATATGCATCACAGAGGTGGTTATCTTCAGTGATATAAGCTCAGAAGCAAGCTCCAGTATGTATAGAACTGAGCGTGTTAATTTGCTGTGACAAGAGTGAGGTTAACAAGCAGTCAGAGAGATGAGTGTGACTGGCTGCTCACATAGCCCCACCCTGAGGCATGGTATGGTGGACATAAAGTCCTGGTGAAATCATTAGCAGTCTGTGTGTAGAGGTAAGACTTCTTCCAGTGTGAAGACTTCATGCTCGACTTGTATGCTGGACTAACACTATTGTGGCATTGTTAGGACTGTGTATCCTGTTTTTCTGCAAAGAAAGACAGTTTATTTTCCTTGTTTGTGGCTAGCTTTATGGCATTTTAATAAAGCAGCCTGGAAACTTAGTTTAAAGTCAACTCTCATGCCTACCTCAAATTCCCCAAGTGCGTAGTTTCGATACAGGCCTTAAAGGGAAAGTGTAATACGAAAAAATGACCCACTATTTAAATCAGGTTTTAGTAATGAATGTGTTTTAAGATTACTAATTTTGTTTTTTAATCGTTGTATGAAAATAGCCAAAATGAAAAGTAACAGAATAACAATAGCTTATTTTCTGATATCTCCTTTAGGGCTGAGGACTGCATAGTACTAGGCTTTGTAATAAGTGTACTTCTACGTTCTGCTTTATTTAGGAAGATGAACATTTTAAGATCATACAGAAGTTAAGGTGTGGCATACTTTATAATGGAAGACCAGGTGAGCCAGAAATTCTATATCTACAGATTCCTGAGATGTGAATCAAGGACTAATGATCAGCAATACATTTTCTACATGTCAGTGATCATAATTATTACTAAAATGAGGGAAATTCTCACATCTGTGCCTAGTATCGTGATGGTCAACAATAAAGTGTCAGGGAAGGGGAGAGAGAACTAAAATTAGTAGATGAAAAAAACTGCTGTAAGGTACAGTTAGGTCCAGAAATATTTGGACAGTGACACAAGTTTTATTTTAGCTGTTTACAAAAACATGTTCAGAAATACAATTATATATATAATATGGGCTGAAAGTGCACACTCCCAGCTGCAATATGAGAGTTTTCACATCCAAATCGGAGAAAGGGTTTAGGAATCATAGCTCTGTAATGCATAGCCTCCTCTTTTTCAAGGGACCAAAAGTAATTTGGACAAGGGACTCTAAGGCGGGCTTTGCACACTACGACATCGCAGGCCGATGCTGCGATGCCGAGTGCGATAGTGCCCGCCCCGTCGCAGCAGCGATATGTGGTGATAGCTGGCGTAGCGAAAGTTATCGCTACGCCAGCTTCACACACACTCACCTGCCGTGCGACGTCCCTGTGGCCGGCGACCCGCCTCCTTGTTAAGGGGGCGGGTCGTGCGGCGTCACTGCGACGTCACACGGCAGGCGGCCAATCAGAGCGGAGGGGCGGAGATGAGCAGGATGTAAACATCCTGCCCACCTCCTTCCTTCCGCATATCCTACGGAAGCCGCAGTGAGGCCGGTAGGAGACGTTCCTCGCTCCTGCGACTTCACACACAGCGATGTATGCTGCCGCAGGAGCGAGGAACAACATCGGACCATTGCGTCAGCGTAATTATGAATTACGCCGACGCTATACCGATGATACGATTACGACGCTTTTGCGCTTGTTAATCGTATCATCCAGCCTTTACACACTGCGATGTCGCATGCGATGCCGGAAGTGCGTCATTTTCAATTTGACCCCACCGACATCGCACCTGCGATGTCGCAGTGTGCAAAGTGCCCCTAAGGGCTGCAATTAACTCTGAAGGCGTCTCCCTCGTTAACCTGTAATCAAGGAAGTAGTTAAAAGGTCTGGGGTTGATTACAGGTGTGTGGTTTTGCATTTGGAAGCTGTTGCTGTGACCAGACAACATGCGGTCTAAGGAACTCTCAATTGAGGTGAAGCAGAACATCCTGAGGCTGAAAAATAAGAAAAAATCCATCAGAGAGATAGCAGACATGCTTGGAGTAGCAAAAACAACAGTCGGGTACATTCTGAGAAAAAAGGAATTGACTGGTGAGCTTGGGAACTCAAAAAGGCCTGGGCATCCACGGATGACAACAATGGTGGATGATCGCCGCATACTTTCTTTGGTGAAGAAGAACTCGTTCACAACATCAACTGAAGTCGAGAACACTCTCAGTGAAGTAGGTGTATCTGTCTCTAAGTCAACAGTAAAGAGAAGACTCCATGAAAGTAAATACAAAGGGTTCACATCTAGATGCAAACCATTCATCAATTCCAAAAATAGACAGGCCAGAGTTAAATTTGCTGAAAAACACCTCATGAAGCCAGCTCAGTTCTGGAAAAGTATTCTATGGACAGATGAGACAAAGATCAACCTGTACCAGAATGATGGGAAGAAAAAAGTTTGGAGAAGAAAGGGAACGGCACATGATCCAAGGAACACCACATCCTCTGTAAAACATGGTGGAGGCAACGTGATGGCATGGGCATGCATGGCTTTCAATGGCACTGGGTCACTTGTGTTTATTGATGACATAACAGCAGACAAGAGTAGCCGGATGAATTCTGAAATGTACCGGGATATACTTTCAGCCCAGATTCAGCCAAATGCCGCAAAGTTGATCGGACGGCGCTTCATAGTACAGATGGACAATGACCCCAAGCATACAGCCAAAGCTACCCAGGAGTTCATGAGTGCAAAAAAGTGGAACATTCTGCAATGGCCAAGTCAATCACCAGATCTTAACCCAGTTGAGCATGCATTTCACTTGCCCAAATCCAGACTTAAGACGGAAAGACCCACAAACAAGCAAGACCTGAAGGCTGCGGCTGTAAAGGCCTGGCAAAGCATTAAGAAGGAGGAAACCCAGCGTTTGGTGATGTCCATGGGTTCCAGACTTAAGGCAGTGATTGCCTCCAAAGGATTCGCAACAAAATATTGAAAATAAAAATATTTTGTTTGGGTTTGGTTTATTTGTCCAATTACTTTTGACCTCCTAAAATGTGGAGTGTTTGTAAAGAAATGTGTACAATTCCTACAATTTCTGTCAGATATTTTTGTTCAAACCTTCAAATTAAACGTTACAATCTGCACTTGAATTCTGTTGTAGAGGTTTCATTTCAAATCCAATGTGGTGGCATGCAGAGCCCAACTCGCGAAAATTGTGTCACTGTCCAAATATTTCTGGACCTAACTGTATGTGGCAAAAGGCCAACAGAACCACAGTCGGTCACACTGGCCTTGTGTGTCAGATTTCCATATGAAAAGTATTAAAAATCTAAAAAAGTATTAATGTTTGGCTTGGTAGATGTTACAATGACTAATAGTGGATAGTTAGAGGTGTAGCTAGGGGTTCAGCTCAAAGGAGGGGGTCATCTGAGTGGATCCCTAACCAGGTAAACGAGGTAACAAGTATAGTGGCACAGCCTAATCATAGGTATAGGTAACATTAGCAGACAATTGATCTGTTACTGAAAATCCCCATACAAAGAGTAACACCGATATTACCGCCACATAGTGACCATATAGTGGTAGATACCAGTCTTGCAGAACATGTAAGAGGTTACACTACAGTTATAAATGGTGACTTATCTTTCTTTCTTATGGAGTTGTTCATTTTTTCTATCTTTTTCATCTGGCCCAGACCGACACAACAACTTCTTCCAGTCACGACTCGTCTACAGACGTTACGACAACGACATATCTGACTTCTCACATTTCCAGCACCATCCTCATCTATTCCTAACGTGCACAATCTCCTCATCTTACTGACACCTCAATACTTAGCAACTACTGTTGTGTGTATTCTTATTACTGATGATCCTCTTAGTAGCCAACAGTGTCTACCACTGTGTCTCTTACAAACTACAATGCCTCGTTTTGGCTCACTAGATTGAAAAATTGTCCCATTAATAAAAATATTAATGCCCTGTACAAGTGCCCTAGAATACCGTGCCCTCATTTTTCCCCCTAGAAAGTAATAATGCCCCAAGTGTGCCCATTTCACAGTCACAATGCACTGAGTGCCGAATAACAATAATGTTTCTCAAGTGTCCACTTAACGTTTAGTAATGTCTCCTGAGTCTCCCACGTATAATTCCCTCCTACAAAGCATGATATCCCCCACAGGTTCCACATACACAGCATGATGGTGTCAGGGCAGGGTGGACTGGTCGGCCCAGGAGGTGGATCCACTGGACCATGCACCCCACCGGAGGGCAGGGTACACGGCAGCCGGAGCACTGGGGAGGCAGGGACAGGTATAACCAGGTCACCAGGGTCACGGAGTACTTTAAGATGGTACAGAATGCTGGTACAGGTAACAGGACACGATACAAGGGGACCTGAGGATCTAGCTCAAAAGACAAGGCTTCAAGACACGTTGATCAGGCCCCGCCCACATGGCAAGGCAAGTCTTATATACCCAGCACAGCCCTATGACATTTCCTGTTTCAGGTGTGCTGGGACTATAAGACCAGGAGAGTGGGCGCGGCCTGGTCCTATACAGAGGCATTAGTCAGAGTCAGACACCTGAGACCAGGAACAGAACACAGGAGAGCACGAGCGGGGGCGGTAGCAATGACCGGTGGACACGTGGACAGGATCAGTGGTCTAGGAGCGGTGCTGGGATGGTGCGACCGGGTCTGTGGGTGAGGAGCGGTGCTGAGGTATCGGGAGCGTGACAGTTGGGCCTAATAGTAGTCCCCTCCCACTGTACTGTATGATGCCCCTAGTAGCTTCCCCACTATATAATGGCCCTCAGTAGCCCCCCAATATATGATGGCCCCCAGTAGCTCTGCCGCTCTATGATGGCGCTCAGTAGCTCTATGTCATGGATATGTCTGGACCTTAAGGTGCTGCTACTGGGATCTGATGCAGAATGGCCCAGCGATCATCCAGACATTAATGGATGC
Source organism: Anomaloglossus baeobatrachus (assembly GCF_048569485.1). Lineage (NCBI taxonomy): Eukaryota > Metazoa > Chordata > Amphibia > Anura > Aromobatidae > Anomaloglossus > Anomaloglossus baeobatrachus. The sequence continues at coordinate 248,573,871 of NC_134358.1, forward strand.
TGTCCCTTTAAGGGCTGGATTTAGGTTTTTTTTCTATTCCTTGCCAGGTTTGAGGAGCCTTTCCTCCAGCTGGTAATTAAGGGCTTTTATAAGGTTGGGCCTCTCCCTCCTCCAGTGCAGGTTATATTCTTCACTTGGAGAAGTTGCTTGCTCTGGTGTGCATGTTGCTTCAGACTACTGTAGCTGTATTTTCTGAAGATTCCCTCTCAAGATAATAATAATTTATTAATTTATATAGCGCTATTAATTCCACAGCGCTTTACATACATTGGCAACACTGTCTCCATTGGGGCTCACAATCTAGAGTCCTTATCTGTATGTCTTTGGAGTGTGGGAGGAAACCGGAGAACCCGGAGGAAACCCACGCAAACAAGGGGAGAACAAACAAACTCCTTGCAGATGGTGTCCTTGGTGGGATTTGAACCAAGGACCCCAGCGCTGCAAGGCTGCAGTGCTAACCACAGAACCACCGTGCCGCCCATAAGATAAGATGTTTTTTTCTTTTTCCCCTTTTTATGGTTATTTTTGTGCTTGTTTTTTCCCCGTGGATTGGTGGGTGGTGAGCACCTCCTAACCAATTATAAGTACCTGTGGTTTGAGGGTAAGCGCAGGAGCCCTTGGTCCCCCCTCCTCTTTGTGTTACAGCCTCCCTTATTCCTTGAAGTCCACTTGCTGGGTGTCTCTCCCCACACCCAGCGTGACACTCTACTCACACTCTATGATCAATCCCAGTATTTCCACCACACTGTAATATGGCCCCAAGTATGCCTCCACACTCTAACATGGCCCTCAGTATTATCCCCACACTGTAATATGACCCCCAATATTTCCCCCAAACTGCAATACGGCCCCCAGTATGCCTCCCACACTGCAAAAGGCCCCCAGTATTTCCTTCACAATGTAATGTAGCCCTTAGCATTTCTACACACAATATCATGGCCCCCAGTATTCTGCCACATTCTGTGGTTGGCCCCCAGTATCCCCCACAAAGTAATATGGCCCCCCAGTATTCCCACCACACTGAATGGATGGCTCCCAGTTTTTCCTCACACTGTAATATGGTCCCCAGTATTTGCCCCAGACAGTATGAGAGCTCTCAGTATTCCCGCCACCATGTAATATGGCCCCCAATACCCCCTCATACTGTAATATTGCCCCCATTATTTCTCCCATGAACAAAAATTAAGTAAAAAACATCTTATACTCACCTAGCTCTAGATCCTGATGAGTCTGGTAGCAGACAGAACCTAAGCAGTGATGTCATCGCGCCAGGGTATGCAGAGTCCTAGTGTGATGACATTATCATTTTGTTAAACATCCAAGCTTCGTATGTATGTCTCCCTGCTGTTTTGTAGACCGCAGACCTAAATCAACCAATGGTCTACAGAATTGAGAGCAGTAATGCACACAGATCATGACTCCCTGCTCTACTGCAGAGTTTATCTGTATTGGCATTACACACGACAATACAGTTAACAGTAGCAATAGCTCTGGGTGCGCCCCTAAGATGGTGAGGCCCGGGGTGACTGCACCTTCCGTCCCCCCCCCCCAGTAGCTACACTACTGTAAATAGTAGATTTTCTAATACTAAAAGAGGTTTTCCTCATCTCATGAAGTGATGGGAAATCACTAGGATATAGCATAGGTTTAAAATCACTGCAACTTTGTGACCCTGACTGATAATTAGAGTGAGATAGCAGTGTTTTTTTCATGCCTACTGGTCCCCAGCCACCTGACTGCAAGAAACTGGTTTCAGTTCCTTGCACCATAGGGTAGCTATGGAATTAGTGGCGCCGAGCAGGAAAAAATTAGAAAGGAAACAGGTCCACATCAGTAGTGCCTCTCTTCATTCTTAAGATCACAGCGGTTCCAGAGGATGGACCTGCACCAATCATATAGTGATGACATATAGTGAGACAGACAAAATGTCTTTAACATCAAGTTTCAAAGTTGTAAATCTGATGACCCAGAAATTAATGTTATACAAGAAACAGCAAAAAAAGACCCTTTAATCAGATATTATTATATTTGAAGCCATAGACCTGACATGAAACAAGTGACATTTTCTATAATTTTCACCATAGAAAGAGAATTTGCAAATGCAACATTGAAGTCATATTAATATCTTCCTTCCACTCCCAACTCTGCTATTGCCAAGTTGCCGATTTTCTTATGTAACAGGCTGACTTCTGTCTGTGTAAGAGTGTGCTCCATGTGTCGATATTTGATTCTGTAACAATGGCTGACTCGCTTGGTCCTGCAAAAGAAAGAAAGTCAAGCGATTAGAAGTTATACATAGACTGTTGTAAAACATATACGGTAATCTAAATTGAAAAAGTCTATGGTCAATCTCTGGTATCAAGTATGCATAAACAAGTATGGGTAAACAATTCAAGAAATTGGCATAAGTGGGTGTGGGCGGGGGAATGTAGATTGTGAGCCCCATTGGGAACAATGATGGATAAAATCTCCAGTGTTGCAGTAAATATTGGTTCAATAGGGAATAAAATACTGTATATCCAAAGCAAGTTTACAAATAATTATCTGTTTTTAGATTTTATGATCCTAAAAAACAGTAAACTTTTTAATAAAAACATATATAAAAAAGTATCTAAAATGTTTCTAAATGTGTCTAAAAAAAATATTAGTATTTAGTCTATCTAAAATAAAATTATTAAAACCTTAGAGGTCAAGAAGAAAACTCATACAAAATTGCAGTTTTACGGTCATTTTATGGTTACTGCACCTAAAAAAATGCAATAAAAGCAATTAAAATGTCCTCTCTACCACAAAATTGTATCAATAAAAACTATAGATCAGTGTGCATAATTAAGCCCTCACCATTGACGAAAAAATAAATAATACACGATCCTTAGAAAATACTGCCACAAACAAATTGTTGTTTTCTTTACAAGGTTCTGAATTTTTTAAACCCCTTTTTTAACACACATACAGGGAAGGCTGTTAATCACTTATTAAAGTGAATCTGTCAGGTAATTTTCTAGTGCAAGTCTAATGTTATCTTTAAATAGGGCTTAAGGAGCTTTCCAGGATCAGTAAGTTCTATTGCTCTACCTTATCCTGTTATCTTGTTGTAAGCTCCAGAGAATTCAGTGCAACTTAAGGCCCAGTCACACTAAGCAACATCGCTAGCAACATCGCTGCTGATGGACAACTTTTGTGACGTAACTGCGATGTTGCTAGCGATGTTGCTGTGTGTGACATCCAGCAACAACCTGGCCCCTGCTGTGAGGTCCTTGGTTGTTGCTGAATGGCCTGGGCCATTTTTTAGTTGTTGCTGTCCCGCTGTGAAGCACAGATCGCTGTGTGTGGCAGCGAGACAGCAACAACTAAATGTGCAGGAAGCAGGAGCCGGCTTCTGCGGACACTGGTAACCACAGTAAACATCGGGTAACCAAGAAGCCCTGTCCTTGGTTACCCGATATTTACCTTCGTTACCAGCCTCCTCCGCTCTCACTGTCAGTGCCGGCTCCTGCTCCTTGCACGTGTAGCAGAGTACACATCGGGTAATTAACCCCATGTGTACTGTAGCTAGGAGAGCAGGGAGACAGCACTAAGCAGTGTGCGCGGCTCCCTGCTCTCTGCACATGTAGCTACAGCACACATCGGGTAATTAACCCAATGTGTGCTGTAACTAGGAGAGCAGGGAGCCAGCGCTAAGCATTGTGTGCTGCTCCCTGCTCTGTGCACATTTAGCTGCAGTACACATCGGGTAATTAACCCGATGTGTGCTGTAGCTAGGAGAGCAGGGAGCCAGCGCTAAGCAGTGTGCGCTGCTCCCTGCTCTGTGCACATGTAGCTGCAGTACACATCGGGTAATTAACCCGATGTGTGCTGTAACTAGGAGTGCAAAGAGCCAGCGCTAAGCGGTGTGCGCTGCTCTCTGCTCTGTGCACGTGTAGCTGCGTGCGCTGGTAACCAAGGTAAATATCGGGTTGGTTACCCGATATTTACCTTAGTTACCAAGCGCAGCATCTTCCACGCGGCGCTGCTGGCTGGGGGCTGGTCACTGGTTGCTGGTGAGCTCACCAGCAACTCGTGTAGCGACGCTCCAGCGATCCCTGCCAGGTCAGGTTGCTGGTGGGATCGCTGGAGTGTCGCAGTGTGACATCTCACCAGCAACCTCCTAGCAACTTACCAGCGATCCCTATCGGGTTGGATCGTTGTTGGGATCGCTGTTAAGTTGTTTAGTGTGACTGGGCCTTTAGTAACTAGTCAATTATATGTACATACAAACTGTATATGCATTGTTCTCTCAGTGCTGGCATCAATGAAAGTAAATCTGAATTAAATTTGCTCTGCTGTCCCACCTATACTCCATCCCATCTCTCAGCAGTGATAGTGAATGCACTGGGAGGTGGGTGGGTGGAGCTGTGAATATGCAAATTGTATTTACATACACTTGACTAGTGTGCACACTGAATTCTATGGCGTTTACAGCAAGATAACTGGATAAGGTAGAACAATAAAACTTACTTATCCTAAAAGGTCTCCTTAAGCCCTATTTAAAGACAACATTAGCATGAGGGTATGTGCGCACGTTGCGTACTCGCCCAGCACCGTAAAAGGTGCGCTTCAGAGCGCAGCTGAAAAGCTCCGTTCTGAGGCGCATGGTGCCGGCGAGAACGTGCGCTCTGCCTGCAGCTCCTGCCATAGACAGAGCAGGAGCTGCCGGCAAAGCGCACGGAAGAAGTGACATGTCACTTCTTTTTGCGCAGCGCTTCGGCAGTAGCACGGCCCCTGCACAATCTCCATAGACTGTGCAGGGGACGCAGGACGCATGCAGTTACGCTGCGCTGCAAAGCGCAGCGTAACTGCATGAATTTACGCAACGTGCGCACATAGCTTTATACTAAAGAATCACCTGACAGATTCTCATTAAGCTTGCCATTTGGCTTTAAAGCCCAAAATGAGCAGGGATTTCAGAGAATGATGTATAAGTTAGGATGCTTTCACACATCTGTAAAAAAACAGATACTTCTCACATCGGAGAACCACACCTGACCACTGATTCTATCGACCTGAGCTAACTTCTTCATAAACTTGTAAAAAGCAATTAGCCAAAGTCGGGAGATCTAGAAGTCGGGCCAGGTCATAGTTTCAAGTACAGTCTGTGATGACGGATTGACAAAATGTGAGAGACCGGCCTTATACTAAAAAAAAATTAACCAAAAAAGTATATCAATCTGCTCAGCTTCTTCTGTTCTATAAAGTTCTGCCTGTAGATGAGACTTGATGTCCAATGTAAGAGATAAGTGAAAGAAGAATTTAGCAAACCACACAAACATTTTTAGACTTGTTAAGCTAAATTATGATTTTTTTTATGTAAATTATGTAAATATGTTTAAATTAGGAAAAGATAAAAATGTCTTCTACTTCTCTTTTAATAAACAGTTTCTAAGATATTGCATACATTTCTGGTTATATAGTAATGTAATTGAGGCAAAAGTACAAAAGTTTAGTCAGAAGGAAACATTTATACTTTTTTCAATGAAGTTTACAAAATGATCAAACTTTTAGGCAGATGGAGAGACAGATGGAAGTCAATATCCATTAACCTGCTCAATTTGTGTAGGGAGCTAATTATTTAGTCTCTAAAACAGCCCATTTTTGGTTGGGAACACCAAGAAGCTATTTTTAATTTTATATTCCAAATTATGTAACAGGCAAAAGGTGGGTCACTGCCTAAAAGTCAGCAAATGTTTGAGTAACTTTCCATAGCTATTTTTGTTACATCAGCCTTATATTTCGACAAACACCAAAACCAATTTTTCAATTGAAGTATCAGCAGATTCTGTTTACTTAAGAAAGTCATTCCCCTGATGAAATTTTATTCCGGAACTTTAGGACAGCAAATGAGACTGAACTGAGAGCACATGGGGCAGACATAACCCATGCAGAAAATTAGAACTCCTTTTAACGCCTTCCCAACATGACCAGATACTCCTGCCCTGTTTGACATGTTAATACACCTAATAAGCCCTGCCACAGAAATTAGAAAAAGCTTCAAAAAGTCAGAATTTATCTTTTCTTGTCACCTCCCATAAAAAATGGAATGCCAAGGGATTGAAAATCAATATGTACCCGCAATGGTAACATAAAACCTTCAACTCATCTAAAAAAAAGATTGACGGAAAAAAAAAAGTTATTTGTTTCAGAATAAGGCAATTTAATAATGTTTTCATTTAAATTAAATGTTCCAGTATTATAACATTTAAAACGATGTAAATTTGGTAAGACCATAATCAGTCTCTCACAAAATAACATTAAATTATAATTTGTATTGCACAGTGACGGCCATAAAAAAACAAACTGATTAACAACTGAGCAATTGTTTTGTTTGTGTTTTACAATTTCACCCACAATTTTTTTCCCCAATTTTCAATATCTTTTTTGTAAATTAAGAAGTTTGTTAAAGAGGCTCTGTCCCCATATTTCACAATACAGAATCAGAGTCCTGTTAATAAAATGGGCATTTTATGAGAACTATTATGTCCAACTGTACTTAGTCTCCTCCCACCCATCTTGACTGACAGCTGCAGCTTTACCTGAGCAGTGAGAGATCTCAGCAGCAGCAGCAGGAGGAACAGACCATGGAAAGTACCAATCAGATTAAAAGGGCAGAGATTGATTTTAAACTTTCAAAGAGGATTATTCTGCCATTCTGACATGGATTTTCAAAGTACAGTATATACACGGCTTCATCAAGTCTGAGAGAACAATAGAATATCATTTGCATTTTGTATTGGGAAATCTGGTGACACATCTGCTTTATCCTGTTAACAATTAAATACTAAAAAGAAAATAAGAAAACTTTGAAGCCGTACCTCCCAGATTTTTCCCCAATTAAAGTAAAGTAATGTAAAAAAGAAAACTAAAGAACAAAAATAATATGATAGCATAAATATGCACACCCTGACACTAATACTCTGTTCAACCATGCTTCAAATTTATGACAGTATTGTTTTTTTTTGGTGGGAGACTATCAGCACGACACATCTAGAATTGGCAATATTTGCCCACTATTCTTTGCGGTGATGCTCCAAATCTGTCAGACTGTGAGAGCATCTCCTGTGTACAGCGCCCTCTTCAGATCAAACCACAGATTATCAGGTTCTCTATCATGGGTAAATACAGTGGAGTAACTAGAGTTCAATGGGCCCCGGTGCAAAGTTTGGATCTGCCCCCCCCAACTGTACACCAACACTAGGGGAACGGGATAATGACTCTGACACTCGGGGTACGGGATAGTATGGCTGACACTGGGTCCATCCCTCAGCACCCAGGTTTCCCATGATCTAAAATCCCTTTTTCTATCAGCACCCAGCTTTCCTATGTTCTGATATTTTATCCTCAGCACCCCTTCCCCATGCTCTGCTATACATCTTTCTCTCAGCACCCATCTTTCCCATGATATCAGAGCATGGGAAAGCTGGGTGCTGAGG